>NW_026782284.1:0-555000 GCF_031769215.1 Ylistrum balloti | reverse complement strand
TAAATACCACCTGATTAATTTGAGCATAAATACGCAATTCTTATATAATAATGTAAACGTATGAACATAGGTAAACAATGTATATAGGAACCTTCTCATGTATACGTTCTGCAACATTTCGTAGGTTGTTTTAGAATACGTTCATTGTAATTTGTTTTCGTATCTTTTTGTTTATATTCATTACAGGAACTTCAAGACGAGAGACGACAGCTCTGGTACAATAGTGTAGAGAAATACAACGGATATGACGTCAGCGGACGCCATGTTGACCTGTTTCCTGTTGTTATTAATTACAAGAGGAACACTTTCATCACCGACATTGGAAGACGTGAAAAATGTCTACACATATATATTCCATGGTTATGACAAGCGGGTTCGGCCAGTTTTAGATCAGAGTAATGTGTTAGTTGTAGAGGTGGGACTCTCTATGAATTCTATAAACGAATTCGATGAAAAGTTACAGAAACTTGTCATCGCGGGTTGGTTTGATGTTACCTGGAGAGACGAATCTTTGGTATGGAATATATCTGATTTTGGTAATGTATCGTATGTACATGTAGATGGAGATTCAATATGGCTTCCGAACATTGCCCTTACGAACACATTTGGAAGGATAAATTTACTTTCACGGTTGCCGTCTAACGCTATGATCAGCGCCGACGGAACTATTCATTGGTTTCCTTCAGACAGTTTTGTCGTAAATTGTGAAGTGGATATAACGTACTATCCTTTCGATACACAAAGCTGTTCCTTGCTTTTTGAACTCTGGGACGCCCCTCCCTCTGAAGTTATGCTTGTGACATCAATACTACCAATAGATACAAAGTTTTTTGAGGAGAATGTTGAATGGGAATTGCTAACCCCTGAAATCCTAGATTCGCAATCCGATTATGAAAAGATCAATGCTTTTGTGAATTATATATTTTATCTGCAGCGGAGACCTAAATTTGTGACCATAACGATCATTGCACCAGTAATCCTGCTCGCGTTTTTAAACGTCTGTGTGTTCCTCATCCCACTTTCATCAGGAGAGAAGAACTCGTTCTGTGTGACCGTGTACCTTTCGTATGCCGTGTTTCTGGGAGTAATCACAGCGGAGCTGCCACATAACTCCAAAAACGTGTCCTACCTGACCATGTATTTGCTCGCTCTGCTAATTTTCAGTGTGACCATTGTACTGATTACCGTCATACAAGTTCGACTTTTCATTGAATATGGAGATACTCCGGTACCAGCATGCATTTCTAGAGTCTTTGGCTCATGTACTCCATGTACTCCCCGGGAGCGATCCAAAATAAGCCATTTAGACAGCAATAGTTCAGATGACATGAATGAAAACAGAACTGAAATATTGGACGAAATAAATGAAAGAGATTCCCAGGTCTGTGTAAAGGACATAATGCCGAGACTCGACGTGCCTATGTTCTTCTTGTTCCTGGTTATAGTGACTATTATGACGTCAGTGATCGGTTCTGCGATATACTTTCCATAAGCTTTTCACTCCACGATCACCCATATTTCAAAGTGATATTACAATACGTTTTACAATTACTACCATAGTGTTTATCCTATCCTATACACAAACTTCGTCTTAAGAGAGACAAGTTCCCGCTTCGCCCCTCGAACCTATTTTTACGTCATTATTTATCAAGTGATAACAAAACTGTTTGACGGTTTCGGAATGGTTTTCGTCAAGTCCGTTTTATTATTAGCATTCGAAGACGTGACAAAATGTTTACGTACAATTTTTTAACGGTTACGACGCACGAGTCCGGTCTGTTTTAAATGTGACATGATAGCTGTCAACATGACTTTTGTCTTGAAATCAATAAACGAATTCGATGAAAAATCACTGAAACTTGTAAATGCAGTCTGGTTTGATATTCGATGGAAAGAAGAAGCGTTAACACGAAATACGTCTGATTTTGATATTGTGTAAATGACGCTGAAAATTCTTCATGGGTCCCAAACATTGCCGTTATAAACACGTTTGGGAGAATCACTTTCAAGTTGCCGTCGAACGCTGGACGGTCAATGGGAATATTACATGGTTTCCAGCAGAGAGTACTTACTTGTGAAGTAAGATGTAACGTATTGTCCTTTCGATACATAAGGCTGCTCTTTGCCTCTTGTAATTTGGGATTCCACTTCATCCAAAGCTGTGTTCACGACAAAGGAAAGACCATTAGATATAAATCATTTTGAGGAAAATGCTGAATGGGAAGTGACCAGGTCTGAGTGGATTAGTCAGTCACATGCTTTATCTACACCAAAGACAGAAATTGGTGGCCAGGTCTGAGTGGATTGGTCAGTCACATGCTTTATCTACACCAAAGACATAAATTGGTGGTCTTGACAACAATCGCATCAATAATACTGTTGGCGTTTCTGAACGTTTGCGTATTTTTAATCCTGCTGTCTCCAGGACAGAAGAACTCGCTTTGTGTGACCGTGTACCTAACATACGCCGTGTTGCTGGGAGTAATCACTTACGACACTACCCTATAACTCCCAAAACGTATCCTACTTGATCATGTATCTCCTAGCTCTGCTCGATTTCAATGTTTTTATCGTCCTGGTAACCGTGAAACACACAAAGGTATCGTAACATCTGAAACTTTAGGGAGAACCAGGGAAACAAATATCTTTCTCGAGTCTCGAACTTACGATCTACGACAAGAATCCGCACAGCTAAATCATTTGTGCATTTGGCAGTTCGGATAAATGAACTACAACTTTTGCCATTTTTATTGTGCATTTAAAAGCATGTGAGGATTTTTGGAAATTGGTAATAACCTTATATCTGAGTGATAACGTAAAACAATGAATTCAGTGCTTTTTCTGAAAACCCTATGTACCATTTAATCAAACCACAAACAAATATGTAACCTGCTTGGTCAAAAATCAAACTCTATGATATTACTTGTGAAAAATCATACTTTGGTTATCATTAATAGTAAATGCTTGATGATGTATAATATTCTATAGGTAAAATTGTAGTTCATCGGAAAACACCGGCCACTATATTTTAAAGTGACGTATCCCATGACGCAATATCCTTTCAGAGGGAACACAAAAATATAAATGTCAACAATTCTCACTATCTGTGATATGCTATTATTTAGCCAAAGTCCCGTCCTGATATACCTCTGTGTACTAATGTTTGTTGTACATGAACCAAAAACAGGTCAATACAAATGCCAGTGGCTGAATTGTCGAGACTACCAAATACGTATTTACGACATCATATGTAGTCATCTATTCGTTCGTTGTGAGTGTTAAAATCAATCCCTAAAATCAATACCGTCTTAACCAGACATCCTTAAACCCGTGTTCATGAAACCATGTTGTCCTTCCATACGTAACTGCTTATTATCTTCAATCTAAAATTGTTTATAGCCATTCCATCTTAAAGACAACTTTATAACAGAAATTTTACGTCATGTACAGGTTCGTAAATCACCACTGAAAAGTGCGTTAAAGTTCGCCATCATTATAAGTCGTGCTGTGTAACCTTCATTAGGAAACCTACCACAAACACATGCGTGCAATTCAGCGGAAAGGGTCAATGAAATGGCAATTAAGTTGCGACAAAGGAAACCTGAAAAGGCACTCTTCATACTAAGTCATTGGTATTGCAATCCTGTATATACCAAATTAAAACTCAAAGAAAAAAGTGACCGAAAGAAATTCGTTGAGGATGCAAAGTGACTTAATACTCCTATAAACAGAACATTGTTGACCACTGCACGTTCTTATGCTTTGCCAAATTTCCAGTAACAGATCACTAAATTTTAATATTATCACCTTCAGATTTTATAGACATTTTTCGCATTGGTACAATAATAGGATGTCTAGTCTCGCCTTTGTAGGTCATGTCATCATTGTATGTATTAGACTTGTTTGTTGTACTAGTTGTAATGACAGTTCCAATGGTCTGTAATAAATCATCTCAATTAATGCGTCATTCTTAGTCATGCATAAAAAGTGCTAATTAGTCACTATACAATAACACACATCAAATAGTGCTAATTAGTCACTGTATGATAACACACATCAAATAGTGCTAATTAGTCACTGTATGATAACACACATCAAATAGTGCTAATTAGGTGCTAATTAGTCACTGTATGATAACACACATCAAATAGTGCTAATTAGTCACTGTATGATATCACACATCAAATAGTGCTAATTAGTCACTGTATGATAACACACATCAAATAGTGCTAATTAGTCGCTGTATGATAACACACATCAAATAGTGCTAATTAGTCGCTGTATGATAACACACATCAAATAGTGCTAATTAGTCACAGTATGATAACACACATCAAATAGTGCTAATTAGTCACTGTCACACATCAAATAGTGCACACATATGATAACACACATCAAATAGTGCTAATTAGTCACTGTATGATAACACACATCAAATAGTGCTAATTAGTTAGTCACTATGATAACACACATCAAATAGTGCTAATTAGTCACATGATAACACACATCAAATAGTGCTAATTAGTCACTGTATGATCACACACATCAAATAGTGCTAATTAGTCACTGTATGATAACACACATCAAATAGTGTTAATTAGGTGGTAATTAGTCACTATACAATAACACACATCAAATAGTGCTAATTAGTCACTATATGATAACACACATCAAATAGTGCTAATTAGGTGCTAATTAGTCACTGTATGATAACACACATCAAATAGTGCTAACACACATCAAATAGTGCTAATTAGTCACTATACAATAACACACATCAAATAGTGCTAATTACTGTATGTCACACATCAAATAGTAATTAGATAACACACATCACATCAAATAGTGCTAATTAGTCACTGTATGATAACACACATCAAATAGTGCAAATCTAATTAGTCACACACATCAAATAGTGCTAATTAGTCACTGTATGATAACACACATCAAATAGTAATTAGCAAATAGTGCTAATTAGTCACTGTATGATAACACACATCAAATAGTGCTAATTAGTCACTGTATGATAACACACATCAAATAGTGCTAATTAGTCACTGTATGAATTAGTCACTGTATGATATCACACATCAAATAGTGCTAATTAGTCACTATACAATAACACACATCAAATAGTGCTAATTACGTGCTAATTAGTCACTGTATGATAACACACATCAAATAGTGCTAATTAGTCACTGTATGATATCACACATCAAATAGTGCTAATTAGTCACTATACAATAACACACATCAAATAGTGCTAATTAGTCACTATATGATAACACACATCAAATAGTGCTAATTAGTCGCTGTACGATAACACACATTAAATAGTGCTAATTAGGTGCTAATTAGTCACTGTATGATAACACACATCAAATAGTGCTAATTAGTCACTGTATGATCACACACATCAAATAGTGCTAATTAGTCACTGTATGATAACACACATCAAATAGTGCTAATTAGTCACTGTATGATAACACACATCAAATAGTGCTAATTAGTCACTGTATGATAACACACATCAAATAGTGCTAATTAGTCACTGTATGATCACATAGTGCACACATCAAATAGTGCTAATTAGTCACTGTACACATCAAATAGTGCTATAACACACATCAAATAGTGTATGATAACACACATCAAAAAGTGGTAATTGGGTGCTAATTAGTCACTGTATTATAACACACAGCAAATAGTGCTAATTAGTCACTGTATGATAACACACATCAAATAATTAGTCACACACATCAAATAGTGCTAATTAGGTGCTAATTAGTCACTGTATGATAACACACATCAAATAGTGCTAATTAGTCACTGTATGATATCACACATCAAATAGTGCTAATTAGTCACTGTATGATATAACACACATCAAATAGTGCTAATTAGTCACTGTATGATAACACACATCAAATAGTGCTAATTAGTCACTGTATGATAACACACATCAAATAGTGCTAATTAGTCACTATATGATAACACACATCAAATAGTGCTAATTAGTCACTGTATGATATCACACATCAAATAGTGCTAATTAGTCACTGTATGATATCACACATCAAATAGTGCTAATTAGTCACTATATGATAACACACATCAAATAGTGCTAATTAGTCACTGTATGATAACACACATCAAATAGTGCTAATTAATCACTGTATGATATCACACATCAAATAGTGCTAATTAGTCACTGTATGATATCACACATCAAATAGTGCTAATTAGTCACTGTATGATAACACACATCAAATAGTGCTAATTAGTCACTGTATGATAACACACATCAAATAGTGCTAATTAGTCACTGCATGATAACACACATCAAATAGTGCTAATTAGTCACTGTATGCTATCACACATCAAATAGTGCTAATTAGTCACTGTATGATAACACACATCAAATAGTGCTAATTAGTCACTGTATGATATCACACATCAAATAGTGTTAATTTGTCACTGTATAATAACACACATCAAAAGTATAAATGATAAGCAAATATGACTGTTTTAGCATCTGACCATTAGGTATGTCAGGTATGTCATAACACGTAGACGACAAATTAATGTCTGTATTACATGATTGAAATCATTTTGTTTTAAATAAATATGGTTTTAGCAGACATAAATTGTTCTTACTACTGAAAAAAACACTTGAATAATTAAAATGACGTAATTAGATATAGACGCACTACGATTTGTCCCATTCACAATAGAACTATTTGGAATAATGACGTACTGTGGTAGTACTAATAACAGTAATTGATTGAAATGCATTTGTATGGTGTGTAGTTTATTGTCCAAATCAATATGACATTGTCAGTCATGAATGATTCAAGACTCGAACTATTCGACACGCTAGTGACTTGCATCTAAATTTAATTGTATGATTATTATTGATATGGATATAGAGGCACTGTGTGCCTGCGTCCATTAAATATCCTAATAAATCCTAATAAAAGAGTTGGTTCAGATATTTAACATCGAACAGTACGATTCAATAACACTCTACCTAGTATTTAAAATCTCACTCGCGGGGAACAGTTGCTTATTGCGATTTGTTACTTTAACATTGGAATAAAATCTCATCATTAAATAAGTCACGTCGCACGGCGATGTCTGCTTAGGTCTTTGTACGGGCGTCTACATCATAATAGATTTTACCACACAAAAACACAGAGGAGATCCAGCTGACATTGGAATTATCGGCCGTGTTCACTGATTAGGGTATACACATTTTAGGGATAAAGCCAAATCACGTGATTTCTACTTTTTTACATCTAAAGTTAGTAAGGGTGTTACTCGAAGGGGAATGAGTAAAATGTCTGCACTGATTTCTCCAGTTTGTCGGGAAGTTCCTCGATAAGTAAATTACTGTTGGTCAACAGATATATAAATGGCTGCTACATCAATAGTAGAGCTTCACCTCGTCTTTTCTTGATCAGACTGAGCATGTTTCAGTAAACCTACAGTTGCTAACCAAATCACTAATATTACAGTTTAGAGCTAAGTTCTTGAAAATCATGAGGAAGTCTAACGGTCGTCATATTGATCTCATGGAGATATATTCTGTTTCTTTGCTCGATATAAATCCTGAGTGTTTGGTGCCCGTTAGTTTGCCTTTTGGTTCCGTTGTTGTATACCTCGTTCTCATTTGAGAACGTGACATTACTTACTTGGATTGATCATGATTCACGCATCGGATGTCGTCAATGAAGCAGAAGACGCTTACTTTTCCAGAACACTTGGTCTTATTACGCTTACTCTTCCAGACCACATGGTCTTATTACGCTTACTCTTCCAGAACACCTGGTCTTATTCTCCTTGTTCTTTTTTCAAGAGTTTCATGTAAATCTTTCTTTTGTTAATTATTGCATTTGAGTTTGGATTAGATGAGAAAGAGTGTCTATGGAGACAGCCATGAGCAGTTGTGGGGAGATATTGATGATCGATTTCTATGTCTTTTACCTTTATGATAACGACACGTCATTCATAACCATGAGGTCAGTCTTGCTTTTAAAACTGTGTAGATCTATAAACACTCACGTTCCCAGTTCTGATGTTTTGTGGTGTTCGGTTGAATATTGGCATGATGTTTGACGGCGTAACGGGCTTCTCAATGGAAAGCGATTCAGATGAACCATGGATAGTCGAAACTGTCATCCTGCTGCTTCTGTCAGACACTTTCACTGGCTCCGCCATCGACACTCTGACAGTGGGGGTAACATTTACACTTGTTGAAGAAGAGGGTGTTGAAGTTGACGGTAGCGATACCCACCTTGAAGGTTTGCGGACGAAGAGACGATTGAAAAAGGCATCATCATCTGGAACACTTTCCTTTGGACGTGATGTCGTCTTACCAGCAAACAATGCAAAACCCCCAATAAACGGTGTTAAACAGAGACTTCCGGTCGCCATAAAAAATCCAAATTGTAGCGATGACAATAGTTCCACGTGGTAGGAAATATATAGCGCCGTCATTGTCCCTCCAAATAAAGCTGAAATGAACAAATATTTTTTTTTTAAATATATCTAATAATATTTCTGTATACGATTTCATTTGTTTATGTCGCTATGCTCAGAAATGACTACCAACACAATCGTAAATGATGTGAATACATAATCTCTCGACATAGAAAACATGAAGTTTACAAAATGGTTAATAAAGCTTTTTATACCATTTAGGATCATGTACATCAAGTTGGCAGTGTAGTAAGAATGAATATGGCGACAACTGTAATCTTTTTTTTTTTTATATCACCCTAGACTTCTTACAAAAGAGAGAACGACATCACCATGTTCTTATGTCTTGTTTTTATGTGTATACGTTTCCATTCATAACTATATAGATTCTATGTTACTTTTTCATGTTTATATCGAGAAATAGGCCGAGCAATTCATAGACCTGGGCAGATTTGATCCTGAGTAAGGAAATAAGGTTCGACAGTGCAACTCAACTGTTGGAAATCGTTGAAGATTGGAGGTAGGCTACAGAATATTCTGAGGATGTGATATACTCAGACTTTGTTAAAGCCTTCCACAACATGTCGCTCTGACTTTTAGAAAACTACAGTATTCGTTGAAACGACCAGAACTGGAACAACGGATTATCATAACCAATGGAAGTTACCAGTGGTGTACTCCAAGGCAGTGATCTAGCCCTACACTGTTGGGGACTGCCACGGAATCCGGGTACCGCAAGTGTGTCGGACCTTTGTTATATGGTTGGCATGAGTATGAGTTAACTGATACTCTGAGAAGCAGAGACGTTCTGTGGTGTTCATGTGGTCGCTGACACCCGACAGATACAGACCTCGGGTAACCTCACAGTTCTATGTAATAACACGACTCACAACATTATTTGTGATATACGCCAATGATATGGCAAACGCTATGGACATTCTAATTAAAGGTTTTGCAGACGATACAAAATTATATTCAACGATTGCCCACGTCTACGAAATCAAACTACATTCAGGCATCACTAATATTGATTGAAAACTGGAAAATCTCACTTAATTAAAGTATAATCATACTTAAGGACATTAACAGAGATGAATTCTCACTACACAATGCCAACTCTGCAGTGAGAATAGAAATAAAGCACTTCAATACAAGAGGACATAGAGAAAAGGGTGCAAAAAGATATCAATATTTACGACATTGTACCATACAATAGATTTTCTCATTATTAACAATATACCAATTAATTAACGTGGGAAGCCGACGAGTGTGATTACTGATTTACACCGGCAGTTGTGAGACCAATATCTGTACAGCCACAGCACCAATATTTGTAATTGGAAAATAACACGGATCAGTAGGTTCCTCTCCTTGGTTTATAAATGTAAATATACATGTAGTGTCACTCAGACTGGTCCTGTGAAGCGGTGTCAATATCACTGGCTATAAAAAAAGTAGACACGGACAATTAATCTTACTTGTAATGAACGCCGACCCGCTACACACAAACAGGAAGTGACGACTCCATGGATAGGGCCAACAGAGAGTCAAACCACAGCTGATGACGGAGGAAAAGAAGGACAGAAGAGCTAGTGTAGCACACACCTGGGCAGCTACAAACATACCTGTAAAACATATCAAACAAGTTTTATCGTAAAATTTTCCTTACAATATCTTTAAGAAAGAGAGTCCGTATGTAGAATCTCGTGTTTTGCCACAAAAGAGCATATCAGGACCTAGTATGAAGGGTTCCTACTGTCTATTCGCGATGATAGTTTTTTTTATAAAGTCGCGCATATACTGTAAAAACCCTTCGAACTAAGCACATTATAGCACAAGTTTCTCCTGGATCTTACACTAGAGATATTTTTACAAAATGTTATCTGGTGAACACCAGTCATTCCAACTGTTCGGCAAAATAGTTTAAGTTTGTGTTGGTGTCCAGAACATAAATTATTACAACGTCGAAGAAGACCATAAACGAATCCGACACTGGATACAATATTCTTAAATGATCAGTGTTTTTATCATATAGATTGAGCTAATCATGAAGGGGTGCAGATAGCTAAAGTGATCGTAGCCCCTGGAGTATCGAGAATGATTACGATAGAATGAGCAATCGGCCCTTTACCAATGTCAATATCACTGTGGCTGATATCCTCAAGCCTTAAATAACAGATGGTCTTGGAAATGTCTTACGACTCCATCTTTTTCAGATTAAAAGACAAATGAATAATGTTTCGACTTATACGTTCTCGATATATAAAACTATCAGTATGATGATAAAATCCTAACCTATTTTATCTCGATATATATTTGTTTCCCGTTGTTATATGTGATATAATATATATATATAAACACATCACCATTAACACAGCGTATTTTAAAATGAATTTAGATTTTATTCTGTCAACCAAATGTTTCCGTTTATTAACATTAGCATTAAGGCGGAGAAAGACGCTTTCTGATTAACTGATATTTCTATTTAAAGCGTTAAATTGAATTGTAAATCATCGATATGTTGATTAATCGTGTTAATTTCAGTTTTAAAGCCGTCATAAACACACCCGATCACCCCGGTATGTCGTTATTTTAAAAACTATAAAAGTTATTTTGGGTATTTTATCGCAGTTATACAAAAACAAGCAAGCGCACACTGCCATAGAAACTGGGTATACATGTATAATTATTTGCTTTTGACTGTTATGGATACACTTACCTATGATAATTTCCTATGATAGACCACTTAAAGATCTGTGTACAGTTATCTTGGTTTCTTTATGTAACTTCGAAACACCTGAGGAGAAATTTTGCCTATATAATATACAACTCGGTTTATGTCGCAGTGATAGGATTTAACTGTACATGGTTTAGGATGTCGCGAGGTTGTTCAAAATCTTATTATAAGGTAGAACTAGTGAAGACAGTTTTTGCGTTTAATCATATGACGGGAAAATTACACAAAAATGTAGAATACTGCATAAATTGTTCTCATTATAATTAGGTTAATTTTCCACAAATAACGATGAGCTATTAGAGAAAAGTATTGATACTATAAGATAAAACTAAGACATTGCATAAAGAAAACGGAAGGTACAATACCTTAGACCGGATAATATCAGGTAGGGGCATCATCACTAACGGTTAATATCACGTATGGGAATCATCGCTAACGGTTAATATCACGTATGTGGTGAAATTAATTTAAAAAAACATGGAAAGGGGGCGAGTTAAATTAGTAGACATATAAATAAACAAAGTTTTCCTGGATTAAGGTGTGTCCTGATAAACGGAATAATTTCGGATTATCGAGATCGAATTACAGAGATTCCATTGTTAAAGATACAAATGAGATGCCTTACCGTTTACTGTTTCGAGGCCAAGTGTTCCACATGCCTGACTCCGGGCAGTAGCAATACAGACGGTGAAGATTCCATATCGGAGTATGTATCCGTTTGACTGAATATACATCCAGTGCGGAATAACGAATGCTGAACCATAACACAAAAATCCAAGGGTGCTCAAAGTCAAACAAATCCACCGACAAATTATCTGCCGCCTAAAACTCAACTCCATTCCTTAAAACCTGTGAGATATCCAGCAACGTCTGGGGAACTTCGATGGATTTTTTTTTATTTCAAACAGTAGTAATGATTATCAAAATTATTTGTTTTTGAGGTTACGGATTACTGAGATTTAACTATAAAGTAAATATCGTAGCGGACTTTGGATGTTATAAGATATAAACGGGAGTCAGACCTTCGGTTCCGGACATTAGTTGCGCCTTTGAATTGCGTTCCTCGCTACCGAAATAATATTGCGACTAGGGTTAGTCTTTAGAGAGTAATTGCTATGTTATCACACCAAGGATTAATTGAGTGAAATGGCATACTACGGATTATAACAAACACGTGTGAAATGATTTGATTGAACAGCTCCAAACCTTTCCCTTCTTCAGGCAAAAATGTTTTTATTAACACATATAATATGAAATCCGGAACATTTAACCGTCAAATCATTCAATCTTTAAAAAACTTAATTATACTAGGCTTTCTATATCGTACGGCGACTTGTTCGCTGGTATATGACCCATGATAATGGTTATTTAAAATGAATGTCCGGGTTATGAAAATAGTTCAATAAAAATTCGTTCTGGTGATTATATGACTTTATAGGCAAACTGGTCCCCTGTGGTTTCCATGTACAATACTTATTGTTGATCCCGTTGTGTGTGTTCTATGACCTCTCTAACATGGTAAACCACAGCAACAAAACCACAAAAGGAACGCAACCGCATTGAGTAAATTATTGTAAAGAAAATAATTAGTGAAGAATTATTTATAAATGGGACATTTGTGATTAAGTGTTATGTTTAAGGGTCTGCGACTCTGGGAAAAAAATTATATAGAATTTTCTCAAATGAAACGTTTTGATTGTCATTTAAACTCTATCGTTGAGTCATTCGATCACTACAATTTAAGTGTATTATTGTGTATGTGTCGATTTCACATCGGGATAAAACAGCATTTTAATTTCATTTATGATGTTGTAAAGTTGATGGAATACAGATATACAGTATGTAGCTTGTCAACATGTACATGTATAGTTCTATCAATACCAAATACCCGTGCAACAGGCCAACTATCTGCCGTTTCTAGTGTCACATCACTCGTTATTCCCCTACAGATTTTCGTTTCAGATATTTTTATTTGAATGGCTATGATTTAACACGATGAATATATCGATGGAAATTTGACTTTTTGGCGTTCAAACCAGTCGCAGTTTCAGTGTTTTTATTTACACGCAAGCTAAATTTTGTAGGATACATGCATAAATGATTCGGATGGACAATGTAAACAACACGTAATGCAGTATTATTTTGTAGATCATAAGATATATGACATAATTATCTTACTTGATATATTAAGAGACTCGATCCATTGGTATTTGTATAAATCATTGGCAAATTATCCCTCAATTTATATCAAAATTGTTCACAGCAAGTTTTGGTACAAGAGAGTAGCATTTACCAATATAAACTGAAATTGAACACTGTTTCTGTCCATTGATATTTTAGAATTTTACACATTACTTCACGCAACATAGTCTATTGTGACGTCAGGTTTTAATAGTAAAATCACTAAGCACCTTTAGCATATTATTTCGTGACGTCAAAATAGAGACAGTTTGGGGACTTCAGGTGGCGTTGGAAAAGTATGTTCCTGCAATAATTCTCAAGATAATTGATCCAACGATAAAAAAGGATTTGCAATTTTTTTTTATCTAATATTGATTTTGGGAACTTGGCACAAACCTCTTTGACTCGTTTCATTATAAAATCTTTCAATGTTTATGTCTCGTGCGTATTTTACAAATTTTACACTGTTTGAGTAATTTGGATTTTTGAAGTTTTAATATTGATTTAGAAAACTCATCACAAATCTCCTTGACTCGTTTTCGTAAAAATAACCCCTTACATTGTCTATGTATAGTGTATGTTACTACAGAATTTAGACAGCGTAACGACGGGAATTACATTAAAAAAAACCCCAACAACAACAGATGTAATATGAAACGTAATGAAGAATACAATGTATGATGGCTGAAAATTTCCAATGTTTTCATTGTGAAGTCACTGAGCGGCGTCACATATGCATTGTATATATAGAGAGAATACATAGTCGGTGTCTTAAGAAATAAGCTGTACATTTGTATTTTGTCTTCCTGTTCCGAGCCAAAATGCAGTTTATATTTTCAGACATTGACCATGTATTCTATTTATCCTGTAACATTGATTGAAAATCTGACCATAAAAAAAATTATTAACATTTTTAGGATTTAATCTTTATTTACCTAACGTTGGCGTATCGTTGACTTTTGCCTGATGACGTGCACCACAATAATTTCCACGCGCGAAAATATATCTCCAAACTTCAATGGGTATGAATGTATGGATATTCACAAATAAACTTGTTCATCACAACATATACAATCGCTTATTTCGCTCGGACAGTTGCTATATTGTTAAAAGTAATATTTAAGTAAGTTCAGAGAGTAATTCTGTAGAATTACCGAAGGTGTTTAACTACAAATGTTTTTCGTATCTCCTGAATACAGTAAAATATACGTGACAGGTGCATTCCGACAAAGCCGGTTTCAAGATAAATACCTTAGACAGATTTCCGCCATTTGATTTTTTCTTTATCTTTCTCAAAAACAGAATTTTTAAGAATGTACATTATATAGGATTTTACAAAATTTGTACATCAGGCTCCATTTGGAAGGTGATTTATCAACAAGTCTGATTAATATACCCAGAGACGTATATAACATATATATGTGTTATATACGTCTCTGATATACCTTATTTTATTAGCGAGCTGGAAATGATGGTTTCACATATAAATGGAAACGAATCTTAAAATACTTCAAACTTGAAGTCATTTTCCCTTTAAAATGGTCCCCATTGATCAGTGCGTGACATTACGAAAAAATGACGTGATAATATTAAACTGGTGTAACATTCACGGAAACCGAATACATAGCAATCACTACGAAGTTTTATTCGAACGCACCTTAAGTAAGAACTCTTCAACCGGAAGGTAGATTTATTTTAGTAAACAACACGTTGAAAATTCAACAGCTGGTGGTGAAATAGAGGTAAATTTGGAACTTGACGTCTCAGTATTAACAACAAATAATTGTTTTTGCTTCACATGTTTCGGTAAATGAAAAATAATAGCACACATAGACTGGTATATTAAAAACGCAGCAAACGGTCTGTCCTTCTGACTGACAGGGATCCTGACGTTTGCAGCGATATCATTAGGTCTAGACCTTTTAAGTGTGCCTTAGTTTCGGACCCCTTCAAAATTATATCTCATGAGCTATGCTACGTCGATGAATTGCAACCTAAAAGTTAATAATTGTATCGGAATATCTATGATATGAAATGACCACAGATACCACAAAGGTAGGCGGATAATTTCTGACTCCATAATGATAATCAAATGTCAATATTCACATTCAAAGCGTATTTGTATTTTTACTGATTATGTTAATTTTAGAGACATAACGTAAATGTTCCTATAAACGATAGAAAATGCATCCACCTTGGGTGCGATGAATCAAATAATATTTCCTTAACATACCCCATAAGTATTGGAATTATTTCACAATAGAACAAGTTTATTTTCTTCACTAATTACGATTCCAGCATGTATTCATCTCGTTCTGGTTTGACTTGAAAAATGAAATTGCTCCACCAATATCAGTTATACTAATAACAGCATGGCAAAGTCTGGTGCTGTTCAATTCTACCCAACACAATATGGTACTGTCGTAACTATACCTAGAGACAGAAATTTTCAGTCTACCACATAGGAGACTAATGGTCTGTCATCATTAAGTCACAGATACACTTAAGTTAGCCAGCTATGACGAAGATTTAGTGTACAGATAACACAAAGAACTATCGTTGAGAAATTTTTCAAAATAAAAGTTTGTTGTGCAAAATGGCTGTTTTTGTTCACATGTGTGCACCATTTTCAAAGCGGCAGGTTAAAGATGTTGTCATTTTGGTAATTTTTTCAAATGATTAATTTATCATTGTTTGAAAAAAATCATATTTTTCTATTTCGCAAACTGTTCCAATAGAGATTATAATTCATCCATTGTGGTCTGAAACTCACTGGGGGTTGGGCCGGAGTTGGGCTGGGGGTGGGCCAGGGGATGTGGTGAGGTAGGGGGTCTAATGCAACTCTTAAATCTTGATGAGTCCAAATACTAAGAGATATGGAGATTGTCTGATAATTTGAGTGAGTCCAGGAGACACAAATATCTGAATCCCCAAAATTGTTGTTATCCTCATTTTCTTTCACATCATGGTATATACATGTAGTAGCTAGCTAGCATTTGTATACTAAAATGTTTCCTCAAGACAAGCTATCTATACAATATCAAATATTTTATGTGGCATTGGAAACCATCATGTAAATAATAGTGATTATTGATAGCTTCATTGTGTATGATTAATGTTTTATGTCAGTTAATTATTTACATTTTTAAAACATGTATCATTTCAGAAAACAACTTGGGTTTACAAAAATGGCATCTTCACAAAATCAAACTTCTGCTGCTGAAAATATTCCAATTGATATACATTTCAACAAATTACTAGGTAAATATATCAGATGCATTAAGATTCTGTTTCAGAATTTGTCCCATCAGAATTACAATAAAGGAAAAATACAATGGTCAAGCAATGCTTGGCACCTGGAAACTCTGTTATATAGTAAGATGCATTGATTCTTTAACTAATTAAGGAGTTGTCTGGTCACCAGTAATTGGACAATCCCAGTTCTGCTGCACTGTGTAGCTATCTTTCAGTACATTATCTATTACATAGTATAATAATGAGATATAACTGCATCTTAAGTTAATAAATTATCCAGCTGTATGTAATCTAAATAGAATCTGAACTAATTAAAATTTAGAAATCAATAGCTGTATTATTTGAAGGGGAATAGTGAAAGAATGTAATAGAATATATGTTTGCATTTCATGGATACATGTGTATAGCTATATGAGTATATTGTAAAATTTTTCTTTTCTACTTCTGGCAGATTGGCTTATCAATCGTCGACATTGTGACAAGGAATGGCACACCTGCATGGTCATCATCAGAAAAAAGATTAATCAGGCAATACAGGACATGCCAGCATTAGAGGAAATTACACAGCTTCTGGAAGGAACATGTAAAATAATATACTTTTAATCAGTTAATTAAAGTAACAAATTGATAAAAGGTTTAAAGTGACATCAATACTGAGAAATAGTACTCTTTTTTAACAAGAACTGATTTACATGCGGCGTGGGACAAAGGAACATCAGATAAAGCCAGACTTGAATAGTAATGTAAATGTCTCTTTTTTAAATTGAAGAATTCATATAAGAGTATAAGCACACATGTACTGTATTGGGCTCAGGAAATTGATGTGTGAATCTGCTTCAAACTGTCATGTAAGGGTTAATGAAAAGACATATTTTGATCAGACAGAAATAACTTTATTTTACTGAATGAAATGTATCATGAACATTTCTTGTAGATGTCAACTACTTTCACTGTGTTAAAATTGTGGCAATACTTAAGGACAGTGAGTCAGGAAAGAAGAATATGTTTGGGCAGTATTCATCACAAAAAATGAAGGTAAATTTGTCAATTTTCATTTAGTTGTAGAGTGAAAAATAATTTGTAGATCAGAATGTTGTGAAGTGTTTAGTGTTTGCTTTACATACGGTGTCAGTCAAATTTATTATATACACACCAGATATGAATTAGATCTTTTTGTATTGCACATATAATTAAATCATGAAATTTATCCCAAACAAACAAACAAACAAAAAATGTAAGTTGATTTGGGTTATATTTTGTAAGAATGTGTGGTATTGAAGAGCATTGTACGGTCAGTATATCATGCTAGATATAGTTATTCAGTTTCTAGAACAACCATGACACTGACACTTTCTATATAAAATATACTTATCATTTAGATTAAAGCTGTTTAATGGTTTTATTGACAAGAATTCAACTGCAGTCATAATGATCTTGGGATCCTGGTTCATTCAATAGATCACAAATTTTGGCAATCAGGGAAATTTTTTAAAAGCAGAATGAAAACATATGGCAGCAATTCATAATTAATTGACAGCTACATGTATTGTGACCAGTTCCTATTCGAAATGACTATACCTCTGTAAATGGTGATTCACTGGATTAAATGTATTTCAGGATTGGGTGGAAATCATCAGGCTGTATGAGAAAGATGGAGTGTATTTAGGTAAGGTAAACTTATTGCCTGGGCAAAAAATGCAGTCTATAAATATAAAAATCTATCAGGGTATGTTGTCTGTCTCCTGCTAGTGCTAAAAATAAAAGTGGAAAGAAAAAGAGAAAATAACACAATCATTTGGGAAGTAAACTGTAAATACTGGTTGTAGTAGAATTCATTACGCATGGCAATATGAAATATTTCTGTGGTTTTTTAAGGAGAGACAGCCCAGATGATTGCACGGAATGTAAATTATGAAGTTCCAGCTTTAAAGAAACAGATTGCAAAGTGTCAGCAAGTACAAAAGGTGAGAAACATCTATGACTTTAATTGATCGTAATCTAACATAGGTTGAAAAATCTCCAACTACACATAATCTATTCTGTTGATAGTGATAATCATATTGATTGAAAAACTATGTTGTGCAGTTAAAATTCCTGTAATCTCATCCTTCTGTTTAGTGTGTATGAAGATTTCGTTGTAAACTAGATAGATTGTATCAAGACAATGTTATGTTGTAGGAATGTGATAAAAAAGAGACTGATTATGTCACCAAGGTAACAAGACAATGTTATGTTGTAGGAATGTGATAAAAAAAAGACTGATTATGTCACCAAGGTAACAAGACAATGTTATGTTGTAGGAATGTGATAAAAAGAGACTGATTATATCACCAAGGTAGCAAGACAATGTTATGTTGTAGGAATGTGATAAAAAAGAGACTAATTATGTCACCAAGGTAACAAGACAATGTTATGTTATAGGAATGTGATAAAAAAGAGACTAATTATGTCACCAAGGTAACAAGACAATGTTATGTTGTAGGAATGTGATAAAAAAGAGACTGATTATGTCACCAAGGTAACAAGACAATGTTATGTTGTAGGAATGTGATAAAAAAGAGACTGATTATGTCACCATGTAACAAGACAATGTTATGTTGTAGGAATGTGATAAAAAAGAGACAGATTATATCACCAAGGCTGCAGAATTACGTAAGAAATACAACTCCAGGTGTAAGGAAATGGGAATTGAGGTAAAAACTTTAGATCAATTACCAATTAATCTACCTATGGGTCCCAGAATATATGACACATGATTATCTAAAGTGGTCCATTAAGATTTGGAAATTTAAAATGCTATATATAGGTAATGTCCTGTCATTTACATGTTTTTATTTTGGTGGTAAATGTTCAGACATATTAAAATGTAGATAAATCATGGATAACAAAGTAATTTATTTTTTGTGGTACAATTTTTCATTCAGCACTTGAAAAAAAACCATGCCATCTATAACGATGAACTGTGGTGATGATAACATGTCTTTATCTGGCTGTTTACATCTGTCATCTGTCTAAACATATTCCCTGTCTGTATAGATAACAATCCCTCTATAACTAGTAACTACCAATGGCTCATATTATCCATGACTCCATCTGTTCCTCGAGCCCATTGTGTTTCTCAAGAGCTGGAATCAGTGTCTGTCCTATACTGCCATGATTGTATTCTTGGTGAAACACTTCACCCTATATTTATTTGGTGGCATGTGATAGGTCTGCCATATGGTTAGAAAGGTATCCTCAGCTACTTGTAGGGAAATCTAGCTCAAAGTTATCTTGACTGTTCAAGGAGCAGTGAACAAACAAACACTCTACACATTTTGTATGTCTGTAACTATCATTGATGTGTCTAAAACAAAATTAATCTTATTCACAAAATGCTTTGTATTTATAGGGAAATAAAATAAAGTCCGAGTTATCTGCCCTTGTCAAAGACCTCCCTGTGACTTTCAATAAAATCGCAGATTCAACAAAGGATTTACAGGAAGCTGTAAAGTTTTATGGAGATTTTATCAGCTTTGTCATGAACAGGTACACAAATGATACAGATAATATGCCATCAAAATAATGTATTCTCACTGTAAATGGCTGGTATGACCTTACCCAAATAGGACTGACATATATACTGAACAAAATAAGTTAAGGATCATAAACTTGAAACAGTGCAGTTTTACATTCAAATAATAATATGATTATATTTTAAATTTTAATGACAGAACATTCATTTTAGTCTTTAATTACACAAAACAAATTCATTTGTGGTAATTGCTACCAAGAGCAGATAACCCTGAGTAACAGCACCCTTGAAATCAAAGTGTAAGAGGAAGTAGAGCAAGTTAATCATGTAGACAAGGAAAACTCATCAAACTGCAATTGGCAGTTTAATAGGCAGTATGACCTCCGTTGACATCAATAACTGCCCTGCAACGTCTGCACATGCTCCTTATTAGTCGTCGGTGGCTGATCTGTGGGATGCGCTGCCATTCCTCTTGCAGAGCAATCATAAGCTGTTGGCGGTTCTGTGGCGGATTAGGTCGAGCTGAAACCCGGCGTTGCAAGGTGTCCCAAGCATGCTCGATAGGGTTCAGATCAGGAGAACGACTTGGCCAGTCCATGCGAACGATTGCTTCACGTTGAAGATAGTCGTTGACCACACGAGCACGGTGAGGACGAGCATTATCATCCATCAGAATAAAATCATGGCAAACAACTCCTGCAATGGGCCTTACTATAGGGTGTAGAATCTCGTCCCTGTATCGAACAGCTGTTAAAGATCCATTGTCTATGATGTAGAGGTCTGTATGGAAGTCAACACTGATCCCTGCCCAAACCATCACTGACCCACCACCAAAGCGATCATGCTGGACAACATAGCAGTCTGCATAGCGCTCTCCTTGGGTTCTCCATACCCTCCTCCTACCGTCATGGAAGTCAACACAAAAAATCTAGACTCATCTGTGAACATAACATTTCTCCAATGACGTAATTGCCAATTCAAATGATGAGTGGCCCATTGATGTCTGGATTGTCGATGACCTCTGGATAAAATTGGTCGGACTGCTGGTCTTCTAGCTCGTAAATTAGAGGCATGGAGTCTGTTTCTGATTGTCTGGGATGAAATCCTTAGATTTGTAGCACGCTGAAACTGAAGATTCAAGACAGGAGCACTCAAAAACCGCTGACGTCGTGCCGTGATGCAAATGAATCTGTCCTGTCGGGCTGTCGTACAGCGTGGTCGTCCAGATCTGGGGCGTTGACGGACGTTATTTGTCTGTTGATAGCGATTCCATAGCCTACTAATCACGCTCTGAGAAACATGAAGCTGTGCCGCCACATTTCGTTGAGTTTGACCAGCTTGAAGGAGTCCTATAGCTCGCGCGGCTTCCATATCATTTAAATGTCTTCGCATGATTAGTTTTTCAAGTTTTCGTTACAAGTTGATTAAATGTTTCCAAATTCAACTTTTTTTAGCTTAGAAGTAACAGAATCAAAACCTGCAAGATTCCTCTGTAGTAATAGACCAGTCAGTTTTTCACACCACCATAGTTAACTAGAGCGGAACGGCAAGACCTTCAGATGCACATGCTTTCACCTTTGACATGACTTTAGGTACATATTGGAGAAACTACGAGTGCAATTACCGGCAATACATGATTTGAATTTTTAAAGATATTATGGTCACAATTTATGATCCTTAACTTATTTTGTCCAGTATATATCATGTAGGAAGGTTTTCATTACAAGGTTTATAAGATGAAGACTAAATGGATGTTTTGTTCTCACCATATCTTTTCATTGTTGAACTATTGTTGATTTTAGTGCAGCTAATTCTATTAAACTCTAATTCAATTCTAAATCCTAGTGTGTTATTTAGAGACAATACATGTTTGGTAATTACTGATTAAGAGAAGTTCTTTAATTTTGTACAGGTTTCATCTTCAAATTAGTAAAACCATTGAGATGAATTATTCAGTCATTTTGAAAAATTTCACACTTATTTAATTTAGACATCATACCAAGAATATAATCTGTCTTTGTAACTGTGGAAGTTTAACCTCTAATTTTATGTTTGTGAAGCCAAAAGCACCAGGAGACATGTTTACCAATGTTAAGATACATCCAGGAGAGAGGTGACACGACAACATATGAGTGGAGGACTGGCACCAAACCAGAGAAAGTTGAGGAAAAGGCCTTTTTAATTAATCTTGAGGATGAACAGGATCAAACGGAGGCTGTTGAAAATGTAATTTCTCTTTTGTCTTACTGAGATTTTTTCAAATCTTGATTGTTGGACTTCAGTCAGAAGATAAAACTTCATGTTTTATTGAAGTTTTCATCTTGATTTAATTATGTTATTTTTGAATCTAAAATTATAAAATGAATTAATTTGCATACTCATCTACCCAGACTGAAAATCCTGGGTCGGTTTGAGTATTAAAATATATATCATTCATACTACTATTTGATATCCTCTTATCATTCACGAAGTATTCCTATCAGAAAGAGAATTTTCTTATTTTTATCCCATTCAGTTACAAAGCATATCTTTTGATGATTTTCTTATCTAGATTAATATGCCATTGATTTTAAATTTTAGCATTTCAAGATATTGAACAAGTGAACTATTGGGTATCCATTGTAATCTTGATAATAATTTCTGTAAATTATAACAGATTGATTGGGACATCGGGGCTGACATGGAAGCCGACATTGACTTTGGTGATGACATTAATTTCGACATCTCAGAAATCACGGTAGAACAGGGAGGAACAGAGACTGAGAACCAGGTACAAACTATTACTATATAGTACAAACCTTTTATTTCTGATTTATCACTATTTGTTGGTTTAACAGCAATTTATTAGTGTAATTCTCGTCAATATGACTTGAGTAAGAAATAAATGAGTGTTCATGGTTCCTAAGGACACATACAACACACAGAAAGTTTGCTGTAGTTAGTTTGATACGACACTTTTATTGTTTTTGTTTTAATTGAATTTGAATGAAGATAATCAGACTGTACAGAAGTTATAATATCTTTGGTCTCAGTGTTTATTATCTGCCAAAGTAAGAAATTTATGGGATATTTCTCCTGAATGAGACTTGCTGCTTTCTGTTTTGCATTGAGTTTAAAAACATTGATGATAAAGACCTGTTAGCCTGGCAGTATGATGTAGTCAAATTATGACGTTTACACAGGACACCAAATCATGCTCATACTCAACTTTTGTAGTTGTGCCATGTAATCATGCTTCATTAAAATCATCCAGTATGATGATATGAGGAAAGTGTTATCCTAGAACACAGATTTGTATCCAAACTTCACAATCTTCTTGTTTGAGCTCATAATACACATTTCCTAATGGTTCAAGGTTTGAGGTCTTGCTAAGCCTCATTTCAGTTGAGTGCTACTGCAGGAATATATAATTCAATGGAATTAGATACAGATATTTGTTTCAGGATTTATGTTTGAAATATCACTTTGATATTTCTTCACAAATATAACTTTCATGTACAAAATACTCTCAATAAGTTAAAGATTAAAATTGCAAATTTGTGTATCATGACATAGTTCTGTATTACAGACAAAGACAGATGTAAGGGCAGTTAACAACCGGTGCTTGTATTTATTTGTAGGATCAGAATACCGTGTCAGTTGAGCAAGATAGTGACAGCAATGGTATTGACTGGAGCGATACTGTTCTTGTGGAACACCCAAATAAAGGTAAGCCCTCCACTTCAGTAAATATATCAACTGTAGTGACACTGTCCTTGTGAAACATCCAAATAAAGGTAAGCTCTCCACTTCTGTAAGTATATCAACTGTAGTGACACTGTCATTGTGAAACATCACGATAAAGGTAAGCTCTCCCTGTTGGTAATGGTATTGACTAGAGTGGCTCTGCTCTTGTGGAACACCGAAATAGATGTATAAAAACATACAGAATATTATAAATTGAAATTTGTTTTCTAGCTGGCATTAGGGGTGTTGCCTATATCTCTTTGTAATATTTCAGTAAAGAAATTTAACCTTGCTGTGTTTGTAAATCTTTTTTCTCGAAAAGCACTTAACAGTTTTTTTTCCAAAATAAACAGTAGTAGAAAACTTAATAATTTTCAAATTGATTGTGATAGCATTGATGACAAATGATTTCTGTTAGATTTTGATATTTATAAAACTGAATGTATGTTATTTACAGCTGTAATACTGCCCTATGTGGAATTACGTAGAAAAGAATCTTTAAAATAAATAGTGTTAAAAAGTTGAGTAATGTTTGCCCAGGCCCTATCTACACTATTGATTACAGAAAATCAATACTTCAGAATAATTCATCTTGGTGAGACAGTGTGTCACATATCAAAAATAAAATTATCTGATCTACATTTTGAACTTTGACCTACATCATCAAGTTTTCGAGGGCCTTCCACACTACTAATCACAAGAACTTGATACTTATGAGAATTTGGTTCATCTTGGTGAGGCATTGCCATGTGTATCAAAAGTAGGTCACTTTGACCTACATTTTGACCTTTGACCTACATCGAAGAAAAAGTTTATCTGGGCCTGATCATGGGAACCTCATACTTGGGATTTGGGTTCACATTGTTGAAGCATTGTATTGGTGGGGAGTGTACTTTGCAAAACTGTCTTCTTAGTATTGTTTCTGAAAAGTGATTCACCTGCTACAAAATTGCTCTGATGAGACTGGTCAGTACTAAGTCCAAGCTATGTACAGCATAGAAATGTGGCACAGGTAGATACGATCAGATAAAAACAGTAAGAAGAGGGAACCTCGATGGCTCAGTGAACAGATACAAAAGCTAACACCAGTCATCACGGGGTCTAGTTTTTTATTCCTCTATATAACATGTCGCTGCTGACATCTACTAAATCTTACAGAACTTTCTTTGCAAGCATTTCTCATCCAAAACAAACTCCACTTTCTTACCATTACATATCTAAACAGGAAAAAACACTCCAGATGAAATAAAAATCTTAATTTTCCTCAGATTGTAATAAGATAGTTAAAAAAATTCCAAAGCTGCACATCCACGTGGACACTGGAAAATTGTCCATCACATGGATGTGACTATGAGTTTAATACCATATACCGAAGGTAGCCAAAGTGAACAAATTTCTTCATTTACAGATGAATCCGAAGTGGGAGTGGCTAAGGGACCAGATGCTCTCAGTGTATTAGACAATCCCACCACCCGTACACAGTTCATGGATGATCTCATGGAGGTAACTGATCACTTATATCATGTTCTATCAATATTCAGGTTTGTATTTGTTTACAACTGTACATTTAGAACATAAAATGATTGATAACTTTTATAATGTTTTCATACTTATATGTCACAGAACTGTTAATATGTTACAGAACTGTTTAAGAAAAAGTCTAATGTTTACAAATGATAACATTTGTCTGAATAGTGGCTGGTCTTGTTGGCATATGAGTACTCCGTAATCATATTTCTTGGCATTGCAGATTTCAAGGGTTAGATTTAAATGTTGAAATCTGAACCACACGCTTTGGATCAATGAGTATTTCTCTTTCCTGTTGACAGTTAGAAGCCTTCTTGACACAGCGGATCTGTGAGATGGAGGGGAGCAGTGACTCAGATATTGTCAGCACTAGTCAGTTCCAGAATGGTCCATCGTCGGTACAGGTTGAGCAAAGCAAGGTCATAACCATGGCATCCAAGGTTAAAGATATCTTTGATCAACTGACTTCTGTAAAAATGCATCACCTGCTGTTGATAAGGAATTCACCAAGGTAATATATTGCACTTCCTGTCTATATAAGTAAATATATGTCAGCGAAACCTGTCTTTCTTGATTTGCTCTATGTCTATATTATCTATAAACAAGTTCATACATTTAATGGTTGTGTTGAAGGAAAATCAAACATAAAGCACTTAAATCAGCAGAGTTTGAGGAATATATATCCAAAGTGTGGATATTAAATCTGAATATGATAGGAACTCAATGCAATTTATTAGTTATTTTTTGAGAAGTTTGCTTAGACCTGATGGCAGAAATCTTCACGATAATATGGCTCTGTCACAGGTATGTGGAACGTCTCAAAGACTCCCTCAAACAGACATTGTCACTGGCAGACAAGATGGTATTTTACGAGAAGGAAATGATTGTGAAAAAGAAAGAGGTTTTGGAGGAACAGAGGCAGCTTGAACCAAAACTTGATGTCATCATTCAGAAAACGAAGGAGATGCAGAGACAGGTCAGTGTACGCTAGTCCAACTATAGAACAGAGAGGAAAATATAGAAATGTTCATGTCAGCTTTGAACACGTTGATGACTGTCAGTATTCAGTGAACTATTTGGATGATTCTGGTGGTTGAATATTGTTTAGAATATACTCGATCGCAAGAAAACTTAGTATCAATGTCAGAAACTTGCTTATATATCAGCTTGAGGTGTATCATCATGATTTGTTGTGCTGTGAGACATGTACCGTCAAATGTTTAATGAATGTTTACTTCCATTGATATTGGACAATAACAAATGAAAATGGGAGTTTGGAAAATGATGTTGTTACATATTTAGTGTAAAAAACCACAACTTTTGTTTATATCTTTTCAGATGGAAGGAGAAATCTCGTCAAAGTACAAGAATAGACCTGTGAATATCATGGGCGAGATCAACATGATATGATATATGTACATCAAAACTGAGAAATGTTCTTGTCTGATTGCTGTTTGATCCAAATGATGATCAAATCTTCAAATAATTTCTTTTCTTTCCTTAATATTTACCCGGCACAGGAGTTTTATTAGTAAATTTTGAGGATATCCAGAACACTACACGAAGTTCATTCAACTCATTATTGAACATTTAAGCTATAGGAAGAAAGACACAGTATCAGTTATATAGGAAACATGAAGCATTGGATTGACATGGACGAAGATAAAAGTATCGAAGAGAGCAATATATAATAAACAATTGTTTAAAATGAAGAAATTAAGGATTTGTTTCACAGAACTGTGGGGCAAACATAAAATGTAATATTGATGTCAATATAAAAACAATATATAAATAAAATAAATAGTGTTTAATTACCTACCTATCTAACAACTTTAGGAAGTTAGGGGGAAATTGTTGTGTAATGGAATTTGTTCTCCCTCATGATCGTATCATTTCATTTTTTTGAGAGAGAATGTGTTGTGAACATATTAAAATCATTGTATAGTTATTGATACATTTCAATGTTTAGTCCATCAGTTGATCTATGTTGTAGGAAAAAGGTGTGAATTTTATATACAATTTCCAGTAGTTATTCATGATTGTGAAAGTTATAAAAAGATCAGTTAATTTCCCATATTGGATGGAGCCGTGAATGTGTGGGATTTGGTGAGAAAAGATTTTGTACCAGTTACAATATAAACAGTAAAGGTATGGTAATAGTTGTTAATATGGCTGTGTTTACAAATGTTGGACAGATTGGTGCAGAACTTATGCTACTGAGTGTGAGTATGTATGTGTGCTGTGAGTGTGATCAGCTTGTGTAATTGAGTGTGAGTATGTATGTGTGCTGTGAGTGTGATCAGCTTGTGTAATTGACTGTGAGTATGTATCTGTGGTGTGAGTGTGATCAGCTTGTGTAATTGAGAGTGAGTATATATGTGTTGTAAGTGTGGTAAGTTTGTGTTACTGAGTGTGTATACTTGTGTGTTGTAAGTGTGGTAAGTTTGTGTTACTGAGTGTGTATACTTGTGTGTTGTAAGTGTGGTAAGTTTGTGTTACTGAGTGTGTATACTTGTGTGTTGTAAGTGTGGTAAGTTTGTGTTACTGAGTGTGTATACTTGTGTTTTGTGAGTGTAATACTGATGTTTGCTGTTATATTTTTGATTTATTTAAACTTGTACATAGTGTATAATGTATTTAAATCACTATATCAAGAGGTACATGGGGCCTGCATTACAGATTTTGTTCTGTCTGTAGTTGTGCACTGTACAATGTCTGCTGTTCATAAACTTTTAACATTTTAAGCTTCTTTTCATGTCTGATTTGTAGGATTTTGCACAAAAGTAACTTGGATTGTCCCCAGTTTGTCCAGAACAAGTCTTCATTTTTTTTTTTTTTGAATAGGTCAAAAACCCAATATGACCACTTTCTTGAAAAATCATTTAAAACTTCTTCAGTTGCACAAGTGCTTTTGAGCTAAAAATATGTCAGAAGTTTGAAAGAGAAGGATGCAGACAATGTTTTGTTATTTTCCGGCCTCATTAAAACATATAACAAGATTGCACGCCATTGGCAAATAGTTTTCCAGAACAGCACCTATTTTAAATTTCTCAAGTTCCCTATTTTGAATGAAGCTGAAGCTTTCCAGGAATGGTCGGTGTTGTTACTTTCTGGATACAATATATTCCAAAATTCAATATGGCTGCCATTTGAAAATCATATTTTCAACTTATTTTAAAATTTGGTGGAGTCATTGTGCTGACTCTTTTCAAAATGTTGAAATCAAGAGAGCCTTTTTGATTTTTGTCATATTTTCTGCTAAACTGAGAATTTTTAAACTTTTCTTTAAACACTATTACTTTAATATAGTCGTCCATTTTGGAAGAAGATTCATTGTTCTTGCTTATCTATTATTACAGTTTACGTGTTAATATCATCAGATTTAGGGCTGTTGACCTATTGTAAAATATTTTATTTGAAAAAAAAAAAAACATTTCACATGTGAGATCATTATAACAGATAGCATTTAAGGAAGTGTTTTTGCTTGTTAAGCCTTTTTTGTGGAAGAGTGCAGATGGAAACGCTATTTATTAAACTGTTTGATCTCTTTCTGTCCTGCACCTTAGTTATACTTGAAATCAACAGTGACTTGCAAATTCATCCAAACAAACAAGGAGCTATTTTAAAGGATATGAAATCTGCGGTTTGGAAACTTCCTGGTACAAGTTTTGAGTGGAAATGTGAGATAACACACAATGTGGTAATTCCTATCATGTCCTTTACAATTGTACCATGAATAAAAACTGTTTATAGTAGTGTCCTAACTGTGTGAAATGGATTAATAAGGAAATGAAAATTTCAAATGTCATGTATCGAAGATATTTTGGTGGTGAATATATAGTCATGAATTTTGAAAATAAAAGATTATATATTGATTTACAATATACGTGTGTTAATCCGAAGACAGAACAAAGGAATACTGAATTGTGGAAAAGAGACCAATCAACTTAGATTAATGTATTTGATGGCTGTAGACCTGGTGTTCAACTTTGCTTGAAAAATAAAATGAAAATTTCCTTGAAACTAGGAACATTTTGCTCATTACAGCAAACTTGTTTTAAAGCAATAATTTGACTGAGCTATCCCAAAATCTGTTATACCTTCAAATTGTGATAAGATTTATGGTATATGAAATAAATACAAACTTTGATTAAAAACAATGTCTTGTGTGTATTTCCTGTAATCAATATTTATGTGAACTCTGAAGAAATATGCATAGATGTTTTCTGGAAACATATTGTTGGACCTTTATATTATATCCAGATTGTTGTCCCTTCTAAAACCAAAACTGTGACATCAATTGGAAGATGTTGTCAGGGAGTAGGTTGATCTATGTTGATCCAAGGTTTCAGTACAGGCAACTACTTGTTATTTGTGATAGGAACAATTAGACTTTAACTGTATGTTATGAATCAGTTACTGATGTGTACTTACATGGATATCAAAAGACACAGAAGTGAATAGCACCTTTAAATACAAGCATAGAGTTAGGTACAGAAAAGCCAAATGATGGATTAAACTGTGCCATATAGTTGTTTCTTCCTCCTAGGACAGTGATGGTAGGGCACAAATGTTGAGAGACTAAGAAAAATCTAAAGTGATTGAAAGAAATATCAAAATCTAGACATGTAGTCCTCTAGATATATTTTAACTATGTATGTCAAACATGTGGAATTAAGTACTTATATACTTACAAAAATGTTTGTACTGTAAACCTCATATCATGAAAAGTACCTAAATCAGAGCAAAGATATACTACAGGAATAATTTAACGCTTGTTGGTTAGGTGATACCCAGACATGGGAGGAGTCAAGGAGATGGAAAATCTGTCAATCATAGGAGTCAGTTTTGCATAAAAAAAAAACGAGGAAGTTGGCCTTCTTAGCAGGAGAGGCAGGGGCCCAATAGGGGAAATAGAATAAATTCTTTAAAATGTTACACAATGGAGTTCTGACAGTGTATGTGTGGATGTTATACAATGGAGTTCTGAGAGTGTATGTGTAGATGTTATACAGTAGAGTTCTGACAGTGTATGTGTAGATGTTATACAGTAGAGTTCTGACAGTGTATGTGTAGATGTTATACAGTTCTGACAGAGTGTAGATGTTATACAGTTCTGACAGTGTGTATGTGTAGATGTTATACACAGTGTATGTGTAGTTACACAGTAGAGTTCTGACAGTGTATGTGTAGATGTTATACAGTAGAGTTCTGTTTCTCACAGTGTACAGTGTATGTGTAGATGTTACACAGTAGAGTTCAGTGTATGTGTAGATGTTATACAGTTCTGACAGTGTATGTTTAGATGTTACTCATTAGAGCTCTGACAGTGTATGTGTATATGTTATACAGTAGTGTTCTGAAAGTGTATGTATAGATGTTATACAGTAGAGTTCTGACAGTGTATGTGTAGATGTTATACAGTTCTGACAGTGTATGTGTAGATGTTATACAGTTCTGACAGTGTATGTGTAGATGTTATACAGTAGAGTTCTGACAGTGTATGTGTAGATGTTATACAGTTCTGACAGTGTATGTGTAGATGTTATACAGTTCTGACAGTGTATGTGTAGATGTTATACAGTAGAGTTCTGACAGTGTATGTGTAGATGTTATACAGTAGAGTTCTGACAGTGTATGTGTAGATGTTATACAGTAGAGTTCTGACAGTGTATGTGTAGATGTTATACAGTTCTGACAGTGTATGTGTAGATGTTATACAGTAGAGTTCTGACAGTGTATGTGTAGATGTTATACAGTAGTGTTCTGACAGTGTATGTAGAGATGTTATACAGTAGAGTTCTGACAGTGTATGTGTAGATGTTATACAGTAGAGTTCTGACAGTGTATGTGTAGATGTTATACAGTAGAGTTCTGACAGTGTATGTGTAGATGTTATACAGTTCTGACAGTGTATGTGTAGATGTTACACAGTAGAGTTCTGACAGTGTATGTGTAGATGTTATAAAATATATATCTCACAATAAATGTGTAGATGTAAAGGTTTATAGTACAGTAATTACCCGATAAAATTCGACTATAATACAATCGCGCATATTAAAAAAAGCCAACAAGATAATATTGATTTTGTTACTAAACATTGATCACATTTTATTGAAAACGTTTTTTACAAGACGTAAGCTTTGTATACACTTACTATCTCCATGGATGATTAACATTCACGATAACAAATTCTTGACATTTAGTGATAGTTTATCATTTGTCTCCATACACTTCTCTCAATCATACATACTTCTCACACACCCACAATGACAGATTTAAACAGTTGTTTGTCACGATATCATAGTTCATCTATATCTAAGATTATCACGCTTTGTTCAGAGATCGATACGAGGACATATAGAGCGAGGAAAGCAAATCTGTATCGGTTTTATCGCTCTGTAGGAGACTATTTAATCTGATCACAGAGTATCAACGATAAAACAGTAAAATATACACATCAAAGCAAAACAAGAAATGATTGATGTTAATTAAGCAAAACAGCAAAACTAATACTATTTACAGAACATTACAGGTTCAGTATTTCTGTTAAGAATAGTAGCACAAATGTTTCAATATTTTATGAAAATAAAACAAAGCTATGTTTAATGGTGATAAGTTTCGGAATCATATTTGAACAATACAAGTTTAAGCTAACCAATAGGCAATATAACGTGAAACAAAAATGATCTTTTCTCGATTCTTGGATTCAAGTTCTTGCTGATAATTTGAAACAAGGTAATGAAAGAAAATTTTATTACATCTTTAAAATATAAGAGTAATACGACAGGTAATTGGAGGAGATTCTAGTAATAAATTACATCCTCAGGTCACCCATTGGGACAAATAATTGCGCGTTTGGTCAATATATTGCATAAATTATTTGATATAAGTTTTTTTATTGTCATTCATTCGGTGAGTATTTCTAACCCAGTTTTATATATTCAAAATTCACATTTTAAGATTTACATGAATTTTGTTTTTAGTTAATTTTCATGAAATCAAGTGCCGACGAAATAGCATCGTTTTTGTTTATTTTTTTTTTAAAGCAACGACATTTTACCTACGATAAGTTATAATGATTCTAAAGCAATTAAGGAATGAAGTTGACAGATTCACACTACAGTTCCTGGATGAATAAATATCATTTAGTCACACGTCCAGTGTCAACTTACCAAGAATTTCGTCAGATTTAGGAAACGATAAAATATGACAGTTAATTCCTAAACATGATAAAAAATCTAATGATTTTCCTGTACATGTATAAACAACAATTAGGATTGACAGCTACAGACACATAGATCCATGTCGTGTTAATGTTTGCCGTGATAACGTGTTGTTATAGAACTTGTGATGAGTATAGAATTCTCGACACAGACATTACTTACACTTTACAAACTCAACTTACCAATGCAGACTAAAAGCAAATAAACGATTCTTTGAAAAAAAGCGCTCCAAGCTCATGCAGATATAATTGAAAATTGAATGTAAATTGAAAGAATTAAGGTAAAGCATTATTGATTTCAACAACATAAATCAATGTGAATGAGGAGAGCGAGTCATAAATTGGGCCACTTGTGATAAAATGACCACATGTATTATATCGACAATGACAGTAAGTTTTATCACAATTTGAGTATCCTATGGTGATAAGTACGAATCTCTTGAGACAAGGGATTGATATTGATGTGTATCACGTGATCCCTTCCTCCTTATTTTTGTTAAGGGCTACAGTTTCCTGAAGAATGTAAATAAAAAGGATGCGATGATTTGCACTTGTTAATACGCCTTACTTTATATGTAAGCCACTGTCATTTCAAATAAATAAACACTTACAATAATGAGAAGATACTTCCGATCCAACACGAAATGTGATGGTTTTGCGCATTAAACATAATTGACGTGAATCATTTTGGATTTCGAGAATTGTTTTGATTACAATTGATGTCCTGTGCTGGCCTTGTAAACGACCCGCACTTGTCATATGGTTTATCCACCAGTGTAAAACAGCTCCGTTTGATATTTTCAATAGTGTCATATTCTGATGACCTCACTACGTCATACGGATTATCGTCCGTAGAATCGTCCACGTGATGTACTAGGACGCCATTACTGAAGGCGTTCGACATCCTTCCTTTAAATTCTAACTGATGGTAGGTGTTGTCTGTAACTATATTGTCAGGTTTTGGTGTTATTTTAGATGATCTTGGTTGATCCTTGGTTCCAGGTTTTACTCGGAATGGCGTCTCTCTCATTGTATCCGGACCATCTATAGTGTTATATATGCTTTCTTCCTTTTCCAATACGAAATAAAAATGTTCTTCCTCTTTTTTCCTCTGAGCTTTCTTTGCATTTCTGCAAAACAAATGATCAAATACGTGGCGCGTGATTTTGAGAAAAAACTTATATCCAATAGATATTCTCAATGAAAATGCATTCTTATGTCTCGATAGGCCTTAATCATCGAGATACGTGGACAATTAGCCCTTTATATTGTTTCAGGTTGTCTATAATTATTTACTGCGTTCTTCAAAGGTCATACCTTACATGGCCAAAATGTGAATAACAGTCTGTGTGCTGTACGAAGAGGGTTTTAAAAAAATGATTTATAACTCTTATAACAGGCTCAAATTGAAAATGTATATAAAAAAGCATTTTATAGACTCCGGAAGTAAACGCATATTTATCTCCTGCATACTGTATACTGTGTGCACTTTATTGAAACAGAAAACTTTTTCTTGTCATGCTTGTCGTTAAAAGTGACATCTGATAATCCTTAATTTTAAATACACAAATATGATTTTAGTAAAAAACAACCTCTCAGTTGGACTGTTTATGATACGTTTAATGACTCTTGTAACTATCCAGATCTTAGTAAGGTGCGTATAATTAAAGTCATAAGTTATAACAATTTAAATGAAATGTATTTTTAAAGTTTAAGACGAGGTGCCTGATAACAATGCTTACCTTCTTCGAACACTACAGATGATAATTATCAGAATAATGACCATGAAAGTGCCTGCCGCCGAAGGTATAACTATGTAGAATATGACTGTAAAGATAAAAACACTTGGTTTGTTAAAAAGTAAAATAAATGAATTAATGTAAAAATTACAATAAAAAAAACCAAACAAAAATCTATATTTAGAAAATAAAAATTATTTGGCTAAGGATTTTGTCCTGTTTTATTATTTATTTTGTTTCGCCACATTTTCGATTACTCCCTAAATGTATAAGTAAGTTATTTCTTTGATGAACTAACCGAACCAATGGTCATCCGGTTCTATTTCGGCTCTAGGCAGTTCCATGTCCTGGTCGTTTCGGTATGTATATTCATTGGACTCGGGGATAGTTCCCGCTGTAAAACAAACGCCAATAAACTTTTTTTCTGTCTCGAACTGCCATGGAATGTCTAATATTTCAAAACCATCGATCTGTATTTTGAAATTGTTGTTTTCCGATTATTTATGAAGATTAAGTAATGATTAACCTGTCTAAAGAAGTCTATATCTGTAATCATGACATTCAGACTTTGTATGGTACATGGGCTCTTTATATGAACATGTGGATTACATCTAACAATATGGCAATGGTTTATCTGAAACGCTGACAAGACGACGAAAACAACTTTATAAACAACTAAAACATATTTGTTATAGGTTTGCGCATGGTATTTATTTTGAATTCATTATACTTGTTTTTTTCTTATATTGATCTAATTATATAGGCCCAATATCGAATAGTTCTCACAGATGTGTGAGAGTTCGTGTGTTCATCCTAATTTCAGGATCGGTTGTCGTTTATCAAATTTCATCATCCGGTCATGTATTAAATATCCTCGTGTGTCGCTAATAAAACCATAAAAACAGTTTGTGAAAGTATAAATAAGATGTATTTCCCCAAGTCTAATTACACTTGAAGTTAAGGTATACTTACAAGTTTGGCAGACGTAGGGCAGTTCTTCCTTACACGACACACTGCCCAGAGACCAGGAATCGTCCTCTTCACTTCTCTGTAGAGCCAAACATGTCTTGGTTTTGTTCTCAATTCTAAGTGAACGGGGAAGGTCAAAATCCACTAAGTCTTTATCTGCGAAAAGGAAACGAATATTCAAATTTCCTCCAAGAAAACTAGAAAAAATTTACTTTTTACATTCTATCAGGACCCGGAATTGATACGGATTCAGTATATCTATATAAACTGAGGATGTGATCATTTGTATTGGTAGTACATTCAATTCAAACATCCTCAAGACCAGATTGTTCCATAATATCGCATATTACACTCGATTGGGTTGAGATTTACAAATGTTTACTGAGTTTTATACTGAGTAAGACATATTAACTGCTTGTAATAGCCGTTTAAACCATTCATAATTAGACAACATGTGCCATCTTTGTTTACCGTAATTAGAGGATTGTACAAAAGACACACACGTGATTTGCACATTTCAATACAATTATGTACAGCAGAGCCCAGTAATGAACAATCTGATGCCGATACGATTGCTTTTTAAGGATTGACACTTGTTCGACATGTACAAAATATGTGGATAAAAAAAACTCTTTTGATATAAATGTATGTCGCTGCTTTCCCTGTTAATTATAATCACAAATAACAACAAATATCAAACAGTATATAGTTCAATGTTGCGCTACTTTGACAACTAGTGCAAATAGGCTGCACTTTCATTGCGACAAGTTAAATATACTGGGAGTAATACTCACTTCCACCGATCCATGTCTGTATGAGCCGTGTAAGACCCGTCCAATAAAACGAGTGATAATTTAGAAGGCTGTCTTCGTCCTCGTTTTCAACAGCTCTGTCTGCGAGATGACCTCCCATCTGCTTACATTTTTTACCTGCTTCAAACCAGGTTTGTGCGTCCTCGGATGCATAATAACAAGGAATTGCTCTTTTGTAAAAGGTACATATAGCGGGATTGTTTACTGAAAACAGAACAATTTTGTTTCTTGACATATAAAAATATGATTACATTTGATTGATAAAAAGTCGCATGATTCACTGAATAAAATTAAAGGAGAGAGTGGTAAAATAAAACATGTATTGTTCTCCAGCATATTGAGTCTGATACATTGAGAACCGATTAAAGGTTTTACCAGATATAGTCAATTACACTGTTTTATTTCAATATCGCATAAACCATGAACATTAAAATGGTATCGTTTCCGTGATAAGACGAATGTCTGCTATAAAAACTGTCCATAGGTTCATCATGATAAGAAAGCTATAAGATAGTAAAGCTATTGTGACCGATGTCAACCAGAACCTACCTATTTTACACACGTATTTGTGTCTTTGTGTACAGTTTCCAGAATACCACATCGTTTCATTGTTGGTAATCCTCATTATCTGCCCACAGTCCTGTCGTGTTTGTTCAGCATCCGGTTTATGCATGTGCCATCCTAGGGAACCTACATACACAGTAACACATCCGGTTAATATGGTTGTATCAGTTTAACATAAATGCTTACTACATTATGTATATTTCCAGAAATAGACCGATATCGATTTTTTACTTTCTGGAATTCCACACTTTTCGCCCCTAGTTTCGATGAGGAATACTACATTTAAATGTGACAACTGCATAAGGTAGTTATGTACAGGAGTTATTCACTACCATAACATTCGCAAAGTAATTTTAAACAATTTGCTATTATAGTGGTGAGATTACCAGATTACTATGGAAAATATAAGTAATGATATTAGTCTATATCGAGTTAGTATCCATCAATAAAAAACACAGTCAATAAATGAAGAAACACATTGACTTAATGACAGAATAACGAAATTTCCGAATTCACTTGGAAGAAGATAAGTTGTTCATTTAATACTTCTTCTATTATCGTGCTAATAATTGACAGATTTGAACCTACCGTAAAGTCTGTGATTTTCGCGGGGATAACATTTTTGCTATTCCTATGTACATTAAGGTGATCAAGAATATTTCATCCACGAAATAATGACATACGTGTTTATAAGATGTTAACCGAATTTCAATTCGTTCAAATATAATTCTATTGTTTCCAGCAAAATGGCGACAATTTTGACCCGTGAAGATAACCTACTAAAACAGTGGTTTTATATATTAGTTGACATAAACTTCAGCTTTAACTTCTGTCGTAAAAGCTGTTTGTAACTGGCTATATCTTAAACTTGCATCTGGTAAAACCAAATACTTAACTTTTAATTGTTATCTGACCTGTTTGTTCTTTTTAAGATAAGGTGTTGTTGCAATGAGAGCTATATGACACGAGCCGCTCTCACGAGCCCGTGCTCACCTTCAGTGTTGTAGACAGTGACGCTGCTATCGCCTCCACAGACCTGGTGCCTATTTCCGGGGCAGGCTGTGTTACAATTGGCTTCTAATACAGACTTAAACGACGTCTCTTCTCGGAGACAAAAACACTCAGACCCCTACCAAATGGTAATGTTAAATGTAATTATGGTGTACATGACTTGACAGATAAGTAGATATTGCTTGGTATTAATAATCCTCTTAAACAAACATTTATGAAAATATATTTCCTTTTTATAGAATATCTGATTTAGATGTTACTCGATGAAGATATGATGTAATGAGTGTGATCACAAAACATATTGACAAAAGTGAAATATGAGACTGTATCGAGAACATTATACATCATAAGTGGAAAACAAGATAAAGGAAGCAGTAATCAAGATTAGTAGAGAGATATAACGTGAAGTTGTCACACAATTAATGGAAATTAAAAAAACATAATACAAATCCTTGGAAAAGCTGCAAATATTATAATTTAATTTCTCCTAGATCGATTTCATTTAAGATTTTAAAAACTTTTTAGAGGAACATTTTGATAGTGTCACGTACCTTTAAAGCAGCATATTGCATGGTCATGCTGTGTCTACAGAAACTTGTACACAAGGTGGGTTGATTGTTGATAAAGGTATTAGAGTAAGTAAACTTTTCTGTGAAACAACCCAGAGGAGCCGTCTGTAGTACGGATAAATCTGAACAATAAAGAAAACATTTGTATCATAAACAACAAATTTTCATTCAATTAACTTGAAAATTGCAGCATTCAGATACTTTGTGTTGAACAATTCAAAAGTGTTACAACTGGGACAACGGGCAACGCTGTTTGAGGCTACAGACTATTCATAGCTTTTATAGCATGGTCTTCTTAAATATGTTACACGTTGTTTCAGGTAACATGTGGTTAATTTGTCTTTGTAGACGAGTTCCGTCAACGTATTGATTACTTCAATTTTCTGCGTAATTGAAAAGAAATCAAAATATGAAAATTTCAGAATAGAAAAGAAACAGCACTTATGTGATCTTTAATTAAGAAAAGTTTTCATGCACAGAAAATTTACCTTATTTCGTAAGGATCATCTTCGTCTTTACATTAAAATTTAATATATAATTTAAAATAACATGATATTCTCAAAGTGAGAACCAGAACAGGATGAAGAAGGGGGATTGGTAGGAATAGGTAATATAACATAACACAAGAAGACACATCGTGATGATTATCAATTAATCGCATGATTCAGAGGAATGTAATACATAGGAATCAAATGTCATATATTTCCAGCTTTAATGGGAACATTAATGAAACCTCGTGATCCACGTGATTCATATATATACCATACAAGTGCGGCCGGTATACTGAAATCATCATTGTTTTAACAATTAAATCTAAGTATACCCTAAATACGTTTATACACATTGTGATCAGTACCACATAATTGGAACCTGGTGACGGGTCTACATTGTATAAATACACCTATATCAAATGTATGGGTTATGGATTGCATAGGAGGAGATGAACAAAACGGAATTTGTTTTAACTATCGTTTGATATATTCCTAAATGTTCATTTTATATGCTGATGAAGTTTGGCGTGTTAGCCTGTTTAAAATGACAATTGTAGACAATAAGCTATTAGTGATGACAATATTTGGCTCCTCTTGTTTAATTTCCTGTGATATCCGTATTAGTCAATCTTAGTTACAAATGACCTATCTATTTATGGTGTTTGTGACGGGAAACAACCATGGCGACGGAAAAGTTGTTTTGCAAACGAGATGAGAATCAAGTCAAGTGGCCATCATTACAATTGGAGGTTGTTCTGAAGGCACGGGTCTGTGTTCCCACGACCATTAATGGACGGCGTAGTACAAGGATCATCCTTGTGTTAAGTAATATCCTGGTTTACTTACCACACGCCTTATTTTGTTAGTTGTTTTGCTGAATTGGATTCAATTTGATGCCAACCTACATATCATAATTAATCCGCGACTATATATAAAGCGTGCATTGTAAGACTTTTATGATTTTTTTTTGTTTTGATAAATCTGTGAATATGAAATCTAATTCAAAGTTTATATCAGTGGTGCCGTTTCCTGGTCATTTAGCAACACCGTTTATGTCCACCGCATAAACAGATAGACGAAATAATACTCCTCGTGTCTTAAGTAGACGTGGATTTGATCCAAGATAAATGTATCAAGAATTCCTTATTAAAAAAAAAATAACGCAATGTACTTCGATAGCGAAAAACAATGAATAGGTGTTGGTTAAAGTGTATTTGACCGTCTTGAAACAAAATCATTAACATATTTCACTTTTAAAAAACGCTGCGAACCGCTTCGGATCGATTTCCTATCGAAAGTAACAATAATGTCCATAGACACTGTGCAATGATTCAGGTGTCATTTATGAATTAAAACATCTGAATATATTCTATTCAAAGACAACCCACTAAATGACCACTAGCACCTACAGTACAGGTACGCTAAATCCAGGCCAAGACTATATCTTCCAAGGGAGATTACTTTCGTTTTACTGAATATGATTGATGATACAGAGTTTTATAGGGAAGCGGGTTTTAGTTCACTTTCTGAGGAAAACGCATATTTATATTTTAAAACATTTGTGTAGATTTCAAACGGAAATTACAAAAGGGCTTAATATATCATAGTATGCTTTTATAGGTTGTGTTTGCGAAAGGTCCCTAAACAGATACCACTTATTGAAACGTATTATATAGCATTGTGGTAGATCACACAATAAACTTACCATGTGACCATATCCAAGCGTCTTTGATTTCCCGTCCGCCGACCCATATAAATGGTCCCGTATTTGTGACGTTTAATTGGTCGACTACTTTGTCCCAATTATCAATGTCTTCAATAGTTAAAAGTTTCCCGCCTCTATTCCGACATAGTTTCCTCGCATCCTTCCAAACTGCGGCATGATTATGATACGTTCCTATTCCGCGCAAAGGTACACTGTCGACACCTGCAATTTAACAACAAAGAAAAACGGAAAATGAATCTTATCTGGAGTCAAATGATGATGCAAAGAGATAGAAAAGAAATAAAACCAGTTCGGTAAAGCATTCTTCATACTTAAAATTGACGTCCGGAAGAAAAATGATACTGACTGACGTTGAAGACAGCGGGTGATTTGTTGAACCTTAAGCCAAAATTGTTATCTGAAGCAGCAAACAGATGGTTATAATTTGACTGATTGCCTAGCCAGCCAGTTTTCAAATATCTGTTTCGCAAATGTTTTAATTGAAGTTTTACAAGGTATATTTAGAAATAGAACTCTTATATATCTATGGAAGTTGATTAATAAATATTTTTGTGATTCTAAACACTGAAGCACCAAGAGTGCATCAGGGTATTGTCTTAATACATATCGTATAATGCTAGATTTCGAATTTGTTATACTCGAATTTGTTATACTCAATTAAATTGAAAGGTTTTACACAACAATGAGGTGAAAATAATATCATTCTAGAATATTGATAGAAATTATCATTTACATCGGTTTCATGAAAACTGGAATATATAATTGATTATCAAATTACAAGTGATCCTTTCCCTTTAATATTCACATTATCTCTCCTAAGCAGCTTTATAAAACCTAAGATAGAAGGTGTTATTGGATGTACCAAGAACATACATATATTCTCTATGCGTTCTCAGCTGTACGCGTGCCATACACATCAGCTGCCGTAGTAATTGATGTAAAAAACGATACCTTATCATTTATCTGCACGCATTTGTGGCTGACTAGCACCTTGTTGTTGATAGCATTTCAGAGATTGATTTTCCTGAGAACATCTCCGTCTTTCGTATTTACAAGTGGGTATTCATTAAAAATTTTCTTATCGTTCTTGAAAATTAGTTTCGGTACGTAAAATTGAATTTGAAACTGAATTATCATGTATCCACATTACATTATCTAACGAATCGATAAAGATGTTCTTTCCAGATATATAATTATGTAATGCATAATTCAATAACATGATTATGTGTAAGGTGTATTATCATTTTGCTAAATACAATGTACAATAATGAAAATGAGGATTATGAAATAGCAAATCTCAAAAATGGATATTTAATAATCATGTTTTTTTCCTTTGAAGTAAGGTATGATGATTAGTACCCTGGAAACTGAACTGATATTGCCTCGGGTGTGGCCAGGACTTATGTGGAACTTCTACAAACTTACATTGAGATACTTGACAAATGGGTTAGATCATGTAAGATAGATATGAGATATATTTTTTACTTTTATATTAAATATAAAAAATGATAAATTGCATATAAGTGATGTAAGTTATGTAATATTCGTGTTTTTATATATTAACTGGGCATATTATTTCATATCAAATATGACAGTTCACTTTTCCGTACTGTCGTTCATTGATCATATATCTATTCCAGCAATTTACATCCACCGGACATTTGTTGGTTAGGATCCAGTACTATACATATATATATATATATTGATGTGTGTGTGTGTGTGTGTGTGTGTCTATGTGTGTGTGATGGTGTGTGTGTGTGTGTGTGTGTGTGTGTGTGAGAGAGTTTGTGTGTATGTGTGTCTATGTGTGTGTGAGTTTGTGTGTGTGTCTATGTGTGTGTGATTGTGTGTGTGTGTGTCTATGTGTGTGTGATGGTGTGTGTGTGTGTGTGTGTGTGAGGTGATAGGTGGTGTGGGTGTGGATATGTGTGAAGAATTCTTTACGTTATTTAGCATACACCATTACACTAAAGATAACATAATCTATATTTTGTCAGTTATGAAGTTTTTAGAATAAACATTTTATTGCTCTATTTGAAATGAATTAACAAAAGTTTCCCACGTGCTAATGACTGTCTTTATGAATCATTCACAAAAAAAAAGACATATCCTTATATATCTACAGGTAGATCAAACATTTTAGAGTATTTCCAGGAAATATGCACATGTCTAACATATTCACCATTTAGTTAACAGTTACAGTTACAATCCACAGAACTATGAACACATATTCACTGTTGTGCCATGTACAATCTTTAAGGATATATACATTGTACAGTATTAAACATTTAGGTTTTCGTTCGAATAGTAGCATGGTTCAGAATATACACGTCATTTACTTTGTACTATATTTATTACATATTTGAAAATTACAAAATTTCCTGAATTAAAGGACTATTGCAAATACCAATATAAATTGTGACCTTTTTTGTGTTTTCCCCCGTCGTCATAGATTTATCATTCACTATATCTTCACTGACGAGTCCTAGAAGGACGAAACAGCTGTAGGATTCAGTTTTATTCATTGTTTGGCACTACTGTGTCTTATCCAAACTTTAATTAAATGGTACTTTTCATTTGTGTTTTTTTTGTAAATCTCCAGAACGTATGTCTACGATTAACCACTTCTAGGTAGCGATGATAAGCACACTAATGCCCTCTATAGCAAAATGTGTAACAATGCTTCTAGAGTTACGGCATCGTATAGAATCAGGCACGACGAAACCTAATGTTATCAGACTGGGAGGAGGTATACTTCATTCAAGACGATAAAAATTAACTTTCCTGCTACTAAAAGTTCATATGAGTATACCCTGTCACATCTTGACTGAAATATATATAGTTTCATGTTGTAAATGATCTGAAAATATTCTAATTTGATTATTAGTATAAATGCAACTAGAGGTGTCATGATGAAGTATTGTTAGCTTGTAGGATTTTGGTCTATATATACCACTCGTTACCAAGCGGAAGTGCCTCACTCACACTGATACTCGGCATTACGTAGGAAATGTCTACAGATCTTCCATCGAAAGCTCTGTCAGCTAAACCCATGAACTAATAAAACTACACGCATTTAGATCTTTATGTCAGAAAAAACCACGTTACGTCATTCGAGTATAAAACTGTTTTCCTTTATTTAACCAACATGATATTATAATATATCATTTTATACTTAATGTAGACATCTGGAGTTTTAAAATTGTTCAAAGTCATTCATTAAGCGTAACAGACTTGGTGACCTTGACGAAATGTCAATCACTATGACCACAATGTAATGGGCATAGTTCACAAGCATTTAACAACTGTGTGATGAGACACAAACACACACACACACGTGAAAACCTCACTAAAATCTGGCGTTTTGCCTATCTCCAGTCTGTTGCTATGTGATGGTAATGTTTATAAATATACTTATCAGCTGAGCCTTAACTTTTAACTTTAGTCTATACACAAGACATTTTAATACCAGCTGCAGTGGGTTTTTGTGGTTTCCTGTCGTTTGGTTATTCATACTCTCATGTTTTGATACGAAAACATTTCAATGTTACAGCTACAACGGAAAATAAAAACCTGATTGAAAAACTGCTATTTTATCTTCAGTTTTTGTTGGAAAATGTTAATTTGCATTCACATCAATAAAAAAAGTTGGTTCACTAGTCTCTAGAACTTCAATGGCTGACAAAGTGAATCAAACTGTGTGTTCGAAGGATCTCAACAAAAACTACTAATCTGAATAACTGATTTAAAACTTTATGAATTTTTATGTGGTTTTGTACTTATGAGATGATATTCATTACTTCTGTTGATGGATTTTGTCAATTATCTAAAGTATTATAATAATTCATTATTATGCAAGCGGTCTTGTGTCCACAGAACTACTGACTGGCCAGTGTTAGTTACTCGAATAAGTCATGTGACATCCTGGGGATATTTTGGGTTATATCATTATAACATTTTCAATTTCAGTTATCAGTCTTCAATAACTATTCTTTTTAAATCATATTTCTAGAATTATAAATGAACGTGTTTCCCAAGAAGAATTATCATTGTACGTTTTGGTTGTCATATGCAGGCACAAATGTTTCGTACAGATGTTGTGAATTAGAAATATTAGGCCAAAATTGATTAATATGTCTTCGTTATACCCTTATATATACCTAACAGTATAACGGACATAAATTAGTCTGTATTTCAAAGTATCAATTTTTTCATTATTGATTAAAAATGTCGATTAATAAAACATGTGATGTGATGACTTGATACCTGATTATCATACGTCTTTATATCTCATGACTTATCTTGTGTACATCTTCAGAAGAGATCATAGGCGATATTTGATTTCAAAATCTTTTATCAAATACATTTGTAAATTGGACAACTGGCAATAAGTATGAAAGCCCTCTCACTAAATGTATATATGGTGTGTAGCCATCACATTCCATTATCACATGTCTAAATTGTACCTATATATTTATGACGTTCTAAATCTTCCTACAATTAAGCGATGAAACCATATATGGTCATTTTATTGGTATTGGTTTTCAGTTTCCAGAATTTATTTACAAGTCAGATGCAACATGGTTGCTCTCCGTACACGTTTTGTTTATGTTTCGTTCTTCTGATCAAGTTAATGTTGAGAGGTTGTTTACACTTTGCGAACAAAGACATGAACACTATAAGTGTGACACGAATATTGGAATATTATATACAGGAAAAAAGTAACACCAAAACACAGAACTAAAAGCCCTCATATATATCGACAGAGACCTTTTTCCACAATATTCCTGAGACAAGATTTTACTTACCCAGAACAGGCTGCAGTAAAGCTCCATAGACAAACAACACAAGCAGACTATCCGCCATCTCTCCTGCAATACTGTACCAACAGGACCCCTCGTCACCTGCTCGTGGTTAACGGAATCGTAGATCAGTATAACAATAAATGAGGCAGTGTTGTTTAAGGACCTTACGAATAAGTGCAACAGGATGACAGTATTATATATATTTGAGTACTCACCATATCGCGTGTGGGCTGGGCACAGTGTAAAATTAAATCTACATCAATTCAGTATTCACACCGACTGCTCTGGTAATATGATAGTAGCATGGCTGCTGGAGCGGCTGTCACGAGATCATTGCTAACCACTAGTTAGGACTCATCTATATAACCTATTTTAACTATTATTCGGTCTCCATAATGATAATGACTGTTGATCTCGCGATTGCTATTTTCAGGTTTAGTACAATATCATAAAGCTCTTGGAGTCGGAAAATATAATTTATCTACTTAACGACCTAAAATTCGTTTAAACTCACATGCGTTAAAAGATATATGTTAATCTTTTGATGCATTAATTATAGGCATTATAAAATGCTTGTTAGTGCCACTAAAACCAACAAGTCAAAAATAATGTTAAGAATAGAATTTCTGGAACTAGAACTAAAATGTTTTTTTCAGTGATTATATTTTAGTTCTTTTCGAGGATAAAATGTAATTGCGAAAACAATAAACTTGAAAATAGAATTTATAGCGTAACCAATAAACTTTTTAATGAATCTACCGCAAAAACCTTCCTTCACTGTTTTGTTAAAACCGCGAAAAAATAATTTTCGTCTATAATCTACAGTTCACTTGTATTTCTGTATAATGCCTTCCTAAAACACAGGATTAAAGTAACTCTAAATTCACATATAGCCACTGAAGATACCAAGATGTTACCATTACAAAAGCGATTAGAGAGAGAGATTTGGTTCTGAATCTGAACCAGACTACATATTCATCAATGCCAATGGTAAGTTCCCCGCTGTGTCTATGGTACATATATGTCTGTTAAAATCAGACAGCCACTTTAAGACTCGCGACAGCTATGTTGTAACACCACAAAGTACTCATTCGGTTCATTCAAATCTTTGTCCCTTTGTTTAAATCAACAAGATTGACTGTGAGATAATTATGTGTATGCGGTGTTAGTGGTCGAGACGTAGGAAAAATGAACAATTATACATAAACACGATATGTTCTAAATTTGTAAATGTATATAAATACCGCATTTATTAACAAAACAGGTGCATTTCGTAAAACAACATAAACTTTTCATACCAAAATATACACTGATTATGTACCAAATCATGCACAACTTTACATAATGAGGAAAGGAAATAATTGTATTTTTTCACCTCAAAAATTATCATTATTTATCTATTTATTATATAAAACAAATAAAACAATACATCCATGAATATGTATTCCTTGATAAATAAATCTAAAAAGAAAGAGTTTTCGTCATTCCATGTCATATACGTGTGTTGATGCCGTCTTTTAGCTCAAGTCAGTGAGAGGTCATACAGTGTGGAAGCAATACATAATCTATGACTTAGAAAGGAAAATCGCATTAATGTTCCTGTGTTAAAGAGAAATGAGTTTAAAGATGATGAATGATAAACAGGGAATAGTCTACTTTCAACGAAAGGGATTTATATGTTCATATATAAAAAAACACATATTGTGACCAGTGTGTGAACGAGAGGATTAAATACCCTATCAAAAGCGGATTCTTTTCTAAAGAGATGACATCAATCATTCTGTGATGACAGAAATATCCCTAACTCTGTGATGACAGAAATATCTCTCACTCTGTGATGACAGAAATATCCCTCACTCTGTGATGACAGAAATATCCCTAACTCTGTGATGACAGAAATATCCCTCACTCTGTGATGACAGAAATATCCCTCACTCTGTGATGACAAAAATATCCCTCACTCTGTGATGACAGAAATATCCCTCACTCTGTGATGACAGAAATATCCCTAACTCTGATGACAGAAATATCCTTCACTCAGTGATGACAGAACTATCCCTCACTATGTGATCACAGAACTATCCCTCACTATGTGATGATAGAAATATCCCTCACTCAATGATGACAGAAATATCCTTCACTCAGTGATGATAGAAATATCCCTCACTCAGTGATGATAGAAATATCCCTCACTATGTGATGATAGAAATATCCCTCACTCAGTGATGACAGAAATATCCCTCACTCAGTGATAGAAATATCCTTTACTCTGTGATGACAGAAATACCAATCGCTCTGTGATGGCGAAGATGAAGGGTTCAAAGGTTAATGAGATAGGAGTACAGGGGACCCGAGGAGAGACGGAAAGGAGAGAAAGAGAGACAACAAGGGAATTATTACTTTGTTATTATATATATATTTACGCTCGGAAATAAATATACGTCACAATGGTATTACTTCAAACGGAGTGAGAACAAATCGGAAAATGAGTGTGTATATATTTTGTCATCTTCGACATTAGGAGAACCGCCTTCTTGTTTGTAGCCGTCTTTATGTTTTATCGGTATATGCACCGTCTCGTTGACCAGTTTAAAGGATGTAAAGATTCTATGTATTCTGTAAAATATCTTTGATTCAGATAAATGGAAGTCGTGATCTAACACCCGCATAGAGCTGTTCATACAGGGACCAAAAGTGTGGATCTAGAAATCAAAAGTTATTAAAAAAAAAACAAAAAAAAACTGAACTACAGCAGTAAACTTTATCTATTTGCCAAATCTGGGACATTGGGCAATACTGAAAGGACGTCACGTGCATATGTGTATTCTCAACTGGTGCAACTTCTTATATGATAAGAATTTCGATTTGTCATGTATGGTTGCCACGAAACTCTATGCCTTAGAGCTTACAAATGTCCTTCAAAACAATCTCCAAAACATTTTAACAGACTTACACAAGTGAAACCAAGTGTGGAGAGAAATACAGTTATTGATAAAACCTAATCTAAAAATAAGGATGATACCGAACTGGAACTTCTTGGACCGGAAGTTAGGAGTGCAATGTGCAACGTGATACAAAAGTTTATGTTGAATGTAAAGTCACATCATTCCTAGTTACAGAGTCAGGAAACCTCGATTGGTACGGACTCCTTAGTTGTACGATCTCCGGTGTCCGAGCATGCATCATCATCTGCCGTACGGATAGTTTTATACTGAAAACCTAGTTCACTTATATCGTCCCTTCTGATCGGTCTAGAAAAATTGTCTATTTGATACTGTTGGACTTATACAAAGTCGGTCCTTTCCGGCCCTCATTGACGTCCCTACACTACCACAGTGTCGCCTGTGTGATACAATAAGGCACGGCGATGCACTCGTTAAGTCTTCCTTTACTGTCCGAATAAGTTTCTCATTCATCAACAAAATATGTGCTTCACTAGAAGTAGTGATTTCCGTGAAGCGGTCTTGATCCGGCTGGTCGCTATTACCTCATTCATCTTTAGGGTACTATTCAACATTAATTCCTTCTAAAAACCACAAGATATTCATTAATAAGCAGACAATGTATGTCATATTTTACGAATCTGTGATATGACTTCCTTCAACCTAAAGTTGACTGTCTCGTTTTATAGTGCATATCTCAGTAATATTATTGTACAATAAAACTGTCCACACAGGAGTTGTCGGGATACTGTATAATGAACACTGTCCGCACAAGAGTTTTCGGGTTACTGTACAATGAAAACTGTCCACACAAGAGTTGTCGGGATACTGTACAATGAAAACTGTCCACACAAGAGTTGTCGGGATACTGTACACTGAAAACTGTCCACACAGGAGTTGTCGGGATACTGTACAATGAAAACTGTCCACACAGGAGTTGCCGGGATACTGTACAATGAAAACTGTCCACACAGGAGTTGTCGGGATACTGTACAATGAAAACTGTCCACACAGGGGTTGCCGGGATACTGTACAATGAAAACTGTCCACACAGGAGTTACCGGGATACTGTACAATGAAAACTGTCCATACTGTACAATGAAAACTGTCCACACAGGGGTTGCCGGGATACTGTACAATGAAAACTGTCCACACAGGGGTTGCCGGGATACTGTACAATGAAAACTGTCCACACAGGGGTTGTCGGGATACTGTATAATGAAAACTGTCCACACAGGAGTTGTCGGGATACTGTACAATGAAAACTGTTCACACAGGAGTTGTCGGGATACTGTATAATGAAAACTGTCCACACAGGGGTTGTCGGGATACTGAATAATGAAAACTGTCCACACAGGGGTTTTCGGGTTACTGTACAATGAAAACTGTCCACACAGGAGTTGTCGGGATACTGTACAATGGAAACTGTCCACACAGGAGTTGTCGGGATACTGTACAATGAAAACTGTCCACACAGGGGTTGTCGGGATACTGTACAATGAAAACTGTCCACACAGGAGTTGTCGGGATACTGTACAATGAAAACTGTCCACACAGGAGTTGTCGGGATACTGTACAATGAAAACTGTCCACACAGGAGTTGTCGGGATACTGTACAATGAAAACTGTTCACACAGGAGTTGTCGGGATACTGTATAATGAAAACTGTCCACACAGGGGTTGTCGGGATACTGAATAATGAAAACTGTCCACACAGGAGTTGCCGTGATTACCACACAAATGTTGGTGACCTTAAGTCTGTCACTTCAGCAAATTTGACGAAGTAATAAAATACATGTACATACGATCGCAATGCCAGGATTTTACCTGTATTTTTTCTGGCCCCCAATATGATATTCTCGCTTTCGAGCCGTTACATGTCAACTGTTCTTATTTATGAACGTGTTTATTTTTGTATATTTTATGTCCTCTGAGACCCAATATCTATCTTTGCTAATTCAATAATATAACTTCTTTTTAGGTATTTCTTACTGTCTTGCTAAAATCTTTTCTATTTTGATTATCGTCGTGTTGATGTCATGCCATTTTTTCTATCATTTAATTTCAGCAATTTTTTTACCGATATATAAATTATAAATACTTAATAGATGAAAAGTGAGCTAGAACCCAATATAGATACTTAATCAGTCATTATGTAGTGGAGACAAATGTGTAGTATTGTGTCAAGTATTCATAAGTGAAAGGACCTCTCATGAACAATGGAATTTTGCCCACGACCCGATTTAATCCAAACCATGTGGCATTCATAGCACCCCAATACACTACCCTGAAATAGCACTTAAAAATTCAAAAGGCCCATAGGGCCTGAATTATTATAGAATTTGTGACATTTACTGAGGGTATAAGGTAAGGTTCAGAAATGGCTCCATAACAAGGCAAGGGTTCATCGCAAGGCTTCTTATAACCACTTATTTTGTTCATTGGAATCCATTTGTTATTTTAAGGAAACATTATTTGTCAAATTTGGCATAAGAAAAAAGTTATGATCAATTAAATAAAGAAAAATGTGATTTTTTTTCTTGAGTTTTTTTTTAACAAAGTTTGATCTTAGGAGGAGTGTTTCAAACTCTTCCGGTTTCGGTGCACCCAAGCGCTTTTAATATAATTTGGCCCCTTATATTTACTGTTCTTAGCCAAAAAATTGAAAAAATTCATGACCGGTACGTTTGTCAATTAGCGGCTTAATTGCGTGGAGTCAGAATCTCGAAAGTGACGTCATGTGATTGATATGATGTTGTGATATGTTTCTTATCTTTGTTTTTGTTCTTCAAAATATGAAAAAGAGATCAAGAGAGTTTAAAGATGATATTGGATAAAAGAAAACATCTTTGCAAGTAAAGTAAGAGGCCTGGAGGGCCTGTATCAGTTCTTTAAGATACACCATTTTCATAGGCATCGCCCACGTTTAACTATAGGAATAAGGCTATAATAACCTGGCTCAAGTAGATGGCTGATTTACAATACAGATTCATTGAATTTACGACTGGCAGACTGGAGGATTTTAGGATTTGTCTGATGGCTATAATAGCCAAGGTAGTATAACATTGATGCAACATGTGCACACATGCCCGACGTTCTTTTCCCTGCAGGACAAAGACAGTAATAAGCCTTGATAGGATCATCTGAATCAGTTATTTCAAACTGGATCCGAACATAGTACTTTGTTTGTGACTTGTGGCTTGAATGAATCTTAACTTGAATGAGATCATCCGCATGCTGGTATACCCAGATCTCATAGTCACCTTCATTTGACTGGTGTTCAACAATATAACCAGGGGACAGTTTGATCTGGTATATACCACATGCTAATGTCTCAAGGTACTCAAGATTCAACTGAGGAAAGGAAACATTTGATGCTTCTAGTTTTCGCCACTCATTTGTGGCTATACGAGTCATGTTTGGATCCTCCACAACCCGCTTCACAAGAGCATTATCTCTTTGCAAAAGAGATACCATGCGAGTTGCAATTTATATGTCTCTCTGCTCACTCTGGTTGTCTGAAACGTATATGGGCCCTCTGAAACCATTCAGGCTTGCGGTTACTATACGTACAAGTTTCTCAATGATTGTAATCAGATGATTTGAAGTGAGTGTATCTTTAAACAGTACCCATTATTTCAGTCTTCCATGGTAAGACTCCACAACCCAACGTACCTTGGTACAGCAACGATCATCGTTAGCTTGTTGGGAATCCAGCTGAGTCTTACCAGGAGGCAGGAAGGATGGCATTTTTGCATCAAAGCCCAACTGGGCAAGGATATCAAGTACATCCCTGAAACCACGGTCTACAGTCATATTGTCATTTTCACGTAACCATGATCTTAGAAGATCAAAATTATCCATGATCATTTTTGTAATGCTTGCATCATTGATGCTGCCATCGTATGGTCCTGTTGTGTCTAACACGTATCCATCAGGTAACACAACTGACATGAATTTTAGATAATTGGTTTTCTTTTGCCCCCCATAAGATGCCCTTCGAAACTCATGATGGCTGCTTTTGTTTAGATAAATATATGTTCCATCCAAGATGAGATTTACGTTGTCACCATAGAATGTCTTTGTAAAAACTGTATTGTGGGATATGGCTTCATCATGAGAAAGATGTCCTGTTCCAAGATATTTTGGCACAAGTGTTGTGTTCAAAACATCAACTACGTTGTGAAAATATCTGGACAGTGTAGATTCTGACAGTTTTGTCAATGCTGTCATCTGCTTCCGTGAAAGGTTAGTTTTTAATTTAACCCAGAAAAACAGAAGAACATCCAGTGAACTGGCAGAGAAAGTCAAAACTGAAAGATCGGATTTGCACAGTTCAAAAATTTTCTTCAACTGTTCTAAGGTCCAGCCAGTCCATGCGATACAGCCGGTATCTGATAGATTTGCGAATTGTAGCTTCGGTGCAATTCCATCTTTGCCTATCTTGTGTATTATTTCAAATAAATCATTAATGACCTGGCCAAAAATATCTCCTAGTTTGGCTTGTAGAGGTTCTCGACTACTCAAAGATACCTCAGTATCCGGATACAAGTAAGTGCCAATAAGTTGTTGCGGGCAGATACGTGCATCCGGAAGACACCATAGGCATTTTTCAATCAGCAAAATATGGCGGACAGACTTAGGTATAGTAACACATAAATCATTATACTGTAAACATATGGAACATTTGCGATGTGAAGATGAAGCATACTTAATATCAGTGATATTAAGGAATGATGGCATTGGAGATATACTTGTGTAATTTTGCAAATTCGCATCAATTGCGTTATTCACTTAACAACTATTGGACTGCGATTCCTGACTACACTCCTCCTCCTCCTCCTCCTCCTCTTCCTCTTCCTCAGGATAGGGTCTTTTCCTTAGATATTGTGTGTAACATTTCTTACAAATATTACTGCCAACTTCTACAATCACCCCATTTTTCTTGAGGACATTTTTCAGCCAACGGTTTTGTGGGGAATCTAGGCTCCGTGATGATTTTCTAGCCTTACCAAAATCCTTAAATCGAATCTTGCAGCTTGGATTTATGCATACATCTCCCATACTTGCCACAAAATCAATGAAAAAATTCAAGAATTCAGTGGTTCAAATGTTACAAGTATTCAAATGCGATATATAGATAGCAAGGTGTTTGCCTGTAAACACAGAATCATATAATGACTATGACAACCAACAATGATACATTTTGGACTTAATTTAATTTTTACAGAGGTGTTTCTTTAAGGAGGCTTATTTGTATCATGTAATTACTGCCACTTTGATACTTATTACTTAGAGCATTCATTTCCCACAATTAATCAAATGTTTAAGTTTTACAAACTCTTTTTACAGGATTTTTATAATCAAAAAATAAGTTTCTGGGAAAAAATGTTATTTTGCTAATTCAGCATGGTGACTTAGGAATGAATTACAAAAGTATGACAATTTGCTTAATATTATTAATCATTTTCCACAATTTTATGGATTTCAACTCAACAGTAATCGGAATACAGCTGCTACATATACTTTTGCTGTATTCTGGCCATGCGGAAATACACTGTATGTTTTTGCGTGCGTCGGAATTACTTTCTTACTGAATATTTATACAGGGAATTTTATACATACATTCAGATCTTTAATAAACCTTCAGTTTTAATGTCTTTCTTATGTTTTCTTTTATTTTTGTAAAATAAAGAAAACAAAGGTTTTAGTAGCGAACATTGCAACTATATCTGACACTGAGTACATTAAACCGCCAGACATGTAATTTTAATGTTCCCCGACCCATTTTCACTTCACCAGCTGATCATATATTCATGCATCAAAAGATGATAGTCACAAAATACATTTTTTCAAATACAGCTTACATTTCCAGACTCTGACCATGTATTATAAATATTATTAGGCCTACTGGTTACAGTTTTCTCCTTTATATAACTACAAATTTACCAGATATATCTAATGAAATAAAGTCAAATGGAATGAGGTGCACACAAGTAAATAGTGAGTTATCCTAGCAGATGTTCATAACGAAATGTGTAACTTTACTGTGCATACTGAATATGTTTCCTAAGAGACTTGATCTAAAGAACTGATACAGACCCTCCAGGCCTCTTACTTTACTTGCAAAAATGTTTTTTTTTTATATCCAATGTCATCTCTAAACTCACTTTATCTCTGTTTCATATTTTGAAGAACAAAAACAAAGATAAGAAACATATCACAACATCATATCAATCACATGACATCACTTTCGAGATTCTGACTCCACGCAATTAAGCTGCTAATTGACAAGCTTACCGGTCACGAATTTTTTCAATTTTTTGGCTAAGAACAGCAAATATAAGGGGTCAAATTAGATTAAAAGCGGAAGAGTTTGAAACACTCCTCCTAAGATCAAACTTTGTTCTAAAAACAAGAAAAAAATCACATTTTTCTTTATTTAATTGATCATAACTTTTTTCTTATGCCAAATTTGACAAATAATGTTTCCTTAAAATAACAAATGGATTTCAATGAACAAAATAAGTGGTTATAAGAAGCCTTGCGATGAACCCTTGCCTTGTTATGGAGCCATTTCTGAACCTTACCTTATACCCTCAGTAAATGTCACAAATTCTATAATAATTCAGGCCCTATGGGCCTTTTGAATTTTTAAAGTGCTATTTCAGGGTAGTGTATTGGGGTGCTATAAATGCCACATGGTTTGGATTAAATCGGGTCGTGGGCAAAAAAATTCCATTGTTCATGAAAGAGGTCCTTTGTGAAATAGCCCGTCACCCCCTCATAATCCTTCTCCATCATCGTCATTTATCGGGCCAAATATACCTATATGTCATTCTTATACTATACCGAAACAAGGTCATCACATGTATGTTACTCATAGAAATACGCTCTGAATAAAACGTGACAAAAACTTGAACAGAATAAACCATTAAATAAATATTTTAAAAAAATATCGATATGCATTTAATAGAGACAGCTGAAGTAGAGTACATGTAGACCTAATAATTCAAGTAATGGCTTTGATTTCTGATTAATGTTTTATTTAGATGAAGAACACTTTGTGTGTTTGTCTATTATGCAATTATACTCTTTATAATTTTCGCCAAATTATTTGACATTGTTTGCATCATAACATTTCATGACGTCATCTTTTGTTTGTATGGCGGGTTAATTGATGTTTTTGAGCTCTGTAGAATTTGAAATCTAAACAGAATTATCTGATGGCTTTTTTCATGTAACTTGTCGGAATTTGTAATATCATAGTTTTTTTTTGATAAAAAATCTTTCCTCGCCTTTGTACTTAGTGTTAGGTAAGAGGGGAAGTAACTCGAATTAATCTATATGCCTGTCCACAAAACGAGAAAAGTTCTAATGATAGTTGATCGGGCATAATAGTTACAATTAATTTCATAAATTCCGTGATCATTCTTAAACTATTCGTTACCGTCCATGGCTGTCAAAAAGCGTATAAATAACGACGAATAACACAGTTATAAACATATTTTATATTGTAGGTGTGAGTCGATTTTCATTGGAAAATAGTGACATTCTTGGCTGTGTTGCGTCTTTTGATGAAATCGACTCAGATTTCAATGATTTTATTATCTGATGGACATTCATTCATCAATATATAATCTTACAGCAAATTATTACTTCCGGAAAATATCGGGTAATTATACAACAGCGTCAAGTATCACTTACTTGTTAACATGACGTCATTGGGTATTGTTGATGAGGTATCAGTGATTGGTGTCTGTTTCACAACAACTTGGTTTTTTTTAAGCAAGTGACAAAAACAATCAAACGTGAATAATAGCAAATAAATATACATATTTATATCAATAGTAAGAAGATGATGTTCATAGTATTTTTGCATCAAGGTTATTCCTGGCTATATTTTGGATCGTTATTCTTCTAGATCTGTCTGGGGAATATGACACATTTGTTTACAGTGATGGTTTACATATGGGTGGTACTGTGTCAGTGAAATCTCATACGACTGCCATCTTTAACTTACGACTGAATACACAACCCTCGAGACTATTAATAGCTGGCTTTTCCTTTACACTTAATACATAGCATACATTCCTATATTTTCGTCAGATCAACTCAGTAAATCGGTACTACAGTCAAGACGGTATGATAGATAGTATTAAAGTTCTTAACTTCTAGATTAAGAACAGTATATATTAATGTACAAGTACTCCAAATTCTGAAACTTTGCTAGACGCTAGCCCTATTTAGAATTAAATCACTGGTTAAGACTACTGTGCTGGACCCAATCTTGCGTTATAATACAAAGCATGTACAGAAAAAAGAGAGTGTAAACCTGTAACAGAATGAAAAATAATCTGGCGCTAATCTGGATTAGGTTATACGCGGGAAACGGATTAATGGAGAGAGCTGACTGTACTGCTTGGTATTTTTATTTATTCATTTATGTGTTATATCAATAAAATGTTATTTTCTCTAATTTGTTAAAATTTGCAGATTTATATTTCAACCACTAAAATCCAAAATATACTAAAAACAGTAGTTTTCTAAAACTTACCGCCTACGAAACTTCGGTTGTTGAGCACTTTTGACGTCAGGTGGCGCCTCATACCGAGGCTTCGTTGCTAGGGAAATCACCGGAAGAGGTGTATCTATGAGCCTGTGAAGTTGAAAGTTACAATCAAGAATCAAGATGTATGACGGTGAAGAGTCCGAGGGTCCCAAAGGAACTTTTGAAATATACAAAGCTGAGGCAGACACATTGTACAAACAAGGAGAATACAGAAAATCTATTGAAAGTTACACGACAGTAAGTTCAATTTCATGAATTTGAGTATTCGTTAAGTCAATGTTTACATTTCTAGACTATATGGACTCCAGTTCACTCACAGGCATTTGCATCATTAATCGTTTGTGAATTAAGATGAATTGGGGTTGAGTTTATGTACAGAGTATTTAATGATATTATAATTATCATGGTGGTTAGTGTAGCGTCTATTAGCTTTTAATTTTCGATTTCTAAATTTATATGATTAAGGTGTTTACATTTGGTCATGAAAAATATATTGTCTGATATCGTCAGCCGCTTAAAAATGAAATAGAAAATAAAGTTCACATATCATATTGTGCATAAAATGTACACATACTTTCATCAGCCAGGTTTGTTTGATGTCTTTGTTGCACACAGATCAAGCTTAAGTTTAAGACTGAAAGGTCTTTTGAAAGCGTTTCTTGACCGTGTCTGTTCTCTGCAGAGCAAGATCGGTTCTAGTATGGTGAGCTCACCAATCGTGTTATTTTTAATACGTTGAAAACGTTAATTAATCACTTGTACGTGATTATTGTAAAGGGGATTATCTTGTCATTATTGGATATACACGTATGAAATTGATTTTTAAGAACTTTGTCTGAATTGTAACAGTGGTATTCTACATTTTCAAATATTTTCCTACAGTATAGTCACTATTATTATTTCTTCTATCTTATCCAAAGGCATTGGAGCTGCAGCCCAATGAGAAAAATACTTTGGTTGCCAGATCAAAATGCCATCTGCAGCTGGGAGACACTACAAATGCTCTTGTTGATGCAGAAGCATCACTTGCTGATGATAAAACTTTCCACAAGGTAAAGTGTTTATACTTACTCGTACAAATAATCCATTTCTTGGGATAAGTTGTGAACACATTGTAAAGTCTATTGTGGCAAGCACATTTATGTTGACTTGAAAAGATGTTTAAATCCTGATTGTGTATAGTGCTTTTTCTCAGATAAACTGTTGTATATTTAGTAGTGTTATAGCAATATTGTATATCTGAATAAGAAATGTTGTAGATTAGTAGACACCAAGGTGATAAAGTTTGATGGTTCTGTAATTTTTGGAAATAAAATAGGGGAAAATTTGGACATTCATTGTCTCCATGGCGATACATGTATACATACGAATTAAAAGTCAATAGAATATCTGAATAATTGGACAACTAGGTATCAAGAGGATAGCTAGTATTATACAGAGCCTTCTTTATAAGAATAAATAAATGAAAAGGAAAGGAACAATTCCTGAAGCCAGGTTTGCAAGCAGTATATTCAACTCTTGCTTACAGCTGCAAATTATTTGCTAACATGTTTTTGACTCAATGATTTTCAGGATTACAATAAAAGAAAACAATATAATTTTGATTCAAATAAGCAGTATATAAATATATATGTCATGTAATTCAAATTGTAGGGTGTTTATCAGAAGGCCCAGGCCCTTTACTACCAGGGTGACTTTGAAATGGCCCTTGTCTTTTACCACAGAGGGCACAAACTTAGACCAGAGCTGCAGGAATTTCGTCTTGGAATTCAGAAGGCACAGGAAGCTATTGACAATTCTGTAGGATGTAAGTCAATTCTGTAGGATGTAAGTCAATTCTGTAGGATGTAAGTCAATTCTGTAGGATGTAAGTCAATTCTGTAGGATGTAAGTCAATTCTGTAGGATGTAAGTCAATTCTGTAGGATGTAAGTCAATTCTGTAGGATGTAAGTCAATTCTGTAGGATGTAAGTCAATTCTGTAGGATGTAAGTCAATTCTGTAGGATGTAAGTCAATTCTGTAGGATGTAAGTCAATTCTGTAGGATGTAAGTCAATTCTGTAGGATGTAAGTCAATTCTGTAGGATGTAAGTCAATTCTGTAGGATGTAAGTCAATTCTGTAGGATGTAAGTCAATTCTGTAGGATGTAAGTCAATTCTGTAGGATGTAAGTCAATTCTGTAGGATGTAAGTCAATTCTGTAGGATGTAAGTCAATTCTGTAGGATGTAAGTCAATTCTGTAGGATGTAAGTCAATTCTGTAGGATGTAAGTCAATTCTGTAGGATGTAAGTCAATTCTGTAGGATGTAAGTCAATTCTGTAGGATGTAAGTCAATTCTGTAGGATGTAAGTCAATTCTGTAGGATGTAAGTCAATTCTGTAGGATGTAAGTCAATTCTGTAGGATGTAAGTCAATTCTGTAGGATGTAAGTCAATTCTGTAGGATGTAAGTCAATTCTGTAGGATGTAAGTCAATTCTGTAGGATGTAAGTCAATTCTGTAGGATGTAAGTCAATTCTGTAGGATGTAAGTCAATTCTGTAGGATGTAAGTCAATTCTGTAGGATTAAGTCAATTCTGTAGGATGTAAGTCAATTCTGTAGGATGTAAGTCAATTCTGTAGGATGTAAGTCAATTCTGTAGGATGTAAGTCAATTCTGTAGGATGTAAGTCAATTCTGTAGGATGTAAGTCAATTCTGTAGGATGTAAGTCAATTCTGTAGGATGTAAGTCAATTCTGTAGGATGTAAGTCAATTCTGTAGGATGTAAGTCAATTCTGTAGGATGTAAGTCAATTCTGTAGGATGTAAGTCAATTCTGTAGGATGTAAGTCAATTCTGTAGGATGTAAGTCAATTCTGTAGGATGTAAGTCAATTCTGTAGGATGTAAGTCAATTCTGTAGGATGTAAGTCAATTCTGTAGGATGTAAGTCAATTCTGTAGGATGTAAGTCAATTCTGTAGGATGTAAGTCAATTCTGTAGGATGTAAGTCAATTCTGTAGGATGTAAGTCAATTCTGTAGGATGTAAGTCAATTCTGTAGGATGTAAGTCAATTCTGTAGGATGTAAGTCAATTCTGTAGGATGTAAGTCAATTCTGTAGGATGTAAGTCAATTCTGTAGGATGTAAGTCAATTCTGTAGGATGTAAGTCAATTCTGTAGGATGTAAGTCAATTCTGTAGGATGTAAGTAAATTCTGTAGGATGAAAGTCAATTCTGTAGGATGTAAGTCAATTCTGTAGGATGTAAGTCAATTCTGTAGGATGAAAGTAAATTCTGTAGGATGTAAGTCAATTCTGTAGGATTAAGTCAATTCTGTAGGATGTAAGTCAATTCTGTAGGATGTAAGTCAATTCTGTAGGATGTAAGTCAATTCTGTAGGATGTAAGTAAATTCTGTAGGATGAAAGTCAATTCTGTAGGATGTAAGTCAATTCTGTAGGATGTAAGTCAATTCTGTAGGATGTAAGTCAATTCTGTAGGATGTAAGTCAATTCTGTAGGATGTAAGTCAATTCTGTAGGATGTAAGTCAATTCTGTAGGATGTAAGTCAATTCTGTAGGATGTAAGTCAATTCTGTAGGATGTAAGTCAATTCTGTAGGATGTAAGTCAATTCTGTAGGATGAAAGTAAATTCTGTAGGATGTAAGTCAATTCTGTAGGATGTAAGTCAATTCTGTAGGATGTAAGTCAATTCTGTAGGATGTAAGTCAATTCTGTAGGATGAAAGTAAATTCTGTAGGATGTAAGTCAATTCTGTAGGATGAAAGTAAATTCTGTAGGATGTAAGTCAATTCTGTAGGATGAAAGTAAATTCTGTAGGATGTAAGTCAATTCTGTAGGATGTAAGTCAATTCTGTAGGATGAAAGTAAATTCTGTAGGATGTAAGTCAATTCTGTAGGATGAAAGTAAATTCTGTAGGATGTAAGTCAATTCTGTAGGATGTAAGTCAATTCTGTAGGATGAAAGTAAATTCTGTAGGATGTAAGTCAATTCTGTAGGATGAAAGTAAATTCTGTAGGATGTAAGTCAATTCTGTAGGATGTAAGTCAATTCTGTAGGATGAAAGTAAATTCTGTAGGATGTAAGTCAATTCTGTAGGATGAAAGTAAATTCTGTAGGATGTAAGTCAATTCTGTAGGATGTAAGTCAATTCTGTAGGATGAAAGTAAATTCTGTAGGATGTAAGTCAATTCTGTAAGTCAATTCTGTAGGATGAAAGTAAATTCTGTAGGATGTAAGTCAATTCTGTAGGATGTAAGTCAATTCTGTAGGATGAAAGTAAATTCTGTAGGATGTAAGTCAATTCTGTAGGATGTAAGTCAATTCTGTAGGATTAAGTTAGACTGATATGGTAAGGTTTAGGAGTTTATTTTGTAATTCTCCTATATTTAAGCAACAGCAGTGAACCTTGATGTCAGTTTTAAAATATAATTGGAATCTAAAAACCAAGATCTTGATCACGCTAAAAAAATACACTGTGAAATAGAATCATTCTAATTTTTGTAATGGAAAGATGAAAAGATTAAGAGTTACAAAAATATTAGAAAAAAAATCTGTTAGTGCATGAACTGGGACTTGATACTGATCTAGTGGTTAGGCCTCACAAGTCCCTTTGATGCACTTGAAAACAAGCATATTTGAATAGACAAAAAAGTTAAAACACAGGTCACTTCTTAACCATTAAATCTTTGATGCTAATTTCAGCCCCAGACAAAGTCCAACTGACAACAGAAGGAGATCTGTCATTCTTTCAGAAGCAGGATGAGGTAAGACAAATTTTATATTTTGTTTTAATATTTTTCAATATCTACTATAATTTAGGGTTTAAATTATCAAAACATAGAATTTCCATATTGCAGTAAACTTAATTCACAATAGGAATTATTAAGTATTTACATGTTTGTACAATATATAATACTCATGAATAATATATACCATCTCATAATTTCTAAATTTGCTATTATATGGTTTCAAGGTCAACTAAAGTAATTCCATGATTGGATAACAATATTTTAATTTCCAATTGTCAATCCAAAACAAACACATAACAGACTTGAAACTGAAAATATTAGGAAAAAATTAAGTCCAGTCTATGTCAAGATAACATAGATCAGATTTGCTGTTCATAATAAAGAATACATAGAGGCATCTTAGCTATCAATATAATGTAGCACTGCATGTCATTCAATAAGTTGATTCCTGATGTGCTGTAGAAGCGACTCCCAAAGAGAGGTGGTGGTTATGGTATGGGCCGTTCGCTGGCACATGCACCAGTTAGAAAAAGGAAGTTTGATCTCAACAGATCACCTGGTAATGAGAAAACCATTAAACAACTCCTTGGAGAGTTATATGGTGACAGGCAGTACCTGGAGAGGCTTCTTAAAGAAACAGGTACAGATATAAAACTACTTTTGAAATGACAGTTATTGCCTTGAACTAACTACTTTGGTTATCCTACAAGTAAGCCCAAGAGATCAACACTACATTACTCAAAGTCTAGGCACAGGTTTATCATAAGATATGAATGAACATTGGTTTGCAATTTTACCGAACAGCATGCAGTGTATATGGATGGGCTTATTGTCAGACATGGGTTTATTTGTGATTATGAATAGATACATGAGGAAATGTACATCGCATGTATCTGTATGTTTGGGTTACAATACTGTTTTACTCTTTATGTACTGAGTGCTTTGTTAAAGTTTGTCAGAAATATAACCTGTTTTATTTGAACATTTGCTCAGAGTTTTGGAATATGACTTTTAATATTAAGATATAATAAGTTTAGGAATTTTATTTCCATTATTGTTAATTTAAAATTGTAAAACATCAATATTTCAATGAATGCAAAATTTAAATTTAAACCATATTTGTACTGAAGTGTGTATTTTGTGTAATTTTTACATTGGAAACAAATATGGGTCACATGAATCTGATTTTAGTTAAATATTTATTATATTGAACATGATTTGGTAAAAAAAGGAGTTTATCTTGAGCATTATAAATCAATCATATGAAATTCTTTAGAATATATAAGCACTTTGTTAAAATTTAAATTGTTGTTATATAGCCTACTTCTGAATTAAGACTAATTTTTTTTCATTTTCCAGATCCCAACACAAACATGGGTAAGACAATATCTAACCTGGTAGAGGAAGGATTGATGTACCTCGATACCCGCACAGACTTCTGGCGTCAACAGAAACCAATGTATGCCCGTCGACATGAGAAAATCATGCAGAAACATCGTTTTGAGTCAAACACAGGGAAACTCTCTCCAAATGATTACATCATCAGAGAACTAGAGCGAATAGATCAGTGTAAGTATCATCCAACAACTCTATAAAGACATGGAACTTCCTTAGTGTCATGTGACTTGTTCTGATTGTGTTTCATTTTAACTTAATTGTCTTGTGATTCAACTGGACATTCCTGTCTCTCATCTTGATAGTCATGTGACTCATTATTACTGTCATGTGATTCATCTTGATATTCCTATTTCTCATCATGTGAATGTCATGTGACTCATCTTGATAATCATACAACTGATCCTGATGTTCACACACATGTAACTCATCATGTTATCTTGAGATATGTAATTCATTATTATAATGTGACTCCTGGAGATTATCATGTGATACATCTGGATAGTCATGTGACACATTTTGACAGTCGCTTGATATCTGTTACCAATACTATACTGATTGTCAAATTGTGTTGAAGTTTATGTGTGAGGTTATGTCGTTGAACTTATTTTGTCAACTCATTTAGATAGATAACTAGTAAAGCTGATGCACATTTAATTTCTGATTTTTTCTTTCAGCACAAATTGAGGGAAAATACCAAGAAAGTTTAAAGAAAGCCCAAAGATGTCTGAGCACAGTGGAGAACTTTACCGAGGATCAAGTGCCAAATAAACTAGAGGTGATTGCTAACCTACACAGCTGTATTGGGAATGCCTACCTAGAGATGGGACAATATGACAAGGCCCTGGAACACCATCAAATTGACTATAATATGGGAGATGCACAGTATGTATCTTATCATTATAAGGGTTATCATCATTACAGAAATATCAGATTTATTTACATTCTGTGTAAATATCAACATTTAAATCAACTGTAATTTCAAGGCTTGTTCTACACAAGAAATTGAGCTGTTGCATTTAAAGATCTGTAAAGATTGCAATAAAAAAAAAGAAGAAAAGATAAAAAGAAAAATAATAGAATTTATGCTGAGATATTTACAATGAAAGTAATGGTTTTATTTTTACAGTGATCTAGAGGAAGCGAAGTCCAGAGGATTGGACAACTTAGGTAGAGTGAATGCAAGGCATGGCAATTACCAGAAAGCCATTGATGTGTAAGTTATTTACTGTTTACGTCGGAGAGATACAAGGCGATGGCTCCATTTTTTCTTTTCTTTTGATGTCTTTTTGTTTGTCACCTTATCAGCAGTAATAGTTTATGACTGGAATCTTTAATAGGCACTTAAGTATTACTTTATATTTCTGGCTGTATATTTGAATAAAAGATAATAGATGAACCAGTAGTGATATGCCACAGAATTCATTCTGCTGTTAAGGTTTATATTACACAGAGTTTAGAAGGAAGTATGAACATTTCTGTATCAATACTCGTTTAACATATGAATTTCAACTATTTATCTATATTCAAGTAAGAGATATAATTATAGAATATTTGTTGATGTATTTAACACTCTGTGTGTTATTGCCTTACAATTTATGATAAAAAGGTATAAAGATAATTTCTTGACATTGAATCTAAGAGTTTGATTATATGTTTACATTACAGATGGGAACAAAAACTTCCAATGTCAAAATCAGCTTTAGAAAGTACTTGGTTGTATCATGAAATTGGTCGCTGTTACTTAGAACTTAATAAATTTGAGAAAGCACGAGACTATGGAGAGAAGTCACTGACAGCAGCTGAGGAGGCTGAAGATCCTATGTGGCAACTCCAGGCAACTGTCCTTATAGCACAATCAGAAGGCAAGTCTTGAAAAAGTCCTACTCAGTATTCCAAATACTGTATTTATCGGGTAATAAACCCTTGCCTGGTAATAAGCCCACCCATGCTGATTGCCATTCAGTAAAAATGCTAACATGTCTTTTTTCATTGTTCTATGATAATCTACCACTCCCATGGAGTCTAATTTGCTGGATTGGCTCTCTGGGGTTATAACAGGATAAACACAGTAAACATTCTGCTTAAGTTGTAAGAGTTTCTTAGGAACTAGAGAATATTAATGGATTTTATCACTTCTATCACAACTAGTTGTCATAAAGATAATTTTTGGGTGGGAACAACAGCTATTTTTCATCCCTTCGCTTTAAAGCTGGAAACTTATTTTGCTAGCCAATATGATTTTGAATGGAAAGGTCAGAGAATAACTAGTTAAAACAAAGGAAGTAAGAAAAAAATACAATAAAGACATGTTTGATTTCATCATTTTTGTATCAAATCAAAGACAAATATGCTTTCTTTTGCAGTAAAACTTGGAGATCTAAGTGGTGCATTGTCAACTTTTGAAACTTCATTAGATCTAGCAAGGACACAAGGTAAATATTGTACCTATAAAGATTTCTTCATGTACAATTACAATAGTGTTATCATATCAGACCAGGTAAACTTTGATGAAAATATGAGAAAGATATATTTTTTCTGTGTAATTTTGTGCTTGAATAATGAAAAAATTTGCAAAAATCTTTTTTTAAACTCATTGTTGATCTCAGTAAAGTTATTTGTAAAATCATTTTAAGCATTAACCAGGGGAGATAGTTTCATAATTCCTATCACTTAAGTTATGGAAATGATGATTCAAATATTACTTACTATATGAGATCGTAGCCTTGTGATATGTTTATATTGCCAATATTCTTTTATTTGTCATTGATGCATGCATTGTGGGATCTTTAAAATTATTCTTTTAAATACATAGTATATTATTTTGTATTGTCAGAATCATTTAGAGGTTTCATCCCACATGGACCGTTAAGTCATTTTGAATTCTTATATCTGTATTCATAAAGATTCATATTAAAATGACTTGATAATTCACAGGTGACATCTCAGCAGAGACTGCCATCAAAAAAGCAATAGAAGAAGTGAACGCAAAAATAGCCAAAGGTGGGTCTAGGGGGTCGGGCAAAAGTGCTGACTCCACTATGAAAAAGACAGAGACAAAAGCTGAGGCAGAAACTGATGTAAATGGTTCTAGTCTAGAACGTGTAGACACAAAAATGGAAGAAACTAAAAAGGAGGAAGAAGCAGAAGAAAGAGAGAGGAAAGAACGAGAAAGGAAAGAAGAAGAGCAAAAAATACAAGAGAGAAAAGAAGAGGAAGAACAAAAAGAGAAAGAAAGACTTGAAAATGAACGAATAGAAAAAGAAAAAATAGAAAAAGAAAAAATTGAAAAAGAAAGACTTGAGAAAGAGAGAATAGAGAGAGAAAAACAGGATGAAGAAAAGAAAGAACAGGAAAGAAAAGAAAAAGAAGATGAAAAGACTGAACAGGAAAAAGAGGAACAGAAAAATGAAACAGGTTTGTTAGAATGTTAAGGATTGTGCAAGAAATTGAAAGAGTTTAGATAATTTGCTTTCATTTCTTTTGTTTATAGTACATGTACTTTAAAATTCTGGAATCAGTGTTTTAGCATAAATATTATGTTATATCATTGCTTGTGGTGCTTGTCTTGATTGACAAAGAGCCAGTCTTTTTCTCTCCTGTGAAAACTGTAGTTTACGACAGCTTCTTTAGTTATTGTAGCCTTGTTTAAGTTTTTTTATAAGAATACTCAAATGCATGTAGTGTTGGAACCATGTAAAGAAAAGAATTATTTGATATTTCGAAACTTTCTTTTTTCTTTAAGATAGTTAAATGTTCTCCAGATTATATGATGATTAGTTATTTAACACATTTTGTTGTTGTTCTGAACTAACATTAATATTTCTGTGTTTTTCTTGCACATTTCTTTCTTTCTTCTTCCTGTTTTGTCCTTTCTTTACTGTTTTCTCTCTAATTTTCTCTTCCTTTTCTTTACTGTTTTCTCTCTAATTTTCTCTTCCTTTTCTTTACTGTGCTTTCTCTCTAATTTTCTCTTCCTTTTCTTTACTGTGCTCTCTCTAATTTTCTCTTCCTTTTCTTTACTGTTTTCTCTCTAATTTTCTCTTCCTTTTCTTTACTGTTTTCTCTCTAATTTTCTCTTCCTTTTCTTTACTGTTTTCTCTCTAATTTCTCTCTTCCTTTTCTTTACTGTTTTCTCTCTAATTTTCTCTTCCTTTTCTTTACTGTTTTCTCTCTAATTTTCTCTTCCTTTTCTTTACTGTTTCCTCTCTAATTTTTCTCTTCCTTTTCTTTACTGTTTTCTCTCTAATTTTCTCTTCCTTTTCTTTACTGTTTTCTCTCTAATTTTCTCTTCCTTTTCTTTACTGTTTTCTCTCTTAATTTTCTCTTCCTTTTCTTTACTGTTTTCTCTCTAATTTTCTCTTCCTTTTCTTTACTGTTTTCTCTCTCTCTTCCTTTTCTTTACTGTGCTCTCTCTAATTTTCTCTTCCTTTTCTTTACTGTTTTCTCTCTAATTTTCTCTTCCTTTTCTTTACTGTTTTCTCTCTAATTTTTCTCTTCCTTTTCTTTACTGTTTTCTCTTTAATTTTCTCTTCCTTTTCTTTACTGTTTTCTCTCTAATTTTCTCTTCCTTTTCTTTACTGTTTTCTCTCTAATTTTCTCTTCCTTTTCCTTACTGTGCTCTCTCTAATTTTCTCTTCCTTTTCTTTACTGTGCTCTCTCTAATTTTCTCTTCCTTTTCTTTACTGTTTTCTCTCTAATTTTCTCTTCCTTTTCTTTACTGTTTTCTCTCTAATTTTCTCTTCCTTTTCTTTACTGTTTTCTCTCTAATTTTCTCTTCCTTTTCTTTACTGTTTTCTCTCTAATTTTCTCTTCCTTTTCTTTACTGTGCTCTCTCTAATTTTCTCTTCCTTTTCTTTACTGTTTTCTCTCTAATTTTCTCTTCATTTTCTTTACTGTTTTCTCTCTAATTTTCTCTTCATTTTCTTTACTGTTTTCTCTTTAATTTTCTCTTCCTTTTCTTTACTGTTTTCTCTCTAATTTTCTCTTCCTTTTCTTTACTGTTTTCTCTCTAATTTTCTCTTCCTTTTCTTTACTGTTTTCTCTCTAATTTTTCTCTTCCTTTTCTTTACTGTTTTCTCTCTAATTTTCTCTTCCTTTTCTTTACTGTTTTCTCTTTAATTTTCTCTTCCTTTTCTTTACTGTTTTCTCTCTAATTTTTCTCTTCCTTTTCTTCACTGTTTTCTCTCTAATTTTCTCTTCCTTTTCTTTACTGTTTTCTCTCTAATTTTTCTCTTCCTTTTCTTTACTGTTTTCTCTCTAATTTTCTCTTCCTTTTCTTCACTGTTTTCTCTCTAATTTTCTCTTCCTTTTCTTCACTGTTTTCTCTCTTATTTTCTCTTCCTTTTCTTTACTGTTTTCTCTCTAATTTTCTCTTCCTTTTCTTTACTGTTTTCTCTCTAATTTTCTCTTCCTTTTCTTTACTGTTTTCTCTCTAATTTTTCTCTCCTTTTCTTTACTGTTTTCTCTCTAATTTTCTCTTCCTTTTCTTTACTGTGCTCTCTCTAATTTTCTCTTCCTTTTCTTTACTGTGCTCTCTCTAATTTTCTCTTCCTTTTCTTTACTGTTTTCTCTCTAATTTTCTCTTCCTTTTCTTTACTGTTTTCTCTCTAATTTTTCTCTTCCTTTTCTTTACTGTTTTCTCTCTAATTTTCTCTTCCTTTTCTTTACTGTTTCCTCTCTAATTTTCTCTTCCTTTTCTTTACTGTTTTCTCTCTAATTTTCTCTTTCTTTTCTTTACTGTTTCCTCTCTAATTTTCTCTTCCTTTTCTTTACTGTTTTCTCTCTAATTTTTCTCTTCCTTTTCTTTACTGTTTTCTCTCTAATTTTCTCTTCCTTTTCTTTACTGTTTCCTCTCTAATTTTCTCTTCCTTTTCTTTACTGTTTTCTCTCTAATTTTCTCTTCCTTTTCTTTACTGTTTTCTCTCTAATTTTCTCTTTTTTCATCTCTCTTTATATCACTTATCTACCTTGTTCTTTTGTCAAGTTTTCTCTTATTTGTCATTTCTACTATTTGTTCTCTTACATTCTTTAATGTTGTTTCTCTCACCTCTTCTGTTTCTTTATGTGTTTGTTTACTCTCTTAGGAGACTAATCTATCCTATCAAGTTTATAAGCAACAAACTTCCACTTAATTGATATGATGGTAACTAAACGGTTTTATATAACACTAGGAAGATTGTACATTACTTGGCAAAAACTTTTGTGCTCCCCAAAATAACTTTGCTTTCATTTAACATAGAATAATTTTTATTTTCATCTTTTTTTATATCACTGTTTGGTGTTTTTTTAACTTCCTTGTTATTTTTTATTTCCACTCTTTGGTCTCTTGCATTCTTTAGACATTCAAAACATTTCTCTCTATCATTCTGTTACTGTGTTTGTTAATCCTCTTTTCATTTTAACTTGGACAATAAAACATGGTGTATGTGCTAGTCATGCTAGAGGATATGAAGTGTATCAAAATCAGGGCCTAGAACTCCTTAATTACAGAGTTATTGACCTTTGTTTGTATGTTTTCCAATTAAATTGTTTTCTGGAAGGATCAGGTTTACTGATATTCTTGTTCTGGTAGTTTCCTATTAATACTGTGGTTAAGGTTGGTTAGAGATATTGTTTATATGTTGAATGGAAAACAGAACAATTTCCTTGCTTGGTAATTATTGGATGGGTTCATTTATGTGTAATAATTATTTTTCAGATGATGACAAGGCAGAGGAGGAATAATCAGGAAACTTGTAATCAATGACATCACCGGTGAACTGTGATACCAGATATAGGAACAATTACATAGAAAATTTCCTGTCAGCAACATTAAAAGTGCAGATTTTCAATAAACAAAAATATTGACTCTTAAGATGTTAGCTGCATGAGGAAACCTTAGGTTTGAAATATTTAAATAGTTTTCTCAAAAATGAAAAATTTATGAAATTTTTGAATGCTGTTTTTGGATATCACAAGTAATTGTTGAGAACAAATCAATTGAATAATATTACTTTTGATGAGAAGTATGTACACAAATTCACATCGATTAAATGTTTAACAGAATACACTAGTCAATTAGGATGAGATTTATCTACTTTTTTTGTTTATTCAGAAGCTGTTATAAAGATTTTTGTGTTTTATCTTGAAACCATGTCTTATGATATGGTGTTTACTGAAGTGCCAAATTAGATAGTATAATGTACAACTTGTACAGGTCTACTTTATACAGTTTGTTAAGACCTTAATGAATATGTCACCAAATTGATACAAAGTTATAATGAACAGATTGTATATACATGTATATTGATATTGTGACTGGACATAATTCCCAAATTGGAAATCATAAAATTTTAGTTTGAAGAGTGGAGTTTTTGTTGGTTTGTTTGTGAATTGACAACATTGCATTAATTACAGATGTACCCACTAACCAACTTTTAATTAAAAACATCTTTCAGTGAACTGTCAATTGATCTTTGAAGATCTGGTGTGGACTCATGGACCAAATGATGACATATTAAACAGTACACAAATACACTGTACATGTGTACAGAAAACACTCCTGTAACATTTCCTTGGTAATGATGCTGAACAAATATTCTGCACGTCATAATTTCCTCAAGTCGCGTCAAATCATATCGTACATATCCTTACTTACTTTTATATGTTACATATTTACTATAATTCATTCTCTTGTTACTACACGTACAATTTGTCCCATTCTAGTCGTTTCCTAGTTACTACAGTCTGTCTTGTACATGTAGTTGATATAATCTGTTTCCTAGTTACTGAAATCTGTCTTGTACATGTAGGTGATATAATCCGTTTCCTAGTAACTACAGTCTGTCTTGTACATGTAGTTGATATAATCTGTTTCCTAGTTACTGAAATCTGTCGTGTACATGTTGGTGATATAATCCGTTTCCTAGTTACTACAGTCTGTCTTGTACATGTAGTTGATATAATCTGTTTCCTAGTTACTGAAATCTGTCGTGTACATGTAGGTGATATAATCCGTTTCCTAGTTTCTGCAGTCTGGCTTGTACATGTAGGTGATATAATCCGTTTCCTAGTTTCTACAGTCTGTCCTGTACATGTAGTTGATATAATCCGTTTCCTAGTTACTACAATCTGTCTTGTACATGTAGTTGATATAATCCGTTTCCTAGTTACTGCAGTCTGTCTTGTACATGTAGTTGATATAATCCGTTTCCTAGTTACTGCAGTCTGTCTTGTACATGTAGTTGATATAATCCGTTTCCTAGTTACTGAAATCTGTCGTGTACATGTTGGTGATATAATCCGTTTCCTAGTTACTGAAATCTGTCGTGTACATGTTGGTGATATAATCCGTTTCCTAGTTACTACAGTCTGTCTTGTACATGTAGTTGATATAATCTGTTTCCTAGTTACTGAAATCTGTCGTGTACATGTAGTTGATATAATCCGTTTCCTAGTTACTGCCGTCTGTCTTGTACATGTAGTTGATATAATCCGTTTCCTAGTTTCTGCAGTCTGGCTTGTACATGTAGGTGATATAATCCGTTTCCTAGTTTCTACAGTCTGTCCTGTACATGTAGTTGATATAATCCGTTTCCTAGTTACTACAATCTGTGTTGTACATGTAATTGATATTATCCGTTTCCTAGTTACTGCAGTCTGTCTTCTACATGTAGGTGATATAATCCGTTTCCTAGTTACTGCAGTCTGTCTTGTACATGTAGTTGATATAATCCGTTTCCTAGTTACTGAAATCTGTCGTGTACATGTTGGTGATATAATCCGTTTCCTAGTTACTGAAATCTGTCGTGTACATGTTGGTGATATAATCCGTTTCCTAGTTACTACAGTCTGTCTTGTACATGTAGTTGATATAATCTGTTTCCTAGTTACTGAAATCTGTCGTGTACATGTAGGTGATATAATCCGTTTCCTAGTTACTGCCGTCTGTCTTGTACATGTAGTTGATATAATCCGTTTCCTAGTTTCTGCAGTACATGTAGGTGATATACCGTTTCCTAGTTTCTACAGTCTGTCCTGTACATGTAGTTGATATAATCCGTTTCCTAGTTACTACAATCTGTGTTGTACATGTAATTGATATTATCCGTTTCCTAGTTACTGCAGTCTGTCTTCTACATGTAGGTGATATAATCCGTTTCCTAGTTACTGCAGTCTGTCTTGTACATGTAGTTGATATAATCCGTTTCCTAGTTACTGAAATCTGTCGTGTACATGTTGGTGATATAATCCGTTTCCTAGTTACTACAGTCTGTCTTGTACATGTAGTTGATATAATCCGTTTCCTAGTTACTGCAGTCTGTGTTGTACATGTAGCTGGTATAATCCGTTTCCTAGTTACTACAGTCTCTCTTGTACATGTAGTTGATATAATCCGTTTCCTAGTTACTACATTCTGTCCTGTACATGTAGGTGATATAATCCGTTTCCTAGGTACTGCAGTCTGTCCTGTACATGTAGTTGATATAATCCGTTTCCTAGTTACTGCCGTCTGTCTTGTACATGTAGGTGATATAATCCGTTTCCTAGTTACTACAGTCTGTCTTGTACATGTAGTTGATATAATCCGTTTCATAGTTACTGAAATCTGTCGTGTACATGTAGTTGATATAATCCGTTTCCTAGTTACTACAGTCTGTCCTGTACATGTAGTTGATATAATCCGTTTCCTAGGTACTGCAGTCTGTCTTGTACATGTAGTTGATATAATCTGTTTCCTAGTTACTGCCGTCTGTCTTGTACATGTAGTTGATATAATCTGTTTCTTAGTTACTACAATCTGTCTTGTACATGTAGGTGATATAATCCGTTTCCTAGTTACTGAAATCTGTCGTGTACATGTAGTTGATATAATCCGTTTCCTAGTTACTACAGTCTGTCCTGTACATGTAGTTGATATAATCCGTTTCCTAGTTACTGCAGTCTGTGTTGTACATGTAGCTGGTATAATCCGTTTCCTAGTTACTACATTCTCTCTTGTACATGTAGTTGATATAATCCGTTTCTTAGTACATGTAGTTGATATAATCCGTTTCCTAGTTACTACAGTTTGTCTTGTACATGTAGTTGACATAATCCGTTTCCTAGTTACTACAGTCTGTCCTGTACATGTAGTTGATATAATCCGTTTCCTAGTTACTGCAGTCTGTCCTGTACATGTAGTTGATATAATCCGTTTCCTAGTTACTGCCGTCTGTCTTGTACATGTAGGTGATATAATCCGTTTCTTAGTTACTACAGTCTGTCTTGTACATGTAGTTGATATAATCCGTTTCCTAGTTACTGAAATCTGTCCTGTACATGTAGTTGATATAATCCGTTTCCTAGTTACTGCAGTCTGTGTTATACATGTAGCTGGTATAATCTGTTTCCTAGATACTAGTCTGTCTTGTACATGTAGTTGATATAATCCGTTTCCTAGTTACTGCAGTCTGTCCTGTACATGGAATTGATATAATCCGTTTCCTAGTTACTGCAGTCTGTCCTGTACATGTAGTTGATATAATCCGTTTCCTAGTTACTACAGTCTGTCCTGTACATGTAGGTGATATAATCCGTTTCCTAGTTACTGCCGTCTGTCTTGTACATGTAGTTGATATAATCCGTTTCCTAGTTACTGCAGTCTGTCTTGGACATGTAGTTGATATAATCCGTTTCCTAGTTTCTACAGTCTGTGTTGTACATGTAGTTGATATAATCCGTTTCTTAGTTACTGCACTCTGTGTTGTACATGTAGTTACTATAATCCATTCCCTAGTTACTGTTTCTGTCCCGTAGTTACTATAACCCATTCCCTAGTTACTACTATCTGTCCCGTAGTTACTATAATGCATTTCCTAGTTACTATCTGTCCCGTAGTTACTATAATCCATTCCCTAGTTACTACTCTCTGCCCCGTTCACACCAGAATCCAGACTAAAGAGATTAGACTGCCCACACCTTGCACACGGAATCCAAACTAACTTGGTTAATTTGCCTTTGTTTGAGTCATACTGTCCACACAGATCCTGACTAACTGCTTACAATTGCTCTCACCGGAATCCTGACTAACGACGATTATAATGTTAAAACAGAGGTCCGCGCTGCGACTTTATACACTACACACGAAATCCAGAATAACTAGGCTAACTTATCAAAATCTATAAGGATTTTATTTCCTTCCATACCTTGCCATTTATAGGGGGTGTGGAGACTCTCCCTGGAACAAATGCTCTCTGCGTTCTCTCTTGTACTCCGGTAAGTTTTCAAGGCCGAACTAAATAATAATAATTGTTAAAAAGGTTCCCTGAACTTGGGTAAGGAAGGCATTTTTACCAATAAGTGAAGTGTAAAGTCTTCATTTCAGAAACTTTACTAGTTTACTTGTTAAAATTTGATTTTGTCAGTTTGGAACTTTCATTCAATTGATGCAATTTCAATAATAAAACGCCATTGTCAGTTTACAGGAACAAACAGATTTTGTTAAGAAGTGCTCATAAAAAATATATAGAAAAAAGGCACGCTGATGTGTCCTAAATCACCAAATTTGTTGATGTCGGCGTGAAGGACTCCAGATGTAAATATCCTATACTGAAGTGAAAATGTCGATGATTATAAACAGGCTTGTCTAAATCAAACGAGATAATATCTGTATAATTGATAACAGTAATTAAGTCTAAATTGGACCTGCCTACATACGGTATAGACACAGCTGTTCAGTCACGTGCATGTATTGTACGCGAAGTGTCGTATCTAGCCTTATCAACGACTGATACTATTAAAACACAAAAACATACATATCATATGTCACTATAAACAGGTATACGGTATCTTCTGTAGAGGCTACGTATTAGTCACTAAACGACCTGCACGAAAAATAACGCACATTTGACCTATTACCAACTCCTGTTAATATCATTTGTCGGCTTAGCTTATCAGAAGACCCAAATAGTTAACTTATCCTTTTTGCGAGTTGAAAAAAATAACATTTTTTTCTAAATAAAATATATTGTGTTTGCATTTGAAATTAATAAATGTTAGACATAAGTTCAATCATTTAAACCGGAAGTATATTTTTACAAATAATATTTTAGATATTTCCAAGCTGACAAATTTTAAGTAAGACGGATATGAAGAAAATAGGATAATACGTTACAATTCTATAATCTCATTTGTCTTAGTGTTCGGTATAGGTCCGTGTCGCACACATATCCTACGGATTAAACTGTGACCGGCCGAGGATTAACACATTTAATACTGGCTCCTCAGTCACGGATCAAAATGTTTATTTCATTTCTTCGACAGCGAAGTTAACGCCGTTTCTCGGGAATACTGTTTCTATCGCAGACAACGAAATATACACGGGTTTGAAACTCATTTTTTCGACAGTGAAATATATACTCGCCTTTGGAATAAGTTTAATTTCTCCGACGTATTAATTCAAAATTGATTTCATTTCCCTACAATGAAAAATACATCACCACATATCGCTACAGAGTCGGTATGAAATGTGTTATTACGATTGAGCAATTGTTTTGAAGGCGTTCGATTCTTCACATCGTGTTTGTTGATTTCTTTCAAATTACCAACAACACTTTCTGGAACTAAATTCATAAACGAATTCAAAATGTACGACAGTAGTAGACAATGTTTGTATTTCCGGAAGGAATGTTGGACAGCGAAAATATGAAAAATGCTTTCTTATCTGGCAAGATATTCGAGGCGTTCGTGGAATTTACTATATGAAGTTGTAACAGGTGCCGATTACACGTGAAAATTACTAGACATTCAACATTGCTTGGGTAGAGTTTTTCTTTGGATTTTTCTTAGTTTGTGAGAAATGGCTGAAAGTGGCAACTTCAACCGGAGACGGAAGGAAGTGTTAACGGCGTTATACCGGCAGGATGGTGATGACCTTCTGGGGAGGGACAAATACAAGGCGGCCCTGCAACTGTATAACATGGTTTGTGTTTATAGTGAATGTTATGTAGGCAATACTACAATATGTATACTATATATTACAAATCTACTTTATCCGTGTGTTTTGTGATTCTCTCCCTGTTAAAGAACCTTACGTCAGGGGAAGCTTAACGAGACAGCACTGTAACCTGAATTTAAATCAAACTGTCACAATACTATCTAATACAAATCTCTTCTACTATAAACACTAACCTGTATTATACCAAGACGCACATATTTGTTTGTTCAGAAGTGTGCTTTAGCGGATGAACGCAAATCGTGCTCCTAATAAGTAAATGTACCATGCTTCATATCGGTCAGTTTTCATTTCTATTTTAATGTCGACTCAACATTTCTATTGTTTTGTAACTGGTAGGTGATACGATAATGTAAAGCACTGAATATAATTCCGGGTCAAATCCGTTTTTTACATTCCTCACCAGGCTTTCTATCATTTATTTAAATCATTGTAAAATGGACGCATTTTATCATATAACCCTAATATCACTTGGACATGACACGACTTTCCAGCCCATGGTTTATAGAAATGTACGCTATAATATATGTTTATGGACCGTTGATTGGGAACTCGTGCCCAAGTCCCTGTGGTGAATATAACTTCTTGTAAGGTAAAAACGATTTGTCCCATTTTGTAATATTATAATCAAGAGTTCGTTAGATATGTACCTGTAAGGTTATAGGATCACATTTCATCAATAACCAATTTAAACAGTCACCTTCCGATTTGATAAGTGAGCTGTTTATCAAAGACATGTCGTCGTAAAAATGGTTTAGTTCGAGTTTGTTTCGGAACATCTCGGTGTGCGGATAGTCGACATCCGGTTCATTTTTGGGTGACTGGCCCTGGTCGTGTCTGGATGTCTTGGTGTATGAGTGACTGGCTGATCGTGTTTGGATGTCTTGGTGTGTGAGTGGCTGGCTGGTCGTGTTTGGATGTCTTGGTGTGTGAGTGGCTGGCTGGTCGTGTTTGGATGTCTTGGTGTGTGAGTGACTGGCTGGTCGTGTTTGGATGTCTTGGTGTATGAGTGACTGGCTGGTCGTGTTTGGATGTCTTGGTGTATGAGTGACTGGCTCCTGGTCGTGTTTGGATGTCTTGGTGTATGAGTGACTGGCTGGTCGTGTTTGGATGTCTTGGTGTGTGAGTGACTGGCTGGTCGTGTTAGGATGTATTAGTGTATGAGTGACTGGCTCCTGGTCGTGTTTAGATGTCTTGGTGTATGAGTGACTGGCTGGTCGTGTTTGGATGTCTTGGTGTATAAGTGACTGGCTGGTCGTGTTTGGATGTATTGGTGTATGAGTGACTGGCTCCTGGTCGTGTTTGGATGTCTTGGTGTATGTCTTGGTGTATGAGTGACTGGCTCCTGGTCGTGTTTGGATGTCTTGGTGTATGAGTGACTGGCTGGTCGTGTTTGGATGTCTTGGTGTATGAGTGACTGGCTCCTGGTCGTGTTTGGATGTCTTGGTGTATGAGTGACTGGCTGGTCGTGTTTGGATGTCTTGGTGTATGAGTGACTGGCTCCTGGTCGTGTTTGGATGTCTTGGTGTATGAGTGACTGGCTGGCTCCTGGTGTATTTGGATGTCTTGGTGTATGAGTGACTGGCTCCTGGTCGTGTTTGGATGTCTTGGTGTATGAGTGACTGGCTCCTGGTCGTGTTTGGATGTCTTGGTGTATGAGTGACTGGCTCCTGGTCGTGTTTGGATGTCTTGGTGTATGAGTGACTGGCTGGTCGTGTATGGATGTCTTGGTGTATGAGTGACTGGCTCCTGGTCGTGTTTGGATGTCTTGGTGTATGAGTGACTGGCTCCTGGTCGTGTTTGGATGTCTTGGTGTATGAGTGACTGGCTCCTGGTCGTGTTTGGATGTCTTGGTGTATGAGTGACTGGCTGGTCGTGTTTGGATGTCTTGGTGTATGAGTGACTGGCTCCTGGTCGTGTTTGGATGTCTTGATGTTGGAATTATTTACTTCCGGTTTATTTGTTTAGATTCGATGAATTAATGATACTCTTACGGTTTATGTTTGAACGTCCTAGTGTGAGAAGGATCAACTTCCGGTTTACGTTTGGATTCGTCTTACTAGGGGATTTCTGAGTAGTGAATGGATGATCGACATTTGGTGTGTTTGGGGAGTCTTGGTATGATGGTTGACTTAAGATTACATTATGATGACTTTGTGTCGGGATGTCTGAGTTTATTTAGGTAAGGATCATAGATATTTGGGAAACCTTTTTAAAATCATGTTTAAGACGTACGAGAAAAAGTAATAAGATTAAAATACAGACGTTGTACACACAGGAATAAAAACACTTTTCCTAGTTGGTATTCATATGTGTGTTCACATGTGAACTTAGAGTTCGTTTAAAGCTTGTACTTGTGTATAAGTGACAAGAAAAAGAAGCCATTTAATTTAAATCCCAAATAGCGATTTCATTACTGCAAAAGATGAGGTAAACGATTAAAATTTAGTATCAACGTATGCTATTAACAGACCCCTAATATCAAACATTAAAATGTAAAATTTTTCTCAAGGAAATAACGTGATAATTCATGCGTTTCTGCGTTTTTGTTTTTCTGTCGAAAATATACGAATTTTCCACAAAGTGCTTTATATGGTCCTATGTTTGGAATCACGGGGATTTTTTTTTTTTATAAATGTACCGAGGCAAAATGCCAAAACCCTATGTTAATACACACAATATCAAATAAATATGTACAGAATTTCATACTTTGTTGTGCAAGTTGTAGATAAAAAAGTCTTAGTTAAATCCGAATTCATGGCGATAGAGGGAACATTAAGCACACTTGTATTCCACCGGACTTCGTATTTGTAAACTTTGTGAAACCTTTATATTACCTGTACAAACAGGTCTATATCAATGAAGTTTGATACAGGTGTGTTGTATACCTATACAGGTATATACACCTGTACGTCACACCTTTTGTATATCAATTTGTCAAACTGTGTACATTATATACGTCTCAGTTCAATTTAATTAATGTATCAACACAGTGGCATTTATGGTGGATAGCATGTGTCAAAAGATTTCTTACTATACCTACCTACATACAGCAGTGTATGATGTGTGCTTCTCTCTGAAGTAAATCTGTAAGTGAAATGAGGGGTACTGTTTAATCAATTCAAGGCGCCGGTTTTCGTCACTATCAGGTATGTAAATATTATAAAAAAAAGTGGGTTTTTTCATATTTTTCAATGTTCTATGTATAATTTAAATATCGGATATTACAGAGAGAGCTGATGGGATCACAGTGTAGGGTAATGATACTGTGGTTGGTGGTACACTGATATGGATGATATGAACTGTTTAGAGGGGATGTATAGGGTTCAGTTTGTATGAGGCGCGATGATGGAATGGCGAGAGTAGTTGATAGTGGTAACTGAGTGTTTGAATATGAGGAATGATGGTGGGATGTTGGGAATTTGGTGTCGGAACGGAGTTTTGAGATATCAATAACGTTTTGGGATGTTGAAACGTTTTTGCGATGTCAGAACGCTTTGGGGTGTCTGAATGTTGTAAGGGTGTCGGAACGTTTTGGGGGTGTCGGAACGTTTTGGAATGTCGGAACGGTCAAGGATGTCGGAACGTTTTGGGATGTCGGGATGCTGTAAGGGTGTCGAAACGTTTTGGAATGTCGGAACGGTCAAGGATGTCGGAACGTTTTGGAATGTCGGAACGGTCAAGGATGTCGGAAGGTTTTGGATGTCGATAACGTTCTAGGGTGTCGGAACGTTTTTAGGGTGTCGGAACGTTTTGGATGTAGGTAACGTTTTGGGATGTCGGAACGTTTTGGATGTAGGTAACGCTTTGTGATGTCGGAACGTTTTGGATGTAGGTAACGTTTTGGGATGTCGGAACGTTTTGGATGTAGGTAACGTTTTGGGATGTCGGAACGTTTTGGATGTAGGTAACGCTTTGTGATGTCGGAACGTTTTGGATGTAGGTAACGTTTTGGGAAGTCGGAACGTTTTGGATGTAGGTAACGCTTTGGGATGTCGGAACGTTTTGGATGTAGGTAACGTTTTAGGATGTCGGAACGTTTTGGATGTAGGTAACGCTTTGGGATGTCGGAACGTTTTGGATGTAGGTAACGCTTTGGGATGTCGGAACGTTTTGGATGTAGGTAACGCTTTGGGATGTCGGAACGTTTTGGATGTAGGTAACGCTTTGGGATGTCGGAACGTTCTTGGATATTGGTAACGTTTTGGGATGTCGGAACGTTTTGGATGTTGGTAACGTTTTGGGAAGCTAGAATGTTATTAATTAACAGGCGTGTAAGATGACGTTAGAATAGCGGGAAATAAGAAATTGAAGTGGAAGGTGACTAGAAATATAATTGTCTGGGGAGCGAAATAGGAAATATAAGTGGATGTGAAATTAAGACAGTCAGGAATAAACTCCCGACGATTCCACTAACAGAGATACCTGGGTAGATGTTAGGAATGTATCACAGTGATAGCGATAAGTACATATTGATTAATAAAAGCCCGCATAAACAAACAGCATTACGGAAACCTTCATCTATATTACTTTGTCCACTTTCTCTAGGTACATTTTGAAAAGGTCATATCTAACGATAAACTATACCTTTTTCAACAAAATTTGATCTAGAAAGTCATTTCGAACAGCTACAGGAGAAATGATTTTGTACACTTAATTTTGACATTCATAAGCAGTACTTTCATTGAAACAGAAGATATTATAGGGAGAGGAAGACATTTAGTGACGTTAATTAGGAAGCGGTGATCTAGCACGTGCTGTCAAACAGTTCATCATGTACTCACTACCCGTGATCTTTTTATACAATATATATAGTATATAAAATAGATGGATGGATCCTTATGGATTACAAAACATAAATACCGTCTTCTACATTACAATGTTCATGTTTAACTAAGTAACATCATAAAAAGGAAAAGAAAAAAATCATTTCCCTTTCGTAAATGAGAATAATAATAATAATAATAATAATAATAATGATAATAACAATAATAATAATGATAATAAAGCCATGTTAACGATCGCTTAAGAATAAGTAGAATAAGTGTAACACAAGGTGTACATGATACTGTAAAAAACACATAAAACATGTTCTGTCTTCTATCGGGACAGGAGCTAGAAATCCAGACGATAAGCCAAGCACGAACAGATAATTTTTATATAATACCGAAAATAACTCAATTCTGGTGTAGGCTTAGCCTCAAAGCATAAACGGCATGATACTTCCTGTCAAATTGATTTTAAATCAAGTCGCTGTTGAAATTTATAAATATTTATTAAATACACACTGTATGATATGTTTAAGTATTGAAATAAACGAAACAAAATAAATCCAGTTATTTAGTATTTTCGTTTTAGATCTAAAGCGTACAATGCCGTGAGAATATTCCCACTTGGGGATTCGATTTGGTGTGGGATTTTATCAGACAAAGAGTTTTTATGAGTTCGTATCTGTAATCTGAACAATTAGATCGAATCTTTGTAAAACATTGTCACGGGTCACATGGCCGACCTTCTCATTGAATCGTGCACACACGTAACACGTAATGTGTACGTACATACTCACAAGTATATTAACACCCATACTATTGAAACACAATAGTTTTTTTTGTGATTACGAGGAAACGAAAAGGGTTCGAAAGTTGAAAAATAAATAAAAATAAATAATGTTATAAAGACATTTCAAGAAATATTTTGATTATAAACAGATAAGTAATCAGATGATAACCCGAATTTGTTTGTCTCGTGGATGCTGAAATAAATAAATAAATAAAATAAATAAATAAATAAATAAATAAAGAAAGAAAGAAAGAAAGAAAGAAAATGCAAGACTACACAAATGATTGAATATTCCCTCCGTCCCATTTCTTTCTATGGATTCCATACTGCATCAAACACGCTGGAAAGTGAGGTTTACATAGGTCGAGTTGTACAATTATAAAGCGATGAGGGGGAAGATGTAGAATTCTAATTATGAATATAAACATCTATTGACATTATCAAAATGGGAGTGGAGGACTCGGATCGTATGAACGTTCAGAAATATTGTAAAAGTAGTCGACTTTCAACATACTCGTACACGTGATGTTCGTACAATGGCTACTACATACTTACAGGTATATATCTGTACTTAATGATTTCACTACAACGGTTTATCACTGTGTATTAACATTACAATACTAAGCGTCACTGTAATTATGGAGGTAGATTGTGCTCCAGTAAATTAAAATGGTGACGTCATAGTTGTAGTACGTCATAGAAATAGTTAGGATGAATCACATTTAGTTTAAGACGGTGTGGGTGGGTAGTATCGCTTGTTTACAGATACTAACTGTTGTGATGTTCTGAATGTATTCGTTAAACTGTATTTAACACCATTTATTCCTCCTATTTATAAAATTGACTTTAAAACCTTCGAGTATTGAATGACAGGGGTTATAATCTGTCGTATATGTAGATTCTTTGTATTAAGGGATTAAGTGATTTTGTTAACTAGCCTTGATCCACCAACCTGACAGATATTTTAAACAGGTGGATTAACCTAATCCGTAATATCATTACAATCTCCAACACGAAAGAGCCCCGCTAACCTGCGAACGATTGTAAGAATATGTCAATTGTGTCTCGAAATGCATGTACTTAAATATGCCGATAGGAAACATTCAAAACTAGTGAAAAAAAATTGCCAAACGACCTTTATCGTCACAAGGATTACTTAAGCTGTTGGCTTTTGGTACATTTTTGAATAATAATGATAACAAACAAAAATTATATAGATTAAAGAAGGACAACTCCTTCAAACTTCCTCAATATGTAATTTGTTTTATCGTCTGCTTACTAGTGAAGCTTGTTCTAATTGACAAGTCAACGGTCGGATGTTCCGTTCCGGAATACCAGTGTTTGACAACACAAACTATATAGATCAGGTTACTAGATTAAAAAAAAATAAAAAATAATGATATCCACACCTGATTTGTGTTTATCTCTTTGTAAACACATAAGGTAACTGTCATAAAATAAAATAAAAATAAATAAAATTAAGTTTCCGCAAAAAATAAAAACAAAACAAAAACAAAACAAAAAAAAAAAAAAAACGAAATGACAACTGTTGACTATAACGGGTAGCCACTCTGTTCATAACATTAATGTTGTATCGGTTGTGTATTTACAAAGGTTCTATTCTGGTTGTAGGCGTTACGCTGTGACCCAGCTGACGTGAAATCACTCATCAACAGATCAAAGTGTCACTTGAAGCTGAACCAGATCAGAAAGGCGACAGACGATATTGATACGGCCCTTCACCTCGACAACTTGGACAAAGAGGTAAGATGTCTCGTGAGTTCACTCTCTCCTCATCCCCATGGCACTCCGTTTGTTCTCAGAACACACAGGATACTCCATTATTTGAAATTTAAAACGGCCAAAATTGGATAAATTTACAATCAAGTGCTTATTTTATGTTACACTATGAATTATATATATATTTGCCTTCCTTATGCCCATGTCTTCACCAAGACAAAATCCGTGACCATCTTTTAAGCCAGTCTTGCTCCTTGTCAGTTATGACGGAGGGGAGGTAAGTCAAGTTGTTTGTTATGGATTCGCCTCCCCGAGGGATGATACCATTTATCAGTATTTACGGAATCACATACAGAATAATCGACAACTCGAAATCCAAAATTCCAGGCCACAAGTTCTCCAATCCAGGGAGTCTCCTCGAAATATGAAAATGATCGTGACATATTTCCAGACTGGAATCCATTCAAACACATGGATAATACATCCGCATCATAGATTAGCATTTTATCTGTTTTTTCAAAATCATTTACTGTAAATAATTCATACCTAGATGCAGATCGATTGGATGTCATAATATAGCAGCAGCAAACATCTAAAATAAATAAATATATAAAGCAAAAATATTGATGGTGTATGTCAGACGAACTATGTCAGTTCGGAGGACATAACCGCTGTGCCGTTTGGAAAAGAGAATATGCTTAAACGTTTACTGGGGAACAGTTTTGTTTATACATGTATGTACATTAGACTCGAAGTCTGATCTCTCATAGTCATCAACCATTGGAAGTCTAACCTCTTATAGCCATCAACCATTGGAAGTCTAATCTCTTATAGTCAACAACCATTGGAAGTCTAATCTCTTATAGTCACCAACCATTGGAAGTCTAATCTCTTATAGTCACCAACCATTGGACGTCTAATCTCTTATAGTCACCAACCATTGGACGTCTAATCTCTTATAGTCATCAACCATTGGACGTCTAATCTCTTATAGTCATCAACCATTGGACGTCTAATCTCTTATAGTTATCAACCATTGGACGTCTAATCTCTTATAGTCACCAACCATTGGACGTCTAATCTCTTATAGTCATCAACCATTGGAAGTTAAATATCTTATAGTCATCAACCATTGGACGTCTAATCTCTTATAGTCATCAACCATTGGAAGTCTAATCTCTTATAGTCATCAACCATTGGACGTCTAATCTCTTATAGTCACCAACCATTGGAAGTCTAATCTCTTATAGTCACCAACCATTGGAAGTCTAATCTCTTATAGTCACCAACCATTGGAAGTCTAATCTCTTATAGTCATCAACCATTGGACGTCTAATCTCTTATAGTCATCAACCATTGGAAGTCTAATCTCTTATAGTCATCAACCATTGAAAGTCTAATCTCTTATAGCCATCAACCATTGAAAGTCTAATCTCTTATAGCCATCGACCATTGGAAGTCTAATCTCTTATAGTCATCAACCATTGGACGTCTAATCTCTTATAGTCATCAACCATTGGAAGTCTCAAACACATGGTGCCACCCTCCTTATGAATTATGATCATATATACTGGTAATGATGGTGAAGAGAAATCTCCACCAGACATATGTTTACGAATGGAACACATTATTAAAAAATCGTCAAAGACACGCCAGAACATCACAGTAGAAGATTATGAAAACCCGTTTACCCCGGATATCGCCTGTTAAGTTAAACTTAGACAAAGAATCACACCCAGTTATAATATCATACATTAAAGAAAATTGAATGTACATCACCCAGTAATGTCACGAGTATAGGCAAAGCAAACACAACTATTGTGAAGGACCCAGGATTGAAAACGGAACCACTTGGCCATTAAACATGGTGTACATTTAACAGAGGATGGCGATAGGAAAGAGTCGGCGTTATGTCAACTCCGTGACACTCTGACTCAAGCTGAAAACATCACTATCGTGAGACAGAGATTTGGATTTCTGGGCATCAGATAAATAAATTCTTTGATATCCAGCGTTTTACATAAAGGTCATTTAAGGGTAGTGCCCTTCTGCACTGGGTTGCTTACTGTAAAGGTACGCCTTGTGGTGCCATTTACTTGTCATGTCGCAGACACAAAGACTGGTCGGTTAGCGCTTTAATAACGCACTCGCCTTCACCTAGCCGTTCGGAGTTCGATTCCCGGAACGGACATTAAAGGGTAGGGGATCACCTGTCAAATCACATTGATATTCCACCGGCACTCCGGTCTCCTCGCACAGTAAGGCCCCTTGCGCATTTACATCTGGACCAACAATAGTGATTGTCATGAATCGAAATAACTTGTTTCGCAAGTGCTGTAAAACAAAGTTTATATTTTAGATTCGTTTGCAAGACATATCCCCGTGTCCACTGTTCTGATGCAGGAACGGAAGTCATTTTTCCTTGTGCATTCATTTCAGTAATGAGCGCCAGACAGGGCGTAGCATTTATCGTGATAAGAACTATGGTGTGTCAAGGTCTTGTGACATGTAACCCATAACCTTCCATAAAAGGGCTGAGTCTACGTCACGAGAGACATGAGAAATAAGCAAGAATTTGAAAAAAAAAAAAAGGGGGGGGGGGGGGGGGGGGGGGGGGGAGAGTCTATCCCCCTCCTATTATCATGCAATATATGTACCACGTTCAATGCTGCGCGGTAATATGGCGGTACTGATAATGCACAGAATATTACATGCTTTAATTTTTCTTTTACAAAAACTGGCCATAAGCGTTTCGTTAAATTGATTCTATATTTTGATGCTGTATTTTTGGTTTTTAAACTTGCTTGACCTGACGGAGCTAGTATAGACTGTTTCTTAGTAAATTGTAAGGCATTGTTAGTCCAGAATCCTCCGTTACTATTGTCGTTTTGTCGTGCCATGATACCCTATACGTAAGTATCGAAACAAACATTTGCTTTAATATACACATTTTTTAATTAAATCGTGCTTTGATTGATATAATTCATAGTTGTACCTTTTTAGCCTTATCGGAAAGATGACTGTTCTTCCTGACAATAACCCAACATTCGCTATAAAATCAATGTTCGACTTCATTGTGCAAAACAATTTCCAGTATTTTATTATATCGTTTGTGGTAACGCGACAATATACTTCTGGTGTTATCGATTTCCAAATTTTCCAGTCATTCAGTAAATGAACACATACAAATACTACCATTTATAGGTATACAATCTGTGTTATATGTACTTGAATTTAATCTGAAGCTTTCAGCCACACACTTAACAATAATAGGTATTATATTATAGATTGAAATCGAAATGCGTTTCAGGTCAGTATGATCTACCTAGATATTAAAATGTCTTATCACATACAGGTGAAAAGCATTAAAGTGCAAACTCCATGATGTTGTTAACAGGAATAGTAGGGGACTTTAAATATTGAAATCCATTTTTAATGGTGGGCAGGCAACCATGACTAACCCCTGTTAGATATTAAATGATGTATTCAAAGGCTTACACGTCCATCACAGAACATGAGATGATCATTATCCTATTTAATAAGCAGTTATATATATGTATTTGTTTTTATTTCAAAGTTCTATTTTTATAAACTTATGTCTGAAATATTTTTTGATACAATATAATAACATAACCTTATTAAAACCTAAATAACTACAAGGATTTATTTAATATACTTTTTTAAGAAGAAAGAATCTTTTAATGTCTTTGCCATTTTTAAAACATATTAATACATGATAATTTTACCGACCCCAAACAGACTAATTAAGTGTGAATCCCGGGGATAATCACACAGACTGTGTTCTTTATAAGTAAAAGATACACCTCGTTTCAACAAGATTATAGTAACACATTGTATCGTTTTGGACAAAAATAAACCAAACGATTTCATGACTAACATACATGTATGTCTTTGTAAAGGTGTATGCACTGTCCTTCAGACGTCTCCACTAAACTGTAGGTATCGTATGTCAAATTGTTTATTTCATTAATTGATAATTAACCGTAAATCTTCATGGACCTGCTTTTCAAAACTTTCATCAGGTAAGTCATTCAGGAATATAATGCTATGTAATGTGCGGGTGCTTTGTACCGTGAAATGTGGCAAATAAGACCCACATGAACAGCCAAAGAAAACTAATTATCGCTATAAACATAACAAAACATAATAACACTAGAGATTTTGTATACTTCATAAATACTTTTCAACTATTCGTGGAGGAATCCATTCCGATCCGGTTCAGTAGATATCTGCTGCAAGCGTGTGTGTATGACGGGAGTAACAGAACATTCTACACCATTAATGCTACCATTATCACGTCTAGGACTCTCCGTGTGTGTATATGACGGGGAGTTATCACGTCTAGGACTCTCCGTGTGTGTATATGACGGGGAGTTATCACGTCTTGGACTCTCCGGGCGGAATATACTTTAACAATAAACATATACAGCCAGCCCTTTTTATTGGTGAATTTGTATTCGACTGACACGCGGCGGTGAAGTTTGTGTTTTGTATACATCACCTTAAAGCCTAGTGTTTGAGACATTGACAGGCAACGCTGTGACATATATCCCAGTTCCTTTTACTTGTGTAGATAGCTCTAACCGACTGGCCAACAAAAATCTCACAGCCAGAAAACTCGTGTTCGTGCCAGGAATTCAAATCGATTTGCTACCTCGGGCATAACCATTGGAAATTCAACAAACGATTTTGAATGATCTTGGGATAACGAAGGACAAATTGAAAAATGAAAATTGGTGTAAAAGATATATCGAAAATGTATAATTATTTGACAGTAAGTTAGATTACCTGGATGTACTGCAATCGAAGAGAAAGAATGTGATTGAAACCAAGTTGTGGTGGACTGAGGAGGAAATAAGTATTGAAGTGAAAGAATATTGCGGTAATGAAATAAACACCAGACTTGAAATGGGCAAATTGAAATAACAAATACAACACAGACAGACGAATATTTGAAGTGTTTTTACTGACAAGATGTCGGAGTTAACGATAAACTGGGTCCAACGATATAGTGGTTACGATTACGTACTGGACGGATTAAGTGAGGATGATTATACTGACCCGGACGAAGAGGTGAGTTTAACAACAACAACAACAACAACAACAACAACAACAACAACAACAACAACAACAACAACAACAACAACAACAACAACAACAAACGACGACGACGACGATGATGACGACGACGACAACAACAACAGCTGTAACACCACCACAAATAATTTTAGGGGTCACAGATGGCAGCAAATGTTGTTTTGTTTAAATTAATTGTAGTGAGGGCAGAAGTCAAGTTGGTGTCCTCTCAGCCCTCGCACCGTTAGCCCATTGCTGCTCATGACACGACAATGATATTATAGTTTAAATGGTGTTCTGTGATAAGATTGTTAATGTTTATGGTGACATCATATTACCAGATAATTGGATATAAAGACATCTTTAAACGCTTTATAATTGAATTGAATCGCAAGTCATTGTATTGTGGTACTGATTAAACCCTTAATGGGCGTAAAACATAACTTTGATCGCTGCTTTTCTTAACAGAATCACCAGTATATTAAATTCAACTAGTAACGTTTATACCCTTACTTCAAACAACTTGACGAAGTTTGGCGTACTTATAACGTATGCAGTTTGTGACATATAGAGATCAATTCTATTTTGAAATTGTGAACATTGATAAACTACGCATGAGCTAGTTTTCAGTGTTCACCATTGTTGAGCATCTGTAAAAATCCCAACATGTGAACATAACCATAATCTCAAATTCAATAAAACTGAAAAAAAAACATGAAAAAAAGAAGAAAAAGGAGAATAAAAACAGGTGTTTTGAAGAGTACCCTTATTCTGTTTCACCTGCCAGTCATTTCAATTAAGTAAAGTCACGTTCTAAAATGAGAATAAGATATATACAACAGCGATACAAGCATGCATACTAACGAGCACCAAACAACAATAAGAAGCTAAACCAGAACATGCTGAAAAGTCAGAAATTTGATTTATGTCTTATTTTTACGTTGTGCATCAAAGGTTAAATTTCTGATTGAAATTATAAAGTTCCCCGAGGTAGCTTTGCTGGTGTAATAAGTGTAAGGAATATAGCTGGAAATGTTTAGACATTTAGTGGTCACGTGATTCTGTCTAGATTGTCGTGCGATGACTAGGGATAGTTATCCTGACACATTAACCAAACGTCGGTACATTCTATACCAACCTTACCTTTATTTTTATCCGTATCTTATTGATATGTTTTTTCGTGTTAAGTTTTACTATTTGCGTTTGATTTAAGTACTTATACTGTAACAGATATAAATCATAAACATTTTTTACATTTTCTGATGTACTTCTTGTATATATCTGATGGTGAACCTTTCCAAAGGAATTAAGACGCGTTTCCTTCATTCTTTCCGTGTCATCCAATAACAATTGAGCTCGGAGTTAGTGCTAATTCCAGTTTCTCTTTACACTCGATATCACAAGAACATATTTGCATAATTAAAATATATTTGGTTGACACATTGATTGTCTATCGACCTCCCAGTTGTTTGAACCAATGCTTGTGTGTAATCAATGTTGCTACAGACCGAGACAGTTCCGTTACAAACGTTTAACTATTGATCGTGTATAAGACTACTTAATATGCGTCTTACATGAAGGTAGATAATATAGGACATTCCTACACATAACGAGTGTCCTTGTTATCGATTTTAACTCGACACCTTACTTGTCACAAGACCTGTAACAACCATCTTACAGTAACTGACTTCTCGTGAGGTGGATATAGGTTATTAACAAGAGAAATTAAATAAATAAAAACCTGCTAATCATATTGTAAGCCTTTATCTAGGGTGCTTCTATCCATTCCCACTAACTCACAATTGTCCAACACTCTACCATAACATTTCTATGTCTTGTAAAGGATGGCGGAATTCATGCTCATAATGTTTACAAATACCAGACAAACTTTTAGAAATAAATCGTTAGTTTCAAATTCATGGACATTTCATTTAATATTTCATACATAATTAACTTTGAAATGGAAATTGACGTATGAAAATCGTTATCTCAGCATGTTGTGTCTCGGTGACCACAGTCCAGCCATCATTTCAGATTTTTTGCAAGGTCTTACCTGAAGTTTGATATAAAGCTAAGTTTATCAGAAATGTTTGCTGTTGTTTTATGACACGAGCTTTTCATTCGTACTGTGTAATAAATCTGTTCTAATTGTGATCTCAAAAATCAATTATTTTACACCTCTATAGTGAAATTGTATCGGAAAGAACTAATTGTTATGTTACAGTACTGATAATGAGCCAGCGTAATATCGTTTTAACAGAATGGTTATTACATATCATAGATATATATATAAGATGAATTTGTATCACGTTCACATTCCGTGATACCCTGTGTGTGATTTGAGTGACGTGATACCCCGTATGTGATTTGTGTGACGTGATATCCCCGTGTGTGATTTGTGTGACGTGATGTGATACCCCCGTGTGTGATTTGTATGACGTGATACCCCCATGTGTGATTTGTATGACGTGATACCCCTGTGTGTGATTTGTGTGACGTGATACCCCCGTGTGTGATTTGTATGACGTGATACCCCCGTGTGTGATTTGTATGGCGATAGTGTGTGATTTGTGTGACGTGATACCCCGTGTGTGATTTGTGTGACGTGATACCCTGTATGTGATTTGTGTGACGTAATACCCCCGTGTGTGATTTGTATGACGTGATACCCCCGTGTGTGATTTGTATGACGTGATACCCCCGTGTGTGATTTGTATGGCGATAGTGTGTGATTTGTGTGACGTGATACCCCCGTGTGTGATTTGTGTGACGTGATACCCCGTGTGTGATTTGTGTGACGTAATACCCCCGTGTGTGATTTGTATGACGTGATACCCCCGTGTGCGATTTGTATGACGTGATACCCCCGTGTGTGATTTGTGTGACGTGATACCCCCGTATGTGATTTGTATGACGTTAACATGCTGTGATACCCCGTGTGTGATTTGTGTGACGTGATACCCCTTGTGTGATTTGTGTGACGTGATACCCCAGTGTGTGATTTGTGTGACGTGATACCCCCGTGTGTGATTTGTGTGACGTGATACCCCCGTGTGTGATTTGTATGCCGTTCACATGCCGTGATACCCCCGGGTGTGATTTGTGTGACGTGATACCCCCGTGTGTGATTTGTATGACGTGATACCCCAATGTGTGATTTGTATGACGTGATACCCCGTGTGTGATTTGTGTGACCGTGATACCCCGTGTGTGATTTGTATGGCGATAGTGTGTGATTTGTATGACGTGATACCCCGTATGTGATTTGTGTGACGTTAACATGCCGTGATACCCCGAGTGTGATCTGAATGACGTGATACCCTCGTGTGTGATTTGTATGACGTTAACATGCTGTGATACCCCGTGTGTGATTTGTGTGACGTGATATCCCGTGTGTGATTTGTATGGCGATAGTATGTGATTTGTATGACGTGATATCCCCATGTGTGATTTGTGTGACGTGATACCCCGTGTAAGATTTATATGTCGTGATACACCCGTGTGTGATTTGTGTGACGTGATACCCCGTGTGTGATTTGTGTGACGTGGTACCCTCGTGTGTGATTTGTATGACGTGATACCCCCGTGTGTGATTTGTATGACGTGATACCCCCGTGTGTGATTTGTATGACGTTAACATGCTGTGATACCCCGTGTGTGATTTGTGTGACCGTGATACCCCGTGTGTGATTTGTATGGCGATAGTGTGTGATTTGTATGAATACATGTGATTTGTGTGACACATGTGAATGTGATTTGTATGACATTGTGTGATATGTATGCCGTGTGTGTGTGTGATTTGTGTGACGTGATATCCCGTGTGTGATTTGTATGGCGATAGTATGTGATTTGTATGACGTGATACCCCCATGTGTGATTTGTGTGACGTGATACCCCGGCATTTATATGTCGTGATACACCCGTGTGTGATTTGTGTGACGTGATATATGTGATTTGTGTGATGACCATCGTGTGTGATTTGTATGACGTGTGTGATTTGTATGACAATGTGTGACATGATACCCCCGTGTGTGATTTGTATAAAATGTTGTGTGATTTGTGTGACATGATACCCCGTGTGTGATATGGCGATGTGTGTGATTTGTATGACGTGATACCCCGTATGTGATTTGTGTGACGTTAACATGCCGTGATACCCCGAGTGTGATTTGTATGACGTGATACCCCCGTGTGTGATTTGTGTGACGTGATACCCCGTGTGTGATTTGTATGACGTGATACCCCGTATGTGATTTGTGTGACGTTAACATGACGTGATACCCCCATGTGTGATTTGTTTGACGTGATACCCCGTGTAAGATTTATATGTCGTGATACACCCGTGTGTGATTTGTGTGACGTGATACCCCGTGTGTGATTTGTGTGACGTGGTACCCTCGTGTGTGATTTGTATGACGTGATACCCCCAGGTGTGATTTGTGTAACGTGATACCCCGTGTAAGATTTAAATGTCGGGATACACCGGTGTGTGATTTTTGTGACGTGATACCCCGTGTGTGATTTGTGTGACATGGTACCCCCGTGTGTGATTTGTATGTCGTAATACCCCCGTGTGTGATTTGTGTGAAATGATACCCCGTGTGTGATTTGTGGAACGTGATACCCCGTGTGTGAGTTGTGTGACGTGATAGCCCCGTGTGTGATTTGTGTGATGCGTTCTCCTTACTGATAGAATGCTGTAATTTTAAAATCGATCATGTGTACATAGAACATGTTCTACATTGTTACCTTGGCGAGTTCCCTGATCTTTCATATTGTAGGAAATGACTTTACAATTCTTTATTAAGCCTTGACAGAAGAAAAACCAGGAGTTGGCCGCCGAAATTGATTTTGTATTACGAATACATAGTAAACACATGTAATTAGATGACATTGATATGAAGTGTGTTAAAACAGAACGTTATGCAATCGATAATAACATTGGTGTAGACATTGGCAGTTTTGTCACACATTGTCCAGCACATATATCAATGACACCGACAATTTTCTGACGAGATATACAATGTAGTTACATACAGATAAAATGTTGTTTATACATGTATGTATATCATGTTATGTCTAAAAACGTGAACATGTTGTGATTCCATTGAAAAATATAGCAATTCTTGGTACGATATGAAGCTGGACGAGTTTGATACTCGTTAGTTTGCCTGATGGTTCCGTTGTACGATATGAAGCTGGACGTGTTCGATACTCGTTAGTTTGCCTGTTGGTTCCGTTGTACGATATGAAGGTGGACGTGTTTGATGCTCGTTAGTTTGACTGTTGGTTCCGTTGAACGATATGAATGTGGACGTATTTGATGCTCGTTAGTTTGCCTGTTGGTTCCGTTGTACGATATGAAGGTGGACGTGTTTGATGCTCGTTAGTTTGCCTGTTGGTTCCGTTGTACGATATGAAGGTGGACGTGTTTGACACTCGTTAGTTTACATGTTGGTTCCGTTGTACGATATGAAGGTGGGCGTGTTTGATGCTCGTTAGTTTGCCTGTTGGTTCCGTTGTATGATATGAAGGTGGACGTGTTTGATGGTCGTTAGTTTGCCTGTTGGTTCCGTTGTTGTATACCTTGTTTTCATTTAAGAACGTGACATTATTTACTTGAATTGACCAATGTTTACATGGCGGATGTCGTCGATGAAGCAGAAAACGCTTAATCTTCCGGAACACCCGGTCTTATTTCCCTTCTACCTAGTTTTATGGAATTTGAGTATGGATTATGATCATGTTGACAAGTTGGTATCGTCTTGTTTTTTTATTGTTCTTTTTAGACATTGTTACAAAAAGAGCTATTTTTTTTATTATTTCAGGCACTGCTACAGAAAGCGGAAGTGTTATTTAAGACACAGAATTACGAGATGGCACTCGTGTACTATAACAGGGGACTCAAACATTACCCAAAAAGTGCGGCATTCCAGGAGGGCGCAAAGAAGGCTGATCACTTCATTACAAAGGGCAATCGCAAAAAATGTAATCACTGTTTGTGTTCACTGAACATTCTGTGTATAATGTTTACTATGAAGCTTTCATAAAGAACGAATAAATATAACAAATAGGTTACATTTTATGTCTTTCAAGTTAAAATTTCTACGAAATGAACTGATTTTCAGCACAACCGTTCAATTGCACAACAATGTTTTTTTGGCTGGTACTTATATGTGTTGATCAAATATATGTAGGTAACATGTAGGTAACATGTAGGTCAAGTACATGTAGGAGATATGTAAGTCAAGTACATGTAGGTAATATGTAGGTCAAGTACATGTAGGTAATATGTAGTTAAAGTACATGTAGGTAACATGTAGGTCAAGTACATGTAGGTAACATGTAGGTCAAATACATGTAGGTAATGTGTAGGTCAAGTACATGTAGGTAATATGTAGGTGAAGTACATGTAGGTAACATGTTGGTAACATGTAGGGTGAAGTACATGTAGGTAACATGTAGGTAACATGTAGGTGAAGTACATGTAGGTGACATGTAGGGTGAAGTACATGTAGGTAACATGTAGGTGAAGTACATGTAGGGAACATGTAGGTGAAGTACATGTAGGTAACATGTAGGTGAAATACATGTAGGTAATATGTAGGTGAAGTACATGTAGGTAACATGTAGGTGAAGTACATGTAGGTAACATGTAGGTGAAGTACATGTAGGTAACGTGTAGGGTGAAGTACATGTAGGTAACATGTAAGTGAAGTACATGTAGGTAACATGTAGGTAATATGTGGGTGAAGTACATGTAGGTGATATGTAGGTCAAGTACATGTAGGTAATATGTAGGTCAATGTATGTATGTAAATACAAACATGAATTATATTAGATTGAAGGACTTATAACACTTTTCTCTGATTGCAGCTAAAAGAATGAAGCTTACCCAGGCTGGAGATTTGACATACCTTGTCCACAAAGCGGTAGATATAAGAACTGTTCAATCTCAATAATGATATCACATTTCATTTCTTTAGAGGTGGAGAACAAAAGAAAAAAATACTCTCTTTTATCACTCAGGTTCTTCTGAATCAATTGAAAATCTATAATCAAATTGGACGTTCATGTACAGAAAATAACGGAAACACCGGGTGTTTGTAAGAAGTCCTTTCATAGAAGTGGATCATTTGGTACATTTGTAAACAACAATTATAATAATGATATGACGTAGTAGGAAATCGTAGTCTAGTTTCGTTTTAACTGTTTCAGCCGACAAGCAAACCGTTTGTATTTGACAACAAAACAAAAAGTCAAACAAGACATTTGCCAAAGCCAAGCGCATCCTTTCGTGATCGTCCACTCTGCCAGCTAATTAGGATCCATAAAACACCAACGGTCGTCCTTCCACGTGTGACGTCACTTCCAAACCTTTCCCAAACGCCATCTACTTCGGTTGCCACCCTTAATGAAGAAGAAAAGCGACCCGAGAGCAAGATGGTGAAAACGACACTGAAAGAGCTGTATAAGGATAAGAAATATTTGGAAAAACTTTCTAATAATACAGTGTTTCCAGGTATGTATATTTATAAACAGTCCGTGCCCCTTCATCACCGAATATATCAACATCCAAGTATTTCTGCAACACTATCGTCCCGTAATTGTTGTAACATTCACATAATGTCATTCTGTTTCAGGCATGTTTTCTTCAATAGTTATATTACATATATCCGTGTAATTCAGCCCATGTTTATTCTGTTTAAATATTAATGTGAGACAATAGTTAAGATAAACATCAGTTGCAAGCAAGTCTCTTGATCAATACTTAAACATCCTTTTTGTTTCGTCTATCAAGGTCTTGATGATATTGTATTTCATCGTGTTAAGCATGAAGAGGACTTATTATGCAATATTGAATGTTGTCCTTATATCATATAAACAATGGAGGCACAATGTACAATTTTGCCAAGAAAAAATGCATATAGAAAAATAAGGTATTGCTAGATGCAGTTAAGATCTTTTTGTGAAGTACAGAAGTATATCAGAACAAAATATACTCACCCGGGATTGCTAATGTTTAAATTTGTTTCTGATTGGGTAGTTGTAAACTAAAGACATGACAACACAATCTTCTTTAAGGTTTCGTATTCAAATATCTATTTCATAAGAATTCTTACGTTAATAAAGCCACTTGAGTTTGGATTCAGATTCTGTCGGTATATGGGTAATTTCTTTATTGGTTTGTTTAGCCGTAGGAGGTATGGGAAGTCCGATACAGGACAAAGCTGAAGATGCTGTCAACTTCCTGTACGATCGCTACCACTACTGGAATCGACTTGGACCACTTCCGCCTCCCCCTCCTCTTCAGAAATCACGGGCGAGTAGATTTAGTGGCAGTTCATTGTCGGTAGATACACTCGGAACAGCTCGGACAGCTGAGTCGAAAACAACATGGAAATCCGGGGATTCCGGAATGAGCTGGAAAACTAAGACAATTAAGTCCAGATTAGGAATCACAAAGCCCGATAAGGGAACGAAACTTAAGCCAGATCCGACAACACTGGAGTTCAAGTTTGAAACACATAACCCTAGTTTGGATCTAGGTACAAGAAGAATGACGGAAATTGCCGAAGAGAATGAAGATTCGACCGATTCAAAGGAAACTGAGGAGGAGACGAAATCTAAAGGTCAAGCTGTGACGGATTATTTAAAAAGAGAACTGGATATTATTTATACAAGTAAGTATTGACAAAGTGATACAGAGAAGTGTACATGTTTGACTTTACATGTTATCGGAAATTAGCCGTCTATTGGATTATAGTTTTAGGATTTTGATAAAGACGGGTTACCCAATCTAGACGTCCATATCCGTAAATGGAAAATCCGTTTAACAAAACTGTAAAACTGTAAATAGCAGAAAATCTTTTTCCATTGTTTGCGTAGTTTCTTCTAGTACAAGCTGACGGTGACGAAACTGTAGATAAAAAAAAGAAAGAGAAAGAAAAGAAAGAAAGAGAGAAAAAAACGCATTAATTCATTTGTTTGTTTTTTACCGCCAGTGTTTGCACAAAGAAAATTTGCGGAGACCGTCAAAAAGTGTGAGGCCGGGCTTGAACTATTGGCAAAATACTCTGACGCTAATGTTCCAGAAAAGTTTGAAATGACTGGTTTGCTCAACAGTTTCCTTGGTAACGTTGCTGTAAATGCAGCCGATTTCACACGAGCGCTAAAACACCACACTGTTGATCTAAAAATTGGCGAGAAATGGTAATGATCGTTATGGAATTTGTATCTCTTTCATCTCTAGATTACGATTACAAGGGATTTCTGATATATCACACATTTAAGGATCACCAACTATTTCTTATCTGAAATAGAGCAGATATATGCATAGAACTAATAGATTTGCCATTTACATTTCAGAACAAACACAAAAAAACCTGAAAGAAGAGAAAAACAAAACAAACACACCCCCCCCCAAAAAAAAAAAAACTAATAAAAAAATTTCAAAGTGTCATTGTCTCCAGATTAGGTTCAATATGTATTTTTCCAATAGAAAATAATCTCATCACTCATATGTTCTTGTAGAATGTTTACTCTATTTGTGTTATCACGATGTATGTTAGTGTTAACCACATTTTGTGAGTTATTTAAATGACATGGTTCCACTGCAACGAATACATTAACACAGATAGTACTTGATAACTTGTTAGAGGTAATAAACTTATGCCAGAATACTATTAGTCTACATTTAATTCACAAAGTATAGTATTATTGCAAACCACATTTGGTTATACAAGAATTTTATTATTCTACATATAATTAATATAAATGATATTAATCTGATGATAATTTCAAAGAATTCTAATTGTATCATGTATCTTACAATTCATATTGTGTTACAATCGTTGTTTTGAGAACGTCAGCCTTTCACATAATAAAATGTCTTTTGTTCTTCCCAGTGACCTTAAGGTAGCCCGTTATAGGGCGTTGGGAAACCTTGGCCGAACCTATACATTACAGGGGAAATACAACAGGGCGCTAGAGATGTAAGTAAATAATGATACTTATCATGTCTATACAAATCTCAAACGTTTTACAGAAACTATCTACTGTCATTACCGTTTTATATAGGTTACTTAAAGGGACTAGATTATTAGATATTAATTTCATAACTGATAATAACATCACATGATGCATATATCTCTTAAAAGTTGTGCACTTTCTGATATTTATAATATTTTGCATACCTATTTGATTGGAAACGTAAAAAAAACTATAATAATAAAACAGAATAGGAGCGACCCAACACTGATTCACATCATTATCGTTCAGAGAGTGTAAGCAATGTATTTGCGCATGCGCGACGTGTAGGTATTTAGAAATCCTAACACAGCGGCCAGTTAAAACGAGGTTCTGAAAAGTAAAAAGGGGAAAACGCATTTCGTTAAAAAAAATCATGTTATTTAAGGACGTTTTGTATCTGTATTAAGAAAATGAATTACGTATGTTCCCCTGAGTAATTGCAAGTTTAACAAAGTAGATTACATCTATGATACATTCTTCTCTCGGTATAGTCAGGCATGCGCACTGTATTACTAATACTGTATATATATATATTATACATCTATGTAAACCATTTGTAATATCCTGGATGGAAGATACATTTCATCATGCTGTTTACATTGTAGGTATACTATGAAGGCACCACTATGCAAGACGTCTGCGGAATCGTCCGCTTTATTCCATGACATAGGAAACTGCTTCCTCATGCTAAACAACTTCTCCTATGCACGGGACGCTGGCCGGAAGTCACTGGAGACTGGACAGGAAGCAGATGACAAGCGTCTCCAGCTTCAGGCATGCGTGTTGATCGGCCTCTCTGAAGGTGAGTAAGACACTTTCATGAAGTATAGTTGTGTCTGTACCGGCGGACTAGAATTTGTGCTGTACAGTCGTAAGAGCGCCAATTTCCTCAGTATATCTGATTGGTGTACATTTGTAGCTGTAAATGCTATTTTGGGAATATTTGGTGAAAAGGGTTGTTTATTTCATGAAAATTGAAATCTCTATGTTCATCTGAAGAACCACAATCGGTATCTGACTTATGATATCCCTTACTATTCATATCCCTAAATACTAGTTATTGTAACTACTGCAAACACAAACTTCTTGTACAATGTACTATTTCTATAGTTCTATAATTATATATATATATAGTATGAAGAATTTCATAATTACATTCAAATTCAGAATTCTATGTATCAACTGATTAACCAATTCATGCAGATATTGTAAAATAACGGACATTTGAAGTCATGTCGACTTCATGTCTCTGGTCATTGGTATTACATCACAATGAAAGATGTGTGTGTGTGTGACATCATTTGATTACATGAGCTCCGTGAACAATATTGCAACCAGTGAAGACTTTTATGTCAACAAAACTATAACGTTAGCGTAACGTCACCAGTCTTTGAAATAAGTATTTCATTAATTGTTTTGTTTCAGTAAACATGAAAAAATTCCAAGATGCCTACAACTCCTTTGAAGCCGGACTGACACATGCGCAGTCACTGGGTAAGTTTGATTGTACTTTCAATTATTGTGAAACACTAAGTGTGATCTCATAGCAAGTAAATAGCTGTAACTTCGACACGCTTTGGTTTGAATTAAAAGTGGTCATGCACTTTTGTAAGTCGGACAAATATCCTTCGTTTTCTACTTGTAGGTGACAAGCAGGCTGAAGAAGCGATGAACCGTGCTCTCATTGACGTAAACAAGAAACTGGCAAACAAGTCGAGAAAAGGTCAGGCCGAGTCACGTGACATATATCCACCGTCCTCACACGCGTCCGACTCCGCACGATCAGTTATGGTGGAAAGTTGAGATTGTCAAAATCCTAGGAATAAACGGGAAACCCGTTTGCCATCTACGATCACAGTTTAAGTTAGAGGAAAGCGTGACGTCACTAAATTACGTCAATGGATTTAGGTGGCATGCCATTGATATTTTATTGGCATCATGAAATAGTCAAAGCGAGAAAATATTGCTTTGTCGATATAAACATTATGATCAAGAAGGGATTTGAAAATTTTCTTTTCCTCTGTTTGTATTGAAAATATGAAATCAGCATGCTTTCTTCACATTTTCGACGAGTGGTAATGTCTCGGAATTTTCATTTGTTCAATTACATCGTGTTACATTATATTGGTATCCATTTTAACAGGTTGTTGGGTTTTATAAGATCACTCGGCATTATATGCAATCTGTTGATAAGTACTATGTAAGTATTTCTAAGAATTATTTTTGAGAGTTCTGAGGATATTCAAAGCAATGGTTGGAGATGTGCGAATTACGTAGCACTTAACATCTGATGAGGCTACTGGAACATTAGTGTACACAACTAATGACTTTACAATAATAAGTTCATTTAATCCTACGTCGATTTCCATTTTATCCTAAAGGGTATATTGATGTACTAATTCTAGGATTTAGTACAGCTTATCAAGATATAATATTCCATGATTGGTTTTGTTTCTTGTTGAAATATGTGGATGATTTTAGTTTGATGAAATACATCTTAAGATGTGCAGTCGTTTACCTCGATTTGTACAGTCTGATAAACCATGTTGTTTTAAACTTCGATACAGGAATAAACGGCAACGCTCGCGAGACGATGGTTGTGACGTCACGTGAATACTGACATTAGGATAGCTGTGTGGAACCTTGGACTTTGTGTTTTTCCATTTCTCTACACGATTTCCTATCGATATATTTGCCCTGCAAGCAGTTGTTATTTTTCTCCTTTTTGAAGCTTTATTTTCAGAAATAAACATCATAAATGAACTTGTCAATGTTTTATTTAAATACCCAGGGAAAATATCACTCGTATTTCTGTCTGTTGATAACACATCCATCCCATTCATCCGTCAATCCACCAATTTATCTAAAAGACATAGTTTATATGAAAATGAAATGCCACCAAATCATGCGAAATGCCACCAATTTATCTTTCATATAAAATCAAAACGACACTAATATAACATCACGAAATTATATTTTAGATAATGACACCAAGATAATATGATGAAATTGATATTAAAAGAAATGACACCGAGATAATACTATTTAGTTCATATTTAAAACATGACACCATTGTAATATTATAAAGGTAACACCATACCTCTTTGCGTTTGTACGGAAAATCGAGTGCCGTACGTACAGGTGAAAGACGTGCGCGTTACCACTACGCCATCTAACCAACCGCAACGTTACCCTCACCCAGTTTGATCCGTCTTCATATTTATATCACAGTAGAATACAGGAAACAATGATTTGAAATATACATCGTTTAACGTATCATTTATTTCTATTTATTTGTGATGCTGGACACAGACACCACTATAAGTAGTTTGATAGGACAATTGACTAGAATCGATTACTGAAAGTTTTAGTGCTGTATGGTTAACTAAAATATTTGTACGAAGGGAAATAACTCGTGCAGAAACAATTTATTTTACCGACTTCTGTTAACACCGTGTATCATAACGTAATGAGGTCTTTGTGCTAAAAATGCTAGAAATAAGATAAAAGTGAAGTTATCTGTCTTTTATTTCACAGGTATTTCAACATAACGCAGAAACGCGCATCATATAAAATATCTATAAGACAATGCTGTTTACACACCAGTGAACAATAACAACAAAAATACTCCCGAAATGATGTGGAATGTTTTCCTGAAGATCACATTAAAATAGGCAGTCGTGTAAATTTTCTATCAAAGAGATTGGTAGATCAGTTCATTTGTAACATTTCTCGATAGAGCAGCCAATGTGAATCACCACTACTATCAATGAGGCACCCACTTATCTTGTAGCAAAACACAATGTTCATGTTCCTCCATCGAGGATAGAGTCATGAGCTGACCATCAGACAATAAAACATCAGCACTGTCCATCAACTTAATGTGTTTCACAACACAACACAACACAACACAACACTATACAAGACAAAACAACAAAACACAACACACACAACACAACACAACACTATACAAGACAAAACAACACAACACAACACACATAACACAACACAACACAATACACACAACACAACACACATAACACAACAAAATACATCATTATACAAAACAACACAACACAACACACACAACACAACACAACACAATACAACACTATACAACACAACACAATACAACACAACACACACAACACAACATAACACACAACACAACACAATACAACACACACAACACAACACAACACACACAATACAACACAACATAATACAACACTATACAAGACAAAACAACACAACACACACAACACAACACAATACAACGCAACACAACACAACACACACAACACAAGACAAAACAACACAACACAACACACACAACGCTATACAACACTATACAAGACAAAACAACACAACACACACAACACAACACAATACAACGCAACACAACACAACACACACAACACAACACTATACAAGACAAAACAACACAACACAATACGATACAACACAATACAACACAACACACACAACACAACACAATACAACACAATACAATACAACACTATACAATACAACACTATACAACACAACACAATACAACACAACACACACAACACAACACACCATAATACAATACAACACAAGACAATACAATTTATTTTATCTGTCACATAATGATATTATAAGAAATAAATAAATCATCAGTTAAGGACACACAGGTACCGTTATCCAGCCAAAATTGACTTGAGACAATATACAATTGTAATATACTACTTAAGATAAATAAAATCTTCAAAAAAACACTGTAGATGAAGAAATATTTGATGTCTGTGGTACAAAATAAAATCTTCAGCGATGCTCATGATAAAGTTGATGTGAAGTTAAAACATAGACGCCTACAGTACATGTGATGCAGTGTAGCAGCTAAAGTATTCTATATACAAGCACTTGTCATTACATCCTCCAGATCAGAAAGGACAGGTTAAGGGTAATAGCTGAGTTAAATATATTACTTCTTATGTCCGAGAAGAATTTACAGTTAAGTAAAAAAGATGCATTTCGTCTCCATCACTATAAGATGAAGACAAAGAACGATCTTGTATCAGGAATTACAGGAGGAGAGTACCGACCTGTTTCCAATTTAAGCATACGACTACTACCACAGAACTTTGTCAATACGTGTCTGTGACTAAAATACATAATATTATTAACATAGGGTTCAGAGCTGAGCTCATTCTTGTATGTGCGATAAATTCTCAAATTATTTCCATTGGTTGTCTAACTTTATCAATGCACAGTTTAACGTTTGGGTTATGATCAAAGTAAACGGACAATGAATGTTTGTTAAGCAAGTTTAGTACCCGACATTCCCAGCTTCTCCGCTTTCCTTTTGACTACTGATATATTTTGTAAACTATTCGGTTGTGTTCAGATCTTAACCATAACCTACATACCACCACTTTTTGTTTCACGATGCAGGAACTCCAACCAAGATCACCTCTTGTGGTGACATTGGAAGCGCTTTTTCCAGTACCAAGAAAGTAGCGGCACGCTTTGCTTTGGACATGCTGCATGAAGCTGTATTTGTTGGTTCCCCAGATCCCTGCTCCATAATACAGAACTAATTCCGCAGGGGACTCATACAAGTTCTTGAAAACAGCATGAGACATATAGTCGCAAATGTATAAAAGTCAGTAAACTACAATCCAAGATACTTACTAGCTCTGCCTTTTTGTAAATCACCACACATAAAGCGGAAATAAGACACTATTGAAGATTTGTTCCTGAAATGGAGTGCTTTGGTCTTATCGGCGGTCACCTGTAAACGCAATTTCTTGCACCATCCACACGGCTCTCCTAAATAAGCTTATGGAACACAACATTAACAGAGATAGAACACAACATTAACATAGATGGAACACAACATTAACAGAAATGGAACACAACATTTACAGAGATGATTAACAGAGATGGAACACAACATTAACAGAGATGGAACACAACATTAACAGAGATGGAACACAACATTAACAGAGATGGAGCACAACATTAACAGAGATGAAACACAACATTAACAGAGATGGAACACAACATTAACAGAGATGGAACACAACATTAACAGAGATGGAACACAACATTAACATAGATGGAACACAACATTAACAGAGATGGAACACAACATTAACAGAGATGGAACACAACATTAACAGAGATGGAACACAACATCTACAGAGATGGAACACAACATTAACAGAGACGGAACACAACATTAACAGAGATGGAACACAACATTAACAGAAATTGAACACAACATTAACATAGATGGAACACAACATTAACAGAGATGGAACACAACATTAACAGAGATGGAACACAACATTAACAGAGATGGAACACAACATTAACAGAGATGGAACACAACATTAACAGAAATTGAACACAACATTAACAGAAATGGAACACAACATTAACAGAGATGGAACACAACATTAACAGAAATTGAACACAACATTAACATAGATGGAACACAACATTAACAGAGATGGAACACAACATTAACAGAGATGGAACACAACATTAACAGAGATGGAACACAATATTAACAGAGATGGAACACAACATTAACAGAGATGGAACACAACATTAACAGAGATGCAGAGTAATGTATTCGCAGCATTTTATATGGTACATTTATGGTGAAATGAACTCGTTATATTACCTACTACATCGCCATCTGAATTGTTCCAATATAAATTATCAGTAGACGGTTATCCTCCACTAATTAGTTGCACACTATGATCGATTGGATAACAATTATCTTGGAAAGATTCAGTATTGTTTGCAGTTATTAACAGACATATTTATGCTAATTGACAGGAAAAGATGACATACATGTCACAAACAAGAACTATAACATTTCTTGGACGAAAGATTTAAACCAGAAACTGCACCTCTCTGTCTAGATTTGAATGTTCTTTCAATTTCTTTGACTGTTCCTCAGTCAGTCGCCCAATAGACATTACAATTTAGGCTAATAGCGTCACTACGAGTCCTGACTTTACTGTGTCTAACTCTAAAGTTGTATCAAAAGATGTTATTCACTTAAGTGACTTTTGAACAATCTTTGAACATCTACATTATGACACTTCCAATATTGTATAATGTATTGACTGTGCTTTATGCTTGATACAGTTATATTGATGAAGCAAAGTTAAAGCAACATAATGTTGCAATAATCCCGGAGAAAATGTATCAACACTTTAACCTCCCAGTTCCTTTTAAACTGTCGATGGCTGACCTACCACGTGATGACCCTACACTTAGCACAAGGTACCGTAGACAACGAGATGATAATTATATCTCCCTGGCTATTGCTGCAATGACCGTGTGGAGTCTGTTGGGAATTTGTCAAGTTCCGGATGCAGTAACACTAACGTTGTGACATTATTCACTCGTCAATGGAGACGTAACCATGACATATTATAAAACCTTTATCAGTGTTACGAATACTTCGCATGATTTCAACTAAAACTGGTCCTGCTGTGTGGAATCAATGTTGAAGGTTTAATACAGTTATTGATAATGTGTCACGAAGGAGTTGCTTTTTTGTACGGATGGCCTGAAGTCTCCAGAAACTCACCATTTGATGAAAGTTGAGTTTGTAAACAAGGGAGTTGATGTTATGGACATCTGTAACAACTCTCACCAGAATTCTTCCCAAGCTAATATCCCACTAAGGATGCGAACCTCTCGAAACTCGCGCCACGGCCTGTGATAATATGTATCGACCAAAATTACCCTTGCAAAATGGTATTTGTTTCTGTTTCTTATGATTAGGAATCATTGTCCTAATTTTTCGGTTCTATAGTAGCTTTATTTCTGTTTTCTTTCTCTCTGTTGTGCTATTGAAACCGTCCCCACATGATTGTGACTGTTATTGGGACGTTCAACCTAACCAGTAAACAGAAATACATTATGAATACAAATATCGCATCCTGTAATACCCACAAGAGCCCGTTATCACTTTAATCTGTTCGGATTGTTTGAAATCTATCAACCTTGTCTTTAAATTATTTATTACAGATATCGGCGGGACGCAAAATAAAGAAAAAACAAGTTAAAAATAATGCAAACAATCAAATATTTTATTACTAATGACGAAGGACCATAAACTTATATCGGATCAAGGAACCTATAAGAGGTAGTAAACCGTTACAGTGTGGTTACTATGCTGTCACACCCTTACCTGCGCTATATCCTGATATCAGCATGGTAACTAAAGAAGTGGATGAAAGGTGTGATATCAAATAGTCATACAGTTATCTCTTTTCCATATAATTTAGAAACAAAAGGAAATATTGTGTAATGATTTAAACACAATAATTAAACATAAAAAACAACTATGAAAATCATTCTTTTGATGATCTTCTGTACAATTTTTGTTGAATTCAAGTTCCGATTTAGATCCTGTTAGTAAATTTATCTGATCCCGCTGTACGTAACTCTAAATTTGTAATATAAGTTACTATTTTGTGTCTTTTGTACAACCTTATAAGTAATTTTGATAGAATTAATAGAATATTACAGATAATATATAAAATATTTAATTTACGAAAATATAACATTACCGAGCGAGTTAATTTTAAACTTAAGCACAGAAATGTTCATTGTAACAAATAACTAAATCCATGACGACACGATTTTCTCGACGTTAAATTTTTTTTTTAAATGTTGACGAATATCACATAATTGTATCTGAAATTTCCCTTTTATTAGACCGATTTACAGAGAAAGTGATGTAAATACATATTCGATATGCATTTAACTTTTAAGAGAATTAGCAATTAAGTCAAGTAAATGTGAGTTTCAGTTCCCAAAGCTGTATATTAAAGGGCCCATTTCGAAGTCTTTTAAAACATGAAGATTACTTGTATTGAAAATAGCTGTTTTACGCGTTGGTATGGCCATTGACATCGACGATATAGTATATGAAATAACGACAACATTAATACCTGGTTTTTCAATAACCTTGTTATTTATAAGGCAATAGAAGCAATGTTTTCATGAAAAGATAGAATAAATGCAACAAGTCCAGTATCCGTATAAATGATTGTAACAATGAAGTTAGAAAATACTTCATTTTCAATTAAATGTCCCGGAAATCTCGACTGATGTGTTAGTTGTTAAACCTTTTAAAATTTGAAAACAAGCAAAAACTTTCAGTTCACAGAACGTTTTGAATGTTTACAACAATACTTCATCTAGTAACATTAGAAAAAAAAAGATGTCATTTTAGTAGAAGCAATTTGTGAAACTCGATGTCGATGTTCCTTATTCAATTAAGTGACATTTGTACAACATCGCCAGTAATCATCTATCTAACACGTGACTCTATAGAAAATGTCTGTAGATTCAAAATGCTTTTATGATATCAGGGCTATATACGTCGACTATATCAGAGTCTGTGAGACAACAACCGAGCATGTAATGATTCATTTAAGGCATGGAATGAAAAATGGCGTATTTTCAACTATAACATGATGACATCAATATCGATGGTGATACTACACTATGAACTGTTCTGTTTGTCTTTTATGTAGACACAGTTGAAGATGAGAAAAAAAATTACATTAGTAATGAAAAACCTCACGGAAATACCAACATAGCAACATCATCATAATTCAAACTCAAATACCATAAAACCAGTTACAAATATAAACAAAAGAACGATTTACACCTAGAAAAATGGGACCAGGTATTCCGGAATAATAAGCGTTTTTTTCCTTCAACACCCGCCATGTAACCATTGGCCAATACAGAAAGGAATGTCACATCATCCTCAAATGAGAACAAGGTACAAAACAACGGAACCAACAGGCACACTAACTAGCATCAAATACGCTCAAACAAAATTAAAAATGAAATATTGCTGGAAGTGTGCACAAGCCATGTTCTTGATCGTAATTCAATAACGTGGAACTGACGTGTTTCAGATTGAAAGTGGAGAGCACTACTTATAATCTTATAAGAGTTTATATTACGCTTGAATGCATTCGAATAGTCGGAAGGTTCAAAATATACATGTACTTGGTATCATTTCTATTCTTAATAGAAATGACGTTGATGTTGAAAATTATGAGAAAATTTGGAAGATGAAAAGATGCAGTCTTCATTGATCATGCAACAATTTATGAAAAAAGCAAACGTTATCAACTTCAACGGATTCAGGAACCCTCCATGACGAAACTCGATTATCCAGACGAAATTGGCGTGGACGGGTAGGCGATCCTGTAATTTTCACTTTAAAATCAAAAGCATGGAAGTCTCAAAAGTGACAAAACTCAACAAGCTTAACTTAGAGCTTTATAATCTAGCCATTTTCATTCAAACTGAAAAAGAACTACATTTTAAAAAGGCTTAATATGGATGAAACTTTGAATGCTGTAAAAGCAGAGATTTTTGTGGGACCAAATTGTGTTAAGAAAAGCAAGAGAAAGAAAAAGACAAAACAAAATAACAAAAAAAAAAAAAAAAAAAAAACGAAAACTCATTTCCTAGACTATTAACTATTGATCTGATTGACAAATATAACTCAGTAAGTGTACTAATACTAATTTTAACAGTTTGTAGACCTATGAATTCATTACATAGGATCACCAAAACTGACGAAAAGTAACCACCACGATAATTAGTTATTTTACAGTAAAACGTCCCTCATAAATCTATGCAAAACTGTATCTATTTTGCCTAAGGAGTATAAGGGAATTGGATATTGTTCTCCGACTGTTCATTCTTTGTCCCTATTCATGACCTTACATCATCAAAGTTAGTAGATAAATCCAGATGTTCCTCTTCCCTCTATATTTAAGTTCATTTCTATGTTTCTATGTTATCCTGATAGACTAAACTGAGAGAATGTGTGGGAATAGGCAAAGATGATAAGGTCAACACCGACAATACATGAACACTCCTACATGGTGGGTAAGTATTGTCACCTTTAGGATAGTCTTGAAAATAATGTATAATGCCTTGAATGGCATTTGTATTGTTGAAATGATTATCACCAAGGTCTTATGAAATAGCTCACAATTTAGAAGAAAATATGAAACTGAGCAAAAATAGAAAATGAATAAAAAACTATCCAGTGATGAATGCATAACGGCACAAAACGCACATAGACACTTCCAGCTACATGTACAAACAAGTATATATTGTGTTGAGAAAAACTGTTAGTACATTTACTTGGGAGTTGTCATCTCGCACAAAAACATCCGAGTTCTGTAACACTCAAGATCATATAAGGTGCCATCCTTGGTGAGAGTAAGACAATTTTCATCAGTTCTGTTCGTTTCTTTAATATTTTGTACAAACTCTCCTGTGGTCCATACCCATTCAGCAGATGATGTCTTATACCCGCCAATCCACCAATACGGATATGCTACAATTACAATAGAAATACCCGTCATAATATTCAACAAAAGGTATCACGACTACTGCCGCAACAGGTTTTCTTGTTACATAAGCGGTATTGTACAGGTATACAAAAAATACAACAAGTAATCTCTTACATTAATCTTTTTCAAAGTTATTCCAAAACAATGACACCTTCTTATATTCTGTTCAAGAGAAAAATTCGTTCGGAAAAAATTACACATCTCCTTCGTAAATTTCAAAATATCGAATGCGAAGTTTGACTAACCAAGTCGCTGAATTGTAGCGGTCAGAATACTGATTTTCCTTCAAGTGTCTAGAACAGCCAGTCTTCCGTTGTCCGATACACATATCTGCTCTGCGTCGCTGAAATTTTTAGGAGTTTGATAAGTCCAATAAAACCCTTCATCAATGTCAATGAAATTTGCACCAGCGATATCGGAAAGACCTGAAACTTAAAGAAAAGTCAATCGTTCATTATCTCAGAGATACTCATTAACCAGTAGTTATCTGAAATAACTTAGTGTCCTTCTTTTCATAAGCGATTACGGGACCCGAACAATTTGTCAAAGCCAACACTAAATGCTAATGTGAAGCAAATTATACTGATAATGTAAGATATTTTCTGTTGAATATACATAGTATAAAAGTAAGAGGAATATTAGGGAACCTTATCTTATCCCCTAATGAATGTTAAAGTCTGATAGTGGTAATGGAAACTGTCGAATCCATCCCGAAACGGTGAGAAATAGACTGCAAAAACTAAGACCCACGTCGCCAGGTCGTTGGTTTGTCACTTACACTCAACGTCAAAGACATCGTATGTGATGGTTGACGGCACATGTGCCCAGACATTTCCCTATGAGACGTCGGAAGTTCATACTCTTCACGAATAAAACTTGTTTCATGTTATTTCAATAAGACGGTCGTCGACGTATATACCGACGTCGAGGAGAGCGTCTTGCAGACGCTTGTGTTTTTGAGCACGACATATTAAATGATAGATCGGTTATGGTTGTGGGCAGAAAGTTCCCATGATTTAAAGACACCATTATTGATCATTAACGAGAATATGACTGTTGTACTAAACGTTTGTAGGGACTTTCTTGCAACCCCCTAACATCGTCCCTATTCATTGACCTCTATATAGCCCAGAACACTTGCAGGGGAATAAGAAGTTTGGAATCGAGCAAACACCCCACACAACCTCCGATATTGGCCAACGCACTTACCATTCCTCTACAGAAAGCCAATGTCCTTATGAACTACATGCCACACAGAATTAGTCACGCTATAGCATGTGTATCGGGGACACACACGATGAATGGGGTCGGTCTGACATCTGCCGTTATTTTAACGTTGTGAACGTAATGGTATCCTAATTCATGACGGTCTAATGAAGTTCCAATTTGTTAAAATTCTCGGAAAAAGTTTACTATCGATTTCATATTTTCTCATAAATATTATTGAACTGTAAAGTTGAAGTTGTGATTCTTTTTCTTACAAATATTGTTACAAGTGTGATTTTAGGTAGATCGCAATTCATGGTAAAATAATTAAAAAATAAAACAAATCAAATCAAGCTTTTCCCACAAATGTAGACTCTTTAAAAAGTGAATGAAGAGTTTAGACATAGTGTTATGCTGAATGTATCAATTTTCTATTTCAACGTCGACACCGAACCATCGAAATATTGCTTTAAATGCAGCAAGCGAATGTGACATGAATTCTTGATTTACTGTTTGTGTACTGTAGTCATAGCGTTTAAAAAATCTGTTGTCATGACTATTTTCTGTTGACCCGTGGTAAACTGAAAGGATGAACAAAATCTCATAACAAAATCTAGCGAAATGAATTATGTATTAATGACAGAAGGTGCTTCTATTACAAGTATTACCTATATCAACGGCGCATGCGTGCTTTCCTCTACTGAGTTGAACACAAGAGGACCGGGGACATCCGTTCAGCTGACAGTATCCGAGAAATGCCTAATTTAAAAAATAGAACTGTGCAATCTTTCCAAAGAACTACTGGCTTATCATGTTTCGATAGTACAGTCATTACGCCTTTCAATGATAAGGTTACGGACCTTCCGCTTATATTGGATTCCTAAACCTCACCAAAATCCATATGAAAAAAAAGTTTTATTCCTGGCTCGTCTACCTGTTTTACTGAACCTTTGTTTCAACTACTAACTATCATTCTAAGTACTATGAAATCTGGGTTATCTGTGATTTTGAAGAACTCCAAAAAGCTTATTGTCGTTCTTCAACGCCCTTTTTCTAAAATTGATTCTTCTGTCATAACATTTGATTTTTCAACCAGTACGCCACCATACCCTATTCTTAACTGCAGGAACTCCTTCATTTCCATATTATGAGTACGTTCTCCTCCAAAAAAAGCGAACGGCGGAATACATATATGGTTGTGAACTATACTGAATGGTTTTTCGTAAAACATGCATCCAAATAAAAAAAAATATACGGAGGATGAAGCTAAAAACTAGTTTCGACTTTCTGGAAGACAACATTATCGTTGAGTTTGGTTTAACTTTCAACAGATCATGGCATACCTACGGAAACTAAATATAACTACGCTCCTATATTAGCTGGTTTTGTTTTCATATGGGGCTGATTTGTTTGTAGAGTTTATCAAAACATGTATCAAAAACCTTGCAAAGGCGTTTAATTTTACTTTATGATGTAATAATATTGACCACGTCCATCGTATATTCCGACCAGAACTAGAAATCAGAGACACGACAAATTTTTCTACATCAGTAGTTTATCTCGATCTTTCTCTAAAATGAAACAAACATGGGCAGCTTTCCGCCATGTTGTATGATAAACACGATAATTTCAATTTCTCTATTGTGAATTTTCCTTTTTTGGATATCAATATCTCTGCATTTCCAGCCTATGGTGTTTACATCTAACAGCAGATTCGATGTTCAAGGGCTTGTTCTCATTATCATGATTGTTTGCAAGAAGTCGTCAACTGAAATTTTAACACATGGATTTAAAAGATGCAGGTAGACAAAAATAATGGGAAAACTTATCTTTCGAACATCTACGTCATGACAAACATGTTCTGCCTTTAATAACCAGGCGTTAAAACCATATTTTCAATAAGATCGTATAACAGTGTTGTCTTTTTGAGGAGAGACCGATTTACATGAGATTACATGAATTATCTCTCTCCCTTTCATTGCATTTTTGTATTTGATCATCTTGTGTTGGTTTGTCGATATCCATATTTTTTCTAACTTTATGGGAAAAGGGCCCACAATGAGTTGGAAAACTTATGCCCTATTCCAATGTTTATTTGGCATTAATAAATATATTTAAATCAAATTACAAACTTACCTTAGGAATGTCAATTCTCCTCAAGTAGATATACCATTCATCAGTGTTTTGGGTACTCGTGCAGGAATAATTTCTATATAGATGACATTCCAGATGAGTTTTACTGTATCGTAGTACAGCACCGTCGGAGTATCTGATACATTTTTTCTGACATTGTATAAAACCTATCGTATATAACGACAGAAATGGGACTCCACAGTTAAAAACTTCGGGAAATCCAAGCAATGAAGACACTAAATCCTCTGCCTTTACGCCTGTCAACACTTTGGTCACCACACTTACTACAATTCCGATAAAAATATCCATGTTCATGTCTTTAAGTTTGGTAGAGCTTATAAATATATACTCGCGGGCTGCTCGGATTTTTGCATAAAACACCACTCAAGGAAGTCCGGAAGTGTTTAATTGATGTATTTATCAATATAGTTGTGAAAGATATTTATGATTTTTTTTTCAAAATTTTTATTGGTTCAAAGTAAATCGTTTACAGCTTCTGTTTTCAGATAAAGTAATCCTTACAAAGGTATCGCTTGATTTGATGTCCATGGAGATCGCTACGAACATATATCTTGATGCGTTACCTGGGTCAAAGGTAACTCGTAGTATGAATAATTTTAGTTACTGAAACGGATTATTAACTCGCCATAACTTGACGCTTATATTGTGCGAAACATTATTTAAGCAGCATCTTCGTTTTTAAGATCCATAAAAAATATTATCACCAGTAAACATTTCATTTGATTACTTCAGAGGTTAGTTACTATTGAGTTACTTTGGTAAATCCTACCAGCTGGTTCAACCACAATAAGCCATAAGAAGTATATTTGCTGTTCTCATAAAATGATCGTAAAACACTACATTTAAGATGTTAACATCTTTTTTTGGACATATGAAACGACCTTGAGTTTACTTGACAAAAAAAGAAAGGTTAACAAAATATGTATCAGCGGCAGCCATGTTAGGTTTCGGAAGAATATCGAAAATGAAGGTAAAATGATTCAGTGGGATGCCTACTTATGCAAGCTTATATGCCGACCAAAATCCGTTACGGTTCGATGGTTTGGGTAATGCACAAAACTTGTGATGGCCATGTCTATGAAATACGATGTTAGTAACTTGTGTAACCACCATTGATTGAATATCGTCGAATGGTGTAAGACGGAATAATGCCTGACCTAATTCTTGTAAATTGGTGAACGGTTATGCCAATTGCCGGACTCGTCTTCAAGCATCATCCCAGGTATGCTCCATTGGTTGTACCGTTATACATTCATAACTAAATAAACCATATCCCACAATTATATATGTCATTTCTAACTTTATATCATCCACGATAGAATCGTATATTTGTGGGATAGAATCACACAAATGTGCAGAGTCCTGCGCTCATCGTGCATGCATTGTGCGCACATCTCATACCGTTGTGCGATCCCAAAACTGTAAAACCAGAACGTTAAAATATCGTCCAAATACCCAATAATGACTAATCTGGTTCAATTCCAACCGGTTATTCCGTCCCTGATCATCCTACTACTGATACTCCCAACATTGTACATCAAACAAAATCTCAACTCATCAGTGATGGGAACATGGTATCAGTTCAAGTGCCGCCGAGTCCAGTCAAGGCGATTGGTGCAATGGTCTCCTCGTACACATTCGGTGACATTTCAGCAAGCAGGGGATAGTCTGACTGCTCTCGCGTCGTGCAAAAAAGGCCTTGCTGCCACGGTAGCAGGATGTGACCAATACTGAGGGGATGTTAACACATTAACGTTTGACTACATTCAAACCGTCTTTTAATCTCGCGTTGCGGAGCGCCATCTTGGAGCATGAAAATAGCCCGTTCCTCTACCCTTTCGACAGACACGACAGTGCGTTATTTACACCTAACGTAACCTAACGATAACGTTATGTAAGTGAAAAATGTTTTGAGTTTTCAGCTGACCAAAACTCGAGTCAAGTGAAGGATTTTTGCTCTATAAGGCAATCTTTGAATTTCACGCCCGACTGATTTCACGAAAATGTTGGCAAATAATCCAGTTTATCTTTATGCATAGTACAGGGAACAAACTTTAATGGCTTTCGCTCAGGTGTAATAAGTCTCGAAAATCATGCAATACCCTACACATACTGCGTATTCAGTGCACAGACACCTATTTGTCAACAGGCAAGTTTTGATTTTTAAAGACTACGGATCAGTCATAATCTTGACAGGTAATAATAATACACTACAACACTGGTCACTTCTTGACCATTCACTGTAAACTAACTACATTTCTAAAAATACCTGATGTTTTTGGTATCTATTTATAAACTAGGTTTTCATAAACCTATAGAAATGTGGGACATTTAATGACAAATAAAAAGTAATTTGTATTCATTATATGTCGACAGAAGACACACATACAAATTCTACACTTTTTTTACCATATGTCCGTTTAAAATTTAAAATAATACTTTGCTTGTAAATCAAACAAACCCCCCTTCTTTGTGCTGACTGATGAGTTGAGCCACACTTAATTCGAACAGGATATACCTGTCACAACATATGGAGACATACAAAGGCTGAAAATATAACATAACAATTGAAATTTGAAAGTCGATAAATAATTTAGGAGTATGTTGCTCTTTTTCAGATAAAAGTAGTGAAGCGATACCCTGGAGAACAGTCATATGGTTTTTATTGTTTTTGTTTATTTGTTATTGTTTATGTCATGCAACATAAGTAGACCGTAGTCTGAAAAAATACGAAGTCAAACTACACTAAACATGACTATTGGGTTTTAAAAGAAGTAAATCTAATGCATGCTATCCCAGTGGCTCTCCACTTAAGTTTCTTCATAACTTACCATCACTGAAGAATCGAAAATTCATAGATATAAAGGTATAACATCGACCCTCCCAACTTCGATGTTTAATGTTGTTTTACTTTGTGTAGACGGTTTTCTGTACATGTTCAATGCTCCTTCGACGATATCCGTCAGTCGATATAAAAAAAATAAAAAATACTGACAAACTGAATAACTGAATAACTACAAGTGTTCCAGAAGGTTATGATTCTTCGGCTTCACCATCGTCGAACACTCATTAAGTATATTCTGTCGATGTCGAGTAAGTTATGTTCGTTCCCAAATATGAAGGAGGTAAGCAACAGGAGAAGGCCTAACAACTGCGACCTTCAACCATGTTTAACCCCATTCCGCACAAAGAAACGGGTAATGTTTGGATGATGTTCATCTTCATTTCTCGAAATCTTATATTTTGAGTTTGTTCAGTTGCTGACATCCTGCAAAACATAGTGATATTGGGAACAAACCCTTGAATATTGAACTCACTGTAAGATATTGAAGAATATACATTTTGAATGGTGAAGGACAGTAGGAACTTACAATGGGAAGACTTAACTAATTCTGGTGAATAAAGATTGTTGACAAAACGTCATTAGTATATCTGAAAGTGTAATTGAAGTAGATTGTAAGGTTTTTGTGTCCTGACCTAATCTGATTAACTCTTCAATGAATTCAGTATCGTATAAAACTAAAACATTTCAGCCAGCAAAGGGACGCAGTTAATTCCTGGGCATGTCGATAGACTGCTAGATGAATTCTTCCTCTTTAATTTTCTTTATGATCTGATTTGGGTGTATTTTTTCCTTAAAGGAAATCTTATTTAAGTTCAAATAATTAAAAATCATCAATTGGGGATAGCAACACGGAAAGTAACATTCGAACACATCGAGTAGTGTGAGAAATGTTCAGTTTCTATTGAAATCTGTAATTCACTTGTGTACCTTTTCGACAATTATTCATACCCAATCAGCAATCACCTATCTGACAATTATATGACGACACAGCAACAATCCAATGACATAAGATCAGCAATTGAATAACGTCAACAAGACAATACCTAGAAATAAGAAACAATATGACGTGTATAGAAACCCAAAAAGGTATCACAGCAATAAATTAATAATATCATTTAATGCTATAAATCTATGATATTACACTCTGATATTTTATGGAACATAATTTGAGACTATTGTTAATTTTCCGTCGCATTTATCCTTTTTATCATTATGAATATACAATGTTTAATTCAGAAGTGACACAATTGTAAGTTTGATATAAATTGCCAATGTTAAAATGAGGTAGTTTGAACAATTGATTTTGCCCTGGTCTAACAATACTGCGAGGTATCCTTCTAATCCTACATTAGACTGTCCCTGTTGGACTTTAAGGTTCCGACGAATAGAACATTACAAAAGTTCATTATTTACACACGCGTATTCCTTTGTTTTAAAAAGTATATAGCTGCATAATTGCAAACAATCTAACATTTTTCAAATCAGCCGGATTGCCATATTCCATGAGACGTTCAGTAAATAACTTAGGTATAACTCTAAAAATACATAGAGATGTACCAGTCAATGACTTACATTCCTAGGAATTGGTCGGCAATGCTTTGATCCACGTTACCTCAGATGAAGATCCAATGTCCATGGATCAACGCTTCTTACCCGTGATGGTCTGTGTTTCCGAGAAATCTCAGGAAACGGACTAATCTGTGCTGTCGCGTATGTATTTTTAATTGAGACACTTTACCATTGCTCTTGATAACATGCGATGGTCCTCCCGTATTTTGTTCTAGTGAGGAGTCATCAGCTATTGCAAGAAAACCCTGCTTCAAAATGACCTTGGCTATTCATGATGCAATAAATCAGCAAACAAAACGTTGTCACTTCAACTACACTTCACCAAGAGTACAAACACTTTATCAATACAAATGTCAAAAAGCACTCGCATCACTTATAAACTATAAAAACACTTTTCATACTTGAACAAAAATAAGATTTACTTCAGCTAAAAGCTAAGTTATAATGATAGAAATCAAAGGAAAATGAGCGGTCAATAAAAATTATGCACCAGACGTCATCTCGCATAAAAAGACTTGCGTACTTGAACAGTAATGATAATACAACGTGTTGTGTTTATGTAAGGAAAGACATGCTCCATCCACGTTGTCAGCTGTAAACCATTGTTTTTCGGCAGACGACATGCTGCTTCCTCCAATCCACCAGAAACTATAATTTGCTGTTGGAACAAAATCCAATCAACAAGCACAATTATACAAATAACTACTGACATATTTGCTATATCACTTGAACTATTACCCTTAACTGCAGTTGACGTAAAGATTTCTTTGTTACCTTTTAATGATTGTCACCTTACCATGTAATTTATTTTAAAAAGCCATTGTAAGACACGCATCTTTTTAGCATCTCTGTAAGTGTGTTCTTTTGGATATACTCAATAATAAACTCCCTCAATGTCAACAAATGCGGCGCGGAACTCGTAATAGTGAACCAATACTGAAACCACGGACTTGTCAGTCATATAAAAAACCAAAATGATTTCTTTGTTACATTCCTTGAAGTTTAATGATAATGTCACCTTACCATGTAGTTGTAAAGCTCCAGAAAATAGGTTGATTTTCCTAGGTGTAGCTAAAACAGCCATTGTAAGACACGCATATTTCTAAAGACATATTCAAGATACATTTCTTCAAAAAATGTTTTCCATCCTCGTATAAGCAAGGCGCCGGTGAGGAAAAGGCAAAACTATTTCGATTGAAGCACCATCCCTCTTGTGATGAAGACGAAGAAACAGAATAGAACATCTAACCTCTGAATGGAAATTCTAAGTTTCCGTAAAAGTCGTCGACATCTCGAAACCTAATCTCCCTGTGATTTTGTAGTAGCAAGGGAGATAATAAATAAAAGTAAATAACACAATATTCTACCACAGTATCATATATTGTACATCCATGCTTACATTTTTAGTTTCATTCAGTAACATCTTACCTCAGCGATGTTGATTCTTCTCAAGTATATGTTACCATCATCTGCTTGGTTCGTGTAATCACATACCATTTCGCTGAACAGGAATTGTGTTGTATCGGATTACGTCATACTCAGAATAACGGATGCATGCCTTCTGACATTGTATAAATCCTATTGTGTATATTAGTATTTGTATAAATCCTATTGTGTATATTAGTATTTGTATAAATCCTATTGTGTATATTAGTATTTGTATAAATCCTATTGTGTATATTAGTATTTGTATAAATCCTATTGTGTATATTAGTATTTGTATAAATCCTATTGTGTATATTAGTAGAAAAGAGTTGGTACATTTACATACTTCGGTAAACCAGTTACAGGCATACATTCTTCACCATTTCTAATATTTGTGAGCAGTTGAATGCTTAAGTAAAAACGTAAAGAGGTAATCCATTGCGTTTGGTTTTTGTTTTGTTTTTTGCTCGATTTTTTGTAAATTATTATGAGTTTTTTTAAGATGTTGATAATTTTCTTCTACTCATAATATTTTCTGAAATAAATTTACGAACCATACAACGCTGACTGAATTGCAAGATAGCGGTGTTATACTGTTTTATGGTATATCTTATTGAATCTCGCTAGAAAAAGAAACGAATTAATGTATTGGAATTCGGTAAGGATGTAAATTCACCTACGTGTTTACAATTTCGTTTTCAATACTATTTCCAGTTTTACAGACACCAAAATAGTCAATGTTCAACGAATACAAATATGCGTCACTTCTACAACTGTATGCTTGTTTTTTTCTAAACGTCATTTAAAATGTCATAAATCCTGTTGAGTTCCCTTGTCCCATTTCTGTCTCTCATTAAGCCCACGATGATATAGTGCGTATGTTGTTGACGATTATGCCTGAAAAATGTCTTGGAAACGCCTGTTGTTTTAAGGAATATATACTCTAAAAGTATCACTTTTGTCGAATACTGAGCCACGGCAAGAACAACTTGCTAAATATTGATAGGGATACACTAACACGAATAGATTTAAAATTACAACGATAAATATAAAGCTCTACATCAAAAAATATCTTTATGACATACAAGTGCCGCTGAAGAAATCGCAAACAGTCTTGAGTGCAATTTTCCCGACCATGCTGTTCTTCAAAGACGTTTCAATCAAAGTAACTGTAAAGATCAAACATCATGTGTTTCTCATCTTGCAGCATTCATTTGATGTCGACTTTGACAGGAAATGCGTCAATTTTGAGAAAGAGTTTTATTTTTTTTAATTCAGGTCAAAGTTAAACTGGTACATAAAACTCAATGTTGCATGTTCATTTATCTTTTTCATGTGTCATTTATTTTTAAAGCAACCTGATATTTTATCATACATGTATTTGGAATGGCGTTTACAGTACTTCCATGTAGGACTTTTTTCTACAGCTCCTATTACTCAACGTTCAGCATTTTGGTAGAATAAAGCCAGGTTTGCTGGTTGTCAGCATTATGTGACATATTGTGGTATCCTGATGGGGCCTTCGGCAGTATGCTTCAGTGTAGAGGTACTATGAATTCTTCTTCGGTTCCGAATTATCACAAAGTGTCTTATCCGAACACATTGCAGCCTCCAAAAACACATATGTGTCCATGAATACAAAATTACACATGTTAAGGTCATCTGATCATTGATGGAGAAGTTTTATGATAAACACAATGCTCTAATTGAGAAATATTCTATTTCTTTGTGCGACATGAAGCTGAAAGTGTTTGATGCTGGTTACTGCGGTTGTTGGTTTTGTTGTTGTATACCTTGTTCTCATTTGAGTACTTGACATTGCTTTTTTGGATTCACCTTTGTTTACATTGCAGGTGTCGTCGATGAAGCAGAAGGCGCATACTTTTCTGGAACACCTGGTCTTATTCTCCTTGTACGTTTTCAGGAGTCTTTGTGTAAATTTCTCTTTGGTTCCTATTTTGTCCTAGTATTATGGAATTTGAGTTTGAATTATCATTATGTAGCCATATCGGTTGGTTCTTGACATTTTTATGGGTTTTTTAATATTGTCATTCTTAAATGTTGAAATAATATTTTAAACTATGAACTTGAATTATGTTTGCTTATAAAACCTATGTTATCTTTACATCAATGACCTTACCTAAATCGTTATCATTGCCTCATTATCCTTACCTATATCTATATTCTTACCTCCAACCTTATCCGGACCTAATTTTATGTATCACCTACATCACTGTCATTACATACATCATTTTACTAACATATATCATTATTTTAACCTATATCTATATCCTTACCTTCCACCCTTATCAGGACCTAATTTTATGTATCACCTACATCACGGTCATTACATACATCATTTGCCTTACCCATATCATTATTTTACCTATATCAATATCCTTGCCTAATTTGATATGTTGATCTACATCATTATTCTTACCTAAATCGATGTCATAACCTATGTCGTCATTATTTCGTGGCTAATTTGAGATTTTATTCCTTTACTAAACCAGTACTATTGTCGTAATGAATACTGTGTAATGTTTGTCATATCTCTCTCGTCCGTCATGTCTAATGACTATTCTCAGTATAATGTGTAATACTAGACGAATGTTAAACTGAAATTAAGCTAGAACCTATTTTTAATGTTGTTGTGTTTTATGGCACTGTGTGTAAATTATGTACAGTATGGTTATACCCCGGGGGTTATTTGCGTGATTCCGCACATGTATTTATTTCTGTTTTAATGATTATGTTTCCCCATTCTATAACGTCTGACAATTTTTTTCGATCTTTGTCATGTTTTGTTCACATTCAAAATATGCAACGGATTTTCATTTGACGAAATTGTCTTTGCGTATACATTGTATTGCCAATGTATTGACCTCGCCCTTTAACAAAACCTTGTAAATTTTGCACTAGTTTATACAGTAATTGTCGAGCTAGTTCTGATACCAACCTTGGCATTTTCGTGTTGTGTTTATATGTCCTTATCTTTTTTCGGATTTAAAACTCATTGACGACATTGTAAAAGAATTAGACATGTTTTATGCCAAGATGCTCATTTAAGTTGTTTGTGCCCAACTAGTATCAAACTTTACTCCGGAGGCCACCTTCTCTAGTCTGTGAGTTACCTAGTCGAAAATCTTTAAGACCATTGGTTCTTATTAAATTAATGGAACAGAGTCGTTATACGCATTAACAGTCTTTCCTCCTAACTTTAAGTGCCTCTAACAGGTCCATATAATAGTGATATAACAAATATTGTATCTTAACATTCTTTTGTTTATCATTTATTCATTTTCTTGTTTGGTTTTTGTTTTTGTTTTTTTTCATTTGCGTTTTTTATTTACAACAAAAGATAAAATTTATTCTTAAAATTTATTCATTTTCCTATACACTAATTGTTATAAGTGGTGTCTTTGGAGTTATTTCTGTGGTGTAGTCAGACAGATAACCCTGCTATCAAAGGGTAAATTCTAAATATTTTTCCCGTTTTCTTTTTCAGTTCAATAACATAAAACAATATCACATTGAAACGTTTGTATTTCCGAAAATGATAACATACATATAAATGCTGTGGTAATTTGTTTAGTATATTCAAGTGTAATGACATCTAATGAACTCGTACTGCTGTAAATGATGGTGTTATTTTTAGTATACATGAAACCCAGAATAAACCATACAGTTATGTATATTATGCCGCAGTGCGTGCATACTTCTGCGTTTTAGATATAAACATTCAAACAACAGATAGAAAATAGTTGTTTCAGTAGGTATATTTATGTGTTATGGGTGATAAGCAGACATCGCATAAGGTTATTGATTATCTTGTATTACGCTGTCGCATTAAACAAAAAGGCAGGTCCGTTAGGAATAAAGCTAGGGTTTCAGGTGAAGATGGAGGTAAGTGTTTCAATGGACCAGAAATAAAAGTAACAGATTTTAATAACCAATAAAAGAAATTCCAAATTTCAAACACAGAGTCGATTTAAAGGCGAGAACACATCGATATGCTTATTCACTTGGTGAAAAGCTGGAGTATACATTGTAGGGCTTACTGTCTGATCCTATCAAAAGAAGAATAATTTTTGAGCAAGTATGACATAATGTTTTTAATGGATACACCTTCAAAGAAATTGATATTAGCCATTTTTCATATAATAGAAACTTAACACTTGTAGCAATTGTGCTTGATATCATTGGTGCAGATGGAGATTAAAAAAATTCAATTGATAAAAGTAGGGCAAACAAAAATTTCCAAAACAAATACATATCTTTTGGAAGGAAATATTTTACAACATGGTCAGAAAAAAAAAAAACGGGTGAAATACTCTCCACAACCCCTGATGTCAAAGTTTCTTAAGCAGTCTTGTAAAATAATTTGATCAAAATTGATGGAAATATTTTAATGCATGAACATTGGTGTGGGAAAGATGTATTTTAAATAAAAGGCTTATTAGAAAATAATGTTATATGAACAATTCTGTGATAGATATGATATAAATATCAATTTCGCAGAGTATTACAGCATTTTGCATGTAAATCGTTCAAAGGATATGTGGGGTAAATACTATATATTACCCAGATATATAGCAGATGAAACAAAGCTACAGAATTTCCAATTTAAATAATTTTTATAAATTTTGATACATCAATACAAAATTAATGCAATTTAATTTAATCCAAGCAGAAAGATGCTACTTTTGTAAAGAGGGAAAAGACATTTGATTACAATGTGTATGTAGCTGCCGATGTAGTATCCGTAACATTATACGAGTTGTGTCCCTTTAATTAAGAAGTTTTATATATTATGCAGTATAGCATATCATCCCGAATAGCAGGTGACGATGAATTGAAATTGCATATATGAATTGTAAAATATTGTAAATAATAGTAGTGTTTCGTGCAGTATTGATACTTTATATGAATTGTAAAATATTGTAAATAATAGTAGTGTTTCGTGCAGTATTGATACTTTATATGAATTGTAAAATATGTACATCTTGTTTAAGTTTTATGTAATTTTGTAGTGTTTCATGCAGCATTGATACTGTATTGACATTCCTATTCTACCATTAGTATCTCAGATATATTTCAATAATAATTAATATTAATTAATGCTAGTGTGCATAACACATGTTGTGTGGAGATGATAAACACATGATATGTGGGGGAATGTGTGGTACATGGGATATACGGATAGACTAATAAGACAAATGGTAGGTAGACGAGATTGATATATGTGGATGATTACTGGGGACAATTATGTGTTAAGGGATAAAACTTACTAATGAGATACAGAACAGGTGAACTGTGATTGCATGGGGTTGTAAGTAAATCACTCTTCACTCAGGTTCACAACTAAATCTTCCATTGTTGTATTTATCCCCAACATTAACAATGAATATTTTCAACTTTCCTGCAGCAAAACTGTGGTGTCTGTGCATCCAGCCAGAACGTTGAATATGATAGGTTGCGTCTGGTTACATTTTAAGAGGATATCACAATAACACAGAGTATCTAATAAAGAAAAAAAAGGTTGAACACAAGTTCATCTGCTAACAAGTGAATTTCTTTATACAGGTTAAGATAATCAAATAATGCGTGCTTTTATCTTAGTTGATAATCGACAAAAGATAATCTTGAGGAAGTTGACAAAGAAGGTGAAACAACTCCTGTAATTTACAAATGATCATGATGAGATTATCCAGGTGGCCCAATCCTGATAACAGTAATAGCAGTAATAATCGACATATTATCTCTAGTATTAGTATATTTCCATAAAGATCACTTCCGGTTTCGACGAGTGAGCACATCTTTTTTCGGGACATCACTTATTTTACAGTAAAACATGTTGTCACTAAGTATTCTTATTAAAAGTTCTTGAATTAACAAAAAAAAAAAAAAAAAATGTGTCACAATCCAGGCAAGACCATTCACACGTGTTCATACTAACGTCTACACCAAAATGGTAACATGTGACTGTTAGCAAATGAAGTGAGGAGGTAAACCCGTTTGCATCAAAGAAACAAAGGATGTATCTTGACACCAAATCATATCATATAATGTATTAATTTAATGCCATCTATGATGGTAAAGGTCTACACTATTTGTATGAGGCACATACAGGTATATTTTGAATGCAATAAATCACAGATAACAAAATCTGTAGACTCAAGAATGCATGTTCAGTGGCAGTTTATTTAGGTAAGTGACGGCTCGTGGACAATTACACTAGTAGGTATGATGTTCACATACTCAAATGTTCCTCAACACATTAATTAATCGTTATCTCATGTTTGGGATTGAAAGGAGTGATTATCATTGCTAGAAATAAACTGGCGACTACATCCAGACTTTGTAGTTTTGACAATGTGAATCAGCATTTTTATGACAGTTTTTGGTATTAGAAATACCTTTAATGTGAATGCCTTCCTCTGAAGAAATTACAAGGATTGTTTATAACTCGGAAAGAATGGCAATTTGAACAGTGAAAGTCAATATTTACATTTTGGACTTTTTCAAGCCTCAAACAACACTTCCCCATAGAAGGCATTTCTCAACATTCAATAATACATACATATATATTGTCATATTGTGGTATATTACTTTTAACTGGCATTTTTTAACAAAACTTTGATAAATGTGTTCTTCACCTTGAAGTAAAAATATCCGACACATTATAATGTTTATACATAATCTTGAAATCGAATGCAATAAGATTTCTATAGTACTCCGGTAAGGAAAAAGTGTTAAGAAAAAGCAACAACAATTTTTGTATAGAGAAAGCATTTTACTTGTTTTTCACATATGTTTCCAATGTTTTTACGAAGGGAGACAATTGTCCACACACGACTTACATAGTGAAGCACCGAACACATATTCCTCAAAATTCATATTGCACATAACCTACAACCATACGTTGACAAATACGTTGACATTTCCAATATTAAGTTGCTGTTACAAGTATTAAGACAGACCACAGATATTGCTCTCATAGTTTTCAAGCTATTATTTAAATTCAAATATCAACTCTTAGTGTCATATCACAATGTAATATTCCTGCACATCCGTTGTAATGTTTTCACATATGTTACATTTCAAATACTCATAACCATCAGACGATAAGGAATTAATATCATTTATGAGACATTATTGAATAAAATCCACATTTAAATCATGCATACACTTAGTGCATATAAATATTCATAAATATCGTAGCATTTCACTTTAGGTTTGAATTACATTTAAACTACCATATTAACAAAACGAATATCACAGCAAAGTGTTCACGGAATGCAGTACATACCATAGCCTACACGAATTTATCACAGTTAATAGGAAAACGGGTATAATGTAATCTGTTTTATCTTAATAAATTTTTCGTAGCATTAGAAGACGAGAGTCTAAATGTTTTCATGAAAAAATCAATCTGATAATTCATTTATTTTCATAACTGTTCAATGATACTTTAATAATCAAGAATTCCTCTTTCTCAACGCTGAAAACGCAAGCTAAAACTTTTAATTTGAAATTAACAACACATATTACCATATAAGGAAAGATAAATTACCCATTGATACACCGAAGACATTATTCTAAGAGTGTACTTTCAAACCCAATTAAGTGATTCAAAACTTATCCAACAAGATCAAACGGGAAAAATATTGTTGACCGTCAAACATCTTTATCATTTATCGTTTTAATAAATGTCTTTATCTTATTTTCTTGGCGGGCAAAAACTGCCGAGGTTGAACGTTGACCAAGTTCATGACCATATGTAGTCCAATCCTTAGAAAATAACTTCGAGTTTGCAAGTAGTAGACACTACCTACTGCAGGACTTTAAGTTCTCGAGGTTTACATTCTTTCGAATAGTGGCATGGTTCAGAAGACACATACACTTAACTGTATTTAATTATCAGATATAATAAAGTATTGGAACAGTGTCTATCTCTGCATTTAAATTTTGACATTTCTTTCCAATATTTTAAATTTCACTCAAAATTTTGACACTCGGTATCAATGTAGAAAAAAACTGTGTAATGGAGTTCACCTGATTATTTAACTCTAATGCCTATTATTCAAAATTGCAATGAAAAAAAGTAATGAACCCGTATTTTATGTACAATATTCCTTACAAAGTGTTTTAACGCCTATCGATGAATTTCGCACCACAAATTGTAACCAACACTTCATAAGTGGAGACATTACGGTCAAAGGGCACTCTGACCATATCCGTATAACCTGGTTTCACGTATATGAAGTAACAACTTGGTGTACGGATGTTTGGACATCCATTACTCCATCTGCAGTAACAGTTATATCGATGTCTGTCCGGGTGTATTTCTCCGGGAATACAAACAGCACTATGAGTCCGAGACCAACACTTCCGACCAAACAGTAGTTCATCCACGCCGTGCCTGGAATATACAATGCTATACAGACTACAGGTATAAGGAGCAACAAAAGTAGCAATTATGATATTAATATCTTAAAGGACTAACGTCTGTGTTTTGTACAGTCTTTGTGATTACAAGGGAGGGGCTAACTTAGTAGACCTTAGTTACCAAGGTTTGCAGTAACCTACATGTCACGTCTTAATTCGACTGAACAATTGTACGGTCGACACGCATTGATAAACAACATACTTACATTTCAATTTCACCATATCGTAATTATCATTATATCTATAACTATATTTACATTGAAGGGGTTTTTTTCACTTTTTTCCTTAATTAAGTTTTAAGTCATAAGAACCGTAAAGATGACAACAGTTTTATATGCCATTATTCTGGAATTATTAAGGTTATGTAAGAATCTAATAAGTATATTTTGTGAATAGATAAAGTTGAATACTCTTTGATTGATAGTCCGTCAATTTCAGTATTTACTTTATTAAAACGGTCAACAACGAAGGTTATATACGACCTGTTCCAGCCTACACTTACACTACTAGCAATCACAAAAAAACATATTTCTACGATTTAACAGAGGCATAAATAAACATGGAAATAAAGACGGTTAGGTCATCAGGTCATTTTGAATGCTAATTATTCCAGCCCTGTATACTTTTAAGAAGTGATAAGTTAATGCAATAAGAGGCATTCGCTACCCTGTAGTGTCAACTAACGATGATGAGAAGAAACTTCACACCTGGTGTATGCTTTCGACATGGACAAGATTACACAAAAAATACAAAAGTCAATAGCACATTCCACTACAAATTTAGAAATATATAGAGTAGAGGTAAATTACGAACTGAACTACATGAGAGTGTTGTTTCCTCTTTCCAGGACACGTAAGTGTTGCTAAAGGCCTAAATTGTAAAATCTATGTGGTATCTAGGGAAAATGTTAAGTTATTGAAGACAACGTCTACTTACCAATGAAGTGGTGGTGGAGCATGAACATTTCGTTATAATTGCGATACTATGGATGTAGCATTCGTATCAACACTGTCAACTTTTCTATAGGTACCTCTTGCGGTCTATCATCAGTGATCTGTTAATGCCATCTTACTTTAAGACATCAAGACTTTCAGCGACTCACCTATTCCAGGAATTAGAAGTGCCATAAGGAACATGATGCCGAACAAATTATTCAGCCAAGTCATGAATCCACCAGCCAGTCCCTCAGACACGGGGTAAGATGCCTCGCATGCCAACTCGTAAAACAGCGGGATGGCTCCGTTAAGGAACATTCCACCCATAATACTGGACGCGTACAGTTGGACTAAAATAACAGTACTATGCTTTAATACGTTTTACATTTATGCAAGTAATCAATATTATGTTTTATATATGATTTTCAAATTTAGCAACAAAAATATATACTTGTAATTAATTTTAGAAACAATCAAAGGGACACAATTACATATTCATTTCAGAAATAATTGAAGGGAGATAAATAAAGATTCAAAACCATAATTTTGATGAGATGGAAAAATGAAGCGCGGATTTATAGATATTTCAATATAAAAGCAAGTGCGCGGGAATAATGGCCCTGTTATTGACATGGTATAGCAAAGTATATGTACAGATAAAAGAATGTAAAACGACACCGAATGGTTTGAGAAGGAAAATACTTCATTTTTCCTTATTGGTTGCTTCCGAACACATCACTCGTTCTAGAATGATGAAGAGTAAATACTTATTTAAACCGTATTACATGGATCTCTTTGGAAATATACACCGAAGAAAAATATGTTTCGTCCACAAAACAGCTTGAATAAAATGGTCATATAAGTCCAATATACATGTACTTACCGGTACTGAAATGAAGCGTTTGATTACACAGAAGGGTAAGCCAGGTAAACGAGCCTGCAGATAGTATAAACAGGCCTATAAGGAATACCTTCATATGCTTCATGAAAATATCAGCAAATCTGGAATAAAAAACGTAGATGTAAATAAACCTTTACAAAAGATATCATGTAAAAATAAAACTGAAAACATTAAGGATGAATCCATCATCAGCGCCATTATTGTACACATACAAAATAGTTCTCGCGATCAATCAATTAGATCTCATTACAACTCGGTTACTCAGCCGCTTTCATTCATCAGCATAACCCCATTGTGTCATGGTACTACTCGAAAACTGATATTCTAAGGCTTTATTTTGTAGATTTCATTCCAACCGACTATAAATACACAAACAATGCATACCAGGAACATGGGTTTGCATGCTTGTTGTTAACTAATATATCTATATATACAATCATTGTAAACATCGTTTTAAAACACAAGCTGTCTGGTGATTTAAATCATATTTTGAAATATACATATTATCTGAAATCTTTAAAATCACACTGGATTGCTTTTTATGTTTAATGCTGGGTAACATAAGTACCATACCTTGCTATAACCAGACCAGCGGCACATCCTGCAATAGTGGAATAAAAGCCGATCCAACCAGCTTCGGACTAAAAAGAGATTGAATACTGATAAAACATGTCATTTTTCCTTTTCCAGGTGACAAAGAATTCGACCTCTTTTATCGAGAGCAAGATGAAATACAAAGATATCTATCCATCACGTTTTGAATTACAGCTACAACGTTGTGTATACCTAACGTATATTAGCAGTACATGAGAAAATGTAAGAGAGAATGCCTCTGTGTAACCGACATACCCGTATTGTAAATCCAAGTAAGTTATATCACGTGTCCAACAGGAACAAAAACAAAAACATACATGTATACATAATAACAAAAGTCTTACCTGAGCAACCCCTACCGGGTTCAGGATGACGTCAAAGACAGACCCATACACGCCGTACACCCCAGCTGGTACAGCGTACGCCATAGCAATCAACCACAGATTGCCATTCCTGAAATCACATTTTCTTGAAATCAGTCACAAGTCAACATTGATCTAAGTGTGCATTTATGTTTCTTAATGATGGCTGTTCGTAGCTTTAAAAACAATTATTGATTCACAGTTTATGAAGGTTTTGCAGTCTTTATCTTTGATATAAAAATATTCGAATCCATCTTATTGACTAACTTGCTCATCTTCAATAGCGCACTCTTATATTCAACCCTTTCCATAGAGGCGGTGGTGCTCGGTGGTAAGGGTGGTTTGTGTCACAAAACTGGAAATGAATAAATATAACTGATACCCCTATAGACTGTCGACACTCTATCACAGCACAGGAAAAATAGAATATTTATACCCATATAAACTGCACATGTCACAACACTGGAAATAAATAAATATAACTGATACCCCTATAGACTGTCGACACTCTATCACTACACAGGGAAAAATAAAATGTTCATATCTATATAAACTGCGCATGTCACAAAACTGGAAATGAATAAATATAACTGATACCCCTATAGACTGTCGACACTCTATCACTACACAGGGAAAAATAAAATGTTCATATCTATATAAACTGCGCATGTCACAAAACTGGAAATGAATAAATATAACTGATACCCCTATAGACTGTCGACACTCTATCACAGCACAGGAAAAATAGAATATTTATACCCATATAAACTGCACATGTCACAACACTGGAAATAAATAAATATAACTGATACCCCTATAGACTGTCGACACTCTATCACAACACAGGTAAAAATAGAATATGTATACCCATATAAACTGCGCATGTCACAACACTGGAAATGAATAAATATAACTGATACCCCCTATAGACTGTCGGCCTTCTATCACAACACAGGGAAAGATATACATGTACATCAGTACACATAGACTTTCTAAGTAATACGGGTCCAGACTCGGTAACAGTACATAAAATATGTAAGCTGAAATACAATATACACGTTCATATCTAGGTCCCATCACAGCACATAAAATAGTATAGTTATCACAGAAATCATTGTATGTCATTATGTCGGGGCTAACGATAATCGCAAATACGGATATCTGCACTATGTAAACACTGAACATTATAATGTACATCAGCGCCAGTAGATTCGCCAACCACATCCTTTAACAACACAGGAAACGCCAAAAACAATACGTGTTTCTCAAACACACACTTCATTATAAAAAGTGCCTGAATAATTACGTAGTCACAAGACAGGAAACATCCATTATCTAGAATACGTCCAACTAATCAAACAAGTCACGTGACCTTTTCTTTTTACTTTTTTTGTACTTACCAATATACATCAATCGCATAATTTCGTTCTGTAGAGTGTCAAAGTTTGTCAAAACTGAAAATAAAATAGTAATGATAATAAAAGAAACATAAGGTATTAATGTAAGTGTAACTTTACAAAATATCAGAATTCAAACAATTTGTCATTGAATAATTAAAGACCTAGAAACAGCGATTTAAATAAGGCCAAAGGCCTTGTAGATCTTCGGCAACTTTTTAAATACCACACAATGCACGACTCTAAAAATGAGTTTATTTCTAACATTTACCAATGTAGTAGCGTATGTCCTCGTGACAAGAAGTTTTAGCTGGGGCAAATGGTCAAGGGTTTGGTCCAACAACAACAAGAATTAGTGAAGTCCTCTTTATGTAATGCAATAACAAGCATCAAGGCAAAATAAATTACACAGACCACTGTCCTTACACGATGCGATTAACTACACAGTCCTATAACCTATCCTGTTTTGTTGAGGTACCACGATGCGATTAATTACACAATTTTATAACCTATCCTGTTTTGTCGAGGTACCAAGATGCGATTGACTACACAGTCTTATAACCTATCCTGTTTTGTTGAGGTACCACGATGCGATTAATTACACAATTTTATAACCTATCCTGTTTTGTGGAGGTACCACGATGCGATTAACTACACAATTTTATAACCTATCCTGTTTTGTGGAGGTACCACGATGCGATTAACTACACAATTTTATCATCTATCCTGTTTTGTGGAGGTACCACGATGCGATTAACTACACAGTTTTATAACCTATCCTGTTTTGTCGAGGTACCACGATGCGATTAACTACACATTATCATAACCTATCCTGTTTTGTCGAGGTACCACGATGCGATTAACTACACATTATCATAACCTATCCTGTTTTGTCGAGGTACCACGATGCGATTAACTACACATTATCATAACCTATCCTGTTTTGTCGAGTTACCACGATGCGGTTAACTACACAGTTATATAACCTATCCTGTTTTGTCGAGGTACCACGATGCGATTAACTACACAATATCATAACCTATCCTGTTTTGTCGAGGTACCACGATGCGATTAACTACACATTATCATAACCTATCCTGTTTTGTCGAGGTACCACGATGCGATTAACTACACATTATCATAACCTATCCTGTTTTGTCGAGGTACCACGATGCGATTAACTACACAATATCATAACCTATCCTGTTTTGTCGAGGTACCACGATGCGATTAACTACACATTATTATAACCTATCCTATTTTGTTGAGGTACCACGATGCGATTAACAACACATTATTATAACCTATCCTGTTTTGTCGAGGTACCACGATGCGATTAACTACACAATATCATAACCTATCCTGTTTTGTCGAGTTACCACGATGCGGTTAACTACACAGTCTTATAACCTATCCTGTTTTGTCGAGGTACCACGATGCGATTAACTACACATTATCATAACCTATCCTGTTTTGTCGAAATAATGGGTACAAATGGTTTTAACTTTGAACACAATGAAATAAGATAAACAGACCAAGTATTTTCAAGTCAGTTTTATAAGTATAGGATAGAAGTACGATTATTGATTCACTTTTTAAAATATTGCGATCACCCGATTTTATCTAATTTCATTTCACTTTCGTATAGCTAAATTCTAACAAGTATACCGCTCTATCTCTTCCGGAATCATGTAAACAAGACCACACTTTTGGTGCACAACATTTCTCTACCTACATGTATATACTTGTATCTATAATTATTATAACTTTCACTGTGCAGTGTTGTGATGACTCACCTTCCAGTGACAGTGAATACATTTCTCAATATCTCCATCCCGGATCAATGTACGTCTACCAATTTTTATCAGGGTTCACTTAAACTTTGCTTTTAGCTTCTTGATAAATCTCAGCAATCGTTAAACGGTTAAGCATACAGAGACCTAAATCTGTACCAGAGACCTAAATCTGTACCAGAGACCTGAAACTGTACCAGAGACCTAAATCTGTACCAGAGACTTAAATCTGTACCAGAGACTTAAATTTGTACCAGAGACCTAAATCTGTACCAGAGACCTAAATCTGTACCAGAGACCTAAAACTGTACCAGAGACCTAAATCTGTACCAGAGACCTAAAACTGTACCAGAGACCTAAATCTGTACCAGAAACCTAAATCTGTACCAGACTTAAATTTGTACCAGAGACCTAAATCTGTACCAGAGACCTAAAAACTGTACCAGAGACACGCTCGGTAGTAAATAAATATACCACGCTCTGTTTTATATAACACAGAGACCTTTTATATACCACTGTACCAGAGACCTAAATCTGTACCAGAGACCTAAAAACGACCTTAACAGTTATACCATGATGTTTTATATAACACGCTCGGTAGTAAATGGAATGTTTTATATACCACGCTCGGTAGTAAATGGAATGTTTTATATAACACGCTCGGTAGTAAATGGAATGTTTTATATACCACGCTCGGTAGTAAATGGAATGTTTTATATAACACGCTCGGTAGTAAATGGAATGTTTTATATAACACGCTCGGTAGTAAATGGAATGTTTTATATACCACGCTCGGTAGTAAATGGAATGTTTTATATACCACGCTCGGTAGTAAATGGAATGTTTTATATAACACGCTCGGTAGTAAATGGAATGTTTTATATAACACGCTCGGTAAAATGGAATGTTTTATATAACACGCTGTAAATGGAATGTTTTATATACCACGCTCGGTAGGAATGTTTTATATAACACGCTCGGTAGTAAATGGAATGTTTTATATAACACGCTCGGTAGTAAATCGAATGTTTTATATAACACGCTCGGTAGTAAATGGAATGTTTTATATACCACGCTCGGTAGAATGTTTTATATAACACTAAAAACGTTTTATATAACACGCTTAGTAAATGGAATGTTTTATATAACACGCTCGGTAGTAAATGGAATGTTTTATATAACACGCTCGGTAGTAAATGGAATGTTTTATATAACACGCTCGGTAGTAAATGGAATGTTTTATATAACACGCTCGGTAGTAAATGGAATGTTTTATATAACACGCTCGGTAGTAAATGGAATGTTTTATATACCACGCTCGGTAGTAAATGGAATGTTTTATATAACACGCTCGGTAGTAAATGGAATGTTTTATATAACACGCTCGGTAGTAAATGGAATGTTTTATATAACACGCTCGGTAGTAAATGGAATGTTTTATATAACACGCTCGGTAGTAAATGGAATGTTTTATATAACACGCTCGGTAGTAAATGGAATGTTTTATATAACACGTTCGGTAGTAAATGGAATGTTTTATATAACACGCTCGGTAGTAAATGGAATGTTTTATATAACACGCTCGGTAGTAAATGGAATGTTTTATATAACACGCTCGGTAGTAAATGGAATGTTTTATAAACATATAGACATTGGGCTTTTGATTGATAGTGACATATTACAGTAGATGATAAAGTATCAACACAGGAACTCGGAATACACCCAAAGGAAATAACACCACTCACTGGTGCCATATTTATGTCACACAACAGTAGCACAAATATAAAAACTCTTTTCAGCATGAACGAATGAAAACTACAAGTTCGGATGAATATGAACAAAAAGGTGCCAAACACGTGTATCATATCATTATTCAATACTGCAATACTTACTAGTTCTATTGATAGAGGGCTCTGTGGTAGGTATCAGGCTCAATTCAGTTCTGAAAAATAATCTTCTCATAAGGGAAATAATTTAAATATCCTAAACCAAAATACAAACGAACTATGTCTACACATTGCTTCAGGTAAAATGATAATGTAAACAGGAGCGATTACTTTTAAGAAGATATCATTATGTAATTAATATTTTCTTCTTCGCTAGGAGAGGTATTGAAATACCGTACACTAAATATTTTGCATATAATCCATCAAAAATAAAGAAAGCATTTGACAAAATTCAAAATACCTAAAGAGTGTTGCAAAGAAAAATAGGGTAATTCAATGTGCTACTCCTTGACAAAAGAAACAGGAATTATGAATTACTTTTTAAATAACCAATTATATAATTGTATTGTGTTTGTAGAGTGTTTCACTTAAGATGGGTTACTGTTACACCTATGTTCCTAACATACTCTATTATCTCTATTACGCTTTTTTTGGTTCGTGTAATCAGTAATAGCATACCTGTTGACGATTTCATGTGTGTAATGTGGTGGTGACACTAGCTGTGGTCCTGATTAAAGACAAGACGTCATGACAATACAGTTTATATATATAGAATATAATAATTCATATGCTACCACGAACTTATATCAGTGAAGCTTTTCTCTCTTGTGGTCAATAAAAATAATGGCAGCAGGTAGTCTTGAAAAAGACCTGAAATAATTTATCACGTTTCCGTCGACATTGAAACTAAGGCACACATATCCATACTTTTTTGTTATTAATTACACTCTTAAGAAACAGATCGAAACTAAGAAATTCTAAATCAATTAATTAAAGCCTTTACGGATTTTGTCAAAGATTTTAATGCTTAAAATGATATTTTTTGCCAGACAATTACGCGAGAGCGAATTCGTGATGACAATAACTGACCTATTATAAAGGCCACGGCCACTCCGCCGTAGTTAAAGACACTCGAGGTAGCCGTGGCGGTGGCTCGCTGGTCTGGCGGAAACCACAGTGCAGCCAAGAGAGGTGGACCTGCAAATGGCACCGTCCCGGCAATACCGTTTAGAACTGCGCATGCGTTCATGGTCCTGTCAAAAACCACTAAATATGGTTATTGTCATACAAGTGTAACTGAAGAACACATCACTTTTCTTATTTTTTTCATTTTTTTGGCGTTGGTGGGCGATGGAGTCGGGTTAAAAATTGGGTCGGTTGAGATTTGGTTAATCAGCTTCCTGAAAATCTCATAAAACATAGACCAAAGCAAGTATGATACATTCCCAAGACGTTGATCACGTGCAGTTATAAATAAATAAAGAAAGACTAGATAGATTTCCGTTTTGTGTAAGTTTTGTATCGTTATCAGGAAGGTAAAGAGGACATATCACTACTAGTGACCTAGAGGAGACACATTGGTACTGGTGAAACAATAAACATCTTTCGAATAAACGATGCACGAAACTGACTCGAGGTTTTTTTTTCTAATGTGTAAAACATTAACGTTTTTTGCCTTCCCAGCAAATCTCTAGGATTCTCTTATCTCTGCCTCTCCAACCTACGGTGTATACATCTCGTGGTTGTTTAGATATTCGAGAGTGTGTTCCGATTTTCATGATTTTCGAGCAAGAAGTCGTCAACTGACGGACAAACTCGTGACACAGGGTTCCAGAAGATGTTCATAGATGAAACATCACGGGGAAGTTTTACGGTCATGATAGTGTTCCAACTGAGAATATTCTTTATAAAGCTGGACGGGTTTGATGCTCGTTACATTGCCTGTTGGTTTCAGTGTTTTATACGTTGTTCTCATTCGCGACATTACTTACTTAGATTGACCAAAGTTATCGATAAAGCAGAAGACGCTCATTATTCCGAAACAATTGGTTTTATGCTCCTTGTATGTTTTTCAGGAGTCTTCTTGTAAATCTGTATTTTGTTCATATTTTGCCCTCGTTTTATTGAATTTGAGTTTGGATTATGATTATGTTGATATCAACAATGGAGCATTAATACAAGTATAAATTCTGAAATACGATAACGATATAGAACACATGAACGCAGATATAGGATTTTATGTGAATGAACGTAAGACGTCATCGTTAACTAAACATTTCTTCAGTCATGTTTAAAATTTCTGCTGAGGAATAATGATAAATAAAATAGTTACCATAGTGTGTAATCGGAGTTACTTGTAATACAGCGGAGACCCGTCCCAAGAAACATCATAACACAACAGCCCAGCAAGGACTTCCGCAGACCTACAACAGTTGTTAGAAATTTTGTTACAGACTCGATTACATGTTAGTAAACTGTACTCAAACTTAAACAAGTACTCGTTTTTATCATACATTTGGTCTTGTTAATTGATAATCATATTTTTATTAAAATAACACATGTATTATTAGTTAAAAGTTGTTTTCATCCTCAATACAATTATTGTTTAATTCGGTTACAATCACTAAGACCAGGGCTCATTTTAATAAAGACCGTTCTGTATTAGGAGTTGCTAATATGTCTTCTTAAATGACAAATGTGTGTAATATTGATGTCAGACTCCAAACCAGAACTATATTTCAGTTTGAGATATCTAGATAACTTTTCATCTTCAGATTTCTTTTGCTTTATGCCATTTATCAATAATGATCTTGCATACATGACTTAATATCAATTTTAAATTGATGAAGTCATCACTGACAGAACTGTTCGATTAAACCTTGCTGAATGTTATCAAACGAACCCGTATTTCGGAACCGTAATGTATATCCGGAGCAATGGTGCGACCGAATACTTCTATCCTAGTTTTTTGAAATGATAGGAAATTCGTTGTTAACTCAAAACCATTTCAAAGTTTACCGCTCAAAGTTCATTGCGTAATGATACACTTGACTGACAGCCACACAAATCTTGAAGATTATAAATTTTGATATGTACGCTGTAAGTTAAAAGGAAACCCGAGGCATATGACTGCTCCTCATGTGACATTTCTTACTATCATGTCCCATGCAGTGGATGTGTGACTCAAATACGCCTGCTTCATCGCAGGCAATTTACGCTACTTCTTTTAATGGATAATGACATATCTGATAAACATCAGGTATTTCTGTAAATGGTACGACAAACCGGTTAATGTGTATGTACTGATATGCACCATACATCCGTGAACAGGTGCTAACCTCATATTTTCTTTCTTTTCCATCAGCACAAGGCATGTCAGATGCATGAATCAGAAGACTACGCTTCTCGTCAAATTCAATTTAAAATTGAGTGTATTTGCCATTTCTTAATCATCCTTATATCATTTACACATCTACTAATGAGACCAACGTGAAAAGAAGGAAAGACGCTTCTCGTCCGAAACATTGATAATGGAAATTTGTCATTTCTTCTAAAAGTGATTTATTTACATTTTAAAAGGTAATTTTCCCAAACAAACAAGAAGAAAATAGGATGTTGCCTGTATACAGGTATAGCATGTTAAAGTTCCCAACTTTTGAAGGGTCAATGGTGTCATTTGTCTCGGGATTCCAGGGACATATTGATAACTTAATCATTGATGGGACAAGGGTATGTGTCATTTGTCCTGGAACATATAGACTAATCATTGATGGGACAAGGGTATGTGTCATTTGTCATATATAGACCAATCATTGATGGGACACATTGATGGGACAAGGGTATGTGTCATTTGTCCTGGAACATATAGACTAATCATTGATGGGACAAGGGTATGTGTCATTTGTCCTGGAACATATAGACCAATCATTGATGGGACAAGGGTATGTGTCATTTGTCCTGGAACATATAGACTAATCATTGATGGGACAAGGGTATGTGTCATTTGTCCTGGAACATATAGACCAATCATTGATGGGACAAGGGTATGTGTCATTTGTCCTGGAACATATAGACTAATCATTGATGGGGCAAGGGTATGTGTCATTTGTCCTGGAACATATAGACCAATCATTGATGGGACAAGGGTATGTGTCATTTGTCCTGGAACATATAGACCAATCATTGATGGGACAAGGGTATGTGTCATTTGTCCTGGAACATATAGACCAATCATTGATGGGACAAGGGTATGTGTCATTTGTCCTGGAACATATAGAATAATCATTGATGGGACAAGGGTATGTGTCATTTGTCCTGGAACATATAGACTAATCATTGATGGGACAAGGGTATGTGTCATTTGTCCTGGAACATATAGACCAATCATTGATGGGACAAGGGTATGTGTCATTTGTCCTGGAACATATAGACTAATCATTGATGGGGCAAGGGTATGTGTCATTTGTCCTGGAATATATAGCTATATATTTATCATTGGTGAAACAAAGGTGTCATTTGTCCCGGAACATATAGGTTGATATAATTTAAGACCTATGAATTACTTATAAACCTAATTTTGATATGACTGAAGACATATGAATTACATATGAACTTCTCACATGAAGTAAGACAAGAATTGTCGGTAACTAATGTGCTTGGATTAACATGCACTTATCGTTTCTGTAAAAAAAACCTGTAAACATGGCACAAACTAGGATTCCCGTTATTATCTAAAATATATTTACAATGAATTGTAAAGTGGAATTAAAGCAATGCCGGTGGCAGGACCAGATTCTAAATAAACCCTGATTTGAGAGGTAATAAGATACGTTATACGTGTTTTATGGTCACTTTTCCATATTAGATTATAAAAATGTAGGATTGCGACATACCTACGTCAATAGATAAATATTGATCACATAACAGGCATATTGTCATGTCATACAGCTATGTCGTGCATAATGTACGACATGTGTATAATAACACTATTGTTACGTCATAAGTAAGTCACGTCTTTATGACGTCACGTAATTGTCTCGGTGGTGAAAAACGAACCCTCCGCGCCGAAGTAAATCTGCATTATAGGGAAATTGATTTGAAATGTTTCGCTTATTTTTTTTCCAGAAATACAGGCTTTATAATAATGAGAGTCAAAGTGATATGGAAGCTCATTAAATAATCTGATATGTCACGAAACTTTAATTGAGCGAGATATCAAGTTATTGCACTCATTCTAAGATCAATAAATCTCATATAACATTATGATTCATGTACGATCCCCTATATAACAACAGGTACTATACTGTACCTTCGATTTACGGAAAATCCCCTTGGTCTGGCTGTATAGGACATCCAGACACAGAGTGAATGATCACACGTGTTTAATTTCCCTTTCCCCATTACACGACTCTAGACTGATGTGACAACACGTGCCGTATCAAACAAGATTTCAGTATATTTTAAACACTTCTATCGTTGTACCAAGTGATGACCTTCTTGTTCTTAAAATCTTTTATGCCACAGCATGGTTCGGACGACTAATATTTTATTTAAATCACCTCGCCAGAATGTACGAATATATTGTAGTCTACCAGCAGACAGCATGTTACACTGGTTATAAAAGAGGAATGTAAGGTATGGTTGGAATTTATAATTCAGTGTTATCATATTAAATTATGCGTATAGGTAGATTATTGTAAAATATTCCAATAAACCCTGAACTCTTTCCAACCAGTACAACTTAGAGTAAAATATCCGAGATAAGAGGCAGGTATCTTCGAATATAATCCGTCACATTTACTGAATTTTAATGAATTATCAAACAGATTGTATCCGATAATACATATAACATCCAACATCAGAATCAACGTAATCACTAAGCAGAGTTGGTTAATGCAAAAAAATCAATCAGACAATTTATAAGCAAGGCAATATTTTCCTATCAGTATTTATCCTGCAACTGGCACTACCATTGTCAGAATACACCTGTCACCGATATATTTGCTATCTTCGGTAGTGACGGAAAACAGCTGTATTTTAGCACGTGCGGTAATTCTAAAGAATTACTCTTTGATTTTACTTAAATATTACGTTTGGGATTATAAACAGTTGTTGAAAGAAGCGATTTTGCATGTTGTAATGAACAAGTTGATTTATGAAGATTCATAAAATCGCTGTTATATCGGATGGAGTTTGGAACCATATTTTCGTGCTGATCAATTATTTTGGCGACCATCAACAGGAAAATTCGGCGTAATGTCAATACAAGGTAAACACAGATTGAACAACAAAAAATGTTTAACTTTCAAAAGTCTGACTTTCAATCAATGTTGCAGGATAAATAGAATACATGGTCAGCGTCTTAAAATATAAGCCGTATTTTGTCTCGGGACAGAAAGACAAAGTGACGAGCCTCTCTTTCTTTACCTTCGCCAAAAATATTGCTTTATTTTCTGACACTGATCATGCATTCTCTATAATCATAATAGGTAGGGAAATACAGAATGTATCCGCCCAGGGGAAAAGTACACGAAAAACCAAAACTACAGCTTTGATAGAAAACACGTGACATACAAATAAGATTTACCTTTAGATGTTGTAAAATAACATATAGGGAAACATGACAATAAGTAAGCGACGTTTCCCCAGTTAGCCAGCATCGCTATGGTACTGTCTTCCCATCCAAACACAACCTTGGACGACTGTGTGATTGGACCCCATGTATTCCAAATCAGTGCTTGGCACAGACATACTCCACAGAACACGCCCAGAATATACCACCTCTTATGGTACACTGCCGTCCCAGGGACGTCATCTGTTCCCCTGTTTCCTATGAGCGGAGTGCGATCGTTGTCCTCGCTCCTCTCCATCACGCCGTTACTGTTTGATAAGGTCCCTTTGACATATGTATACACTAGGTCTATTTATAGAAAGGTGATTCCCTCTTCGCTACACATACCTAAACCGCCAGTGTAACAATGTTTATCGAGACACGTCCCGTGACCTTGTGTCACTTGAAGGAATTCCATTTTCCTGTCGAGTACACTGAAGTGCAATTACATTTTGTATAACGTGGGGATCATATTACTTGTCCAGGACACAGGAAAACGGTAATTGATTGTTTTCTTTTCTCTTACTGGCTCACTTACTCGTTCCGAGTCCTGAGTGTTCACATCAGCATATAAGCCATTCAATCGATTGCGTACGTCATAACATCAACAGTCATTAAAGGCGCATCCGTGCCCAGTGGCACTGTGGTCACATCATCTCTACTTTTGTAGATTTGAACACAACATCTTTATCGATGAGATCTTTAAATGTTTACAATGCATATTATGACTTTTTCTACCTCCGGAACTAGAGAGCAATACTTTCGAATTTGAAAAAGCGGTAAAATTTGAACTTAACGTGGTATCAGTAGAAAGAAAGACGTGTTTCTGATTCTACATTGTTTTGTGATTCAGATAAAAATCAACAAAGTCCTAATTAACTTTGTGATTAATTATCAAGGATAAGCACGTAATGTTGTTAACTTCCGTACATATATCGCTATGTCCTCAATGATAACGGTATCGGACAAACGTCCATATATCTCGCATCTTCATTTTTTTAGTAGATCGTAATCCCTGGAATTTAAGTCGGTTCAATACTTAAAACTAAGCGACTGACAGGTTGTTTCCAGTCTAAATGGAGTCGGTACGTTGTATAACTTAAAAACTGACATTGTAACTATCTTAATAATAATTTAAAAAACTTAAATAAAAAGCAACATCGAATACAATACCGATACTTTACCTTTCTCAAGCTTTATCAAAACAATAACTGAGAATATCAGTCATATCAAATGTATTTGAAGTGTCATTCACAAGTAAACACTGTTACCTTTTACTTATACTTAACACAGTCGTAAGAGGTCGTTAGATTTTTGCTTCAAAAATAAATTCTTTAATATATGTAATTCTTAAATGTTAAGGACATCTAACAACTGAAAAGCCTGAGGATTTACTCCAATAATATTTTAAAACATATCGCTCTTAGGTTTTCAAATTTACTACAAATTAATTCAAAAAATGAAATCTACACTTGCACTAGTGCATTGTCAAATAAGACCTTATCAGTGGGTGTCGGAAATGCCTGAAAAGCTGACCTGACACGCCGCTGTGTAGGTACGCAGAAAAACTACGACACGGAAACCAAAATAATATGTAATATAGTCACCTTTTAACTCATAACATAGAAATCAATATCAGACAAAAAAAAATGGTATCAATGAATCAGTAAAGAATTAAATCGGTACGCATCAATAGTTATTACGATCAATAAATCAATCAATCAATCAATCAATCAAGCAGTCAGTCAATCAGTCATTCTGTCAGTCAGTGAGTCAGTCAGTCAGCGAGTCAGTCAGTCAGTGAGTCAGTCAGTCAGTGTGTCAGTCAGTCAGTCAGTCAGTCAGTCATTCTGTCAGTCAGTCAGTCAATCAGTCAGTTATTCTGTCAGTTAGTCAGTCAGTCAGTCAGTGAGTCAATGTGTCAGTCAGTCAGTCAGTCATTCTGTCAGTGAGTCAGTCAGTGAGTCATTCTGTCAGTCAGTCAGTCAGTCAGTCATTCTGTTAGTCAGTCAGTCAGTTATTCAGTCAGTCAATCAATCAATCAATCAAGCAGTCAGTCAATCAGTCAATCATTCTGTCAGTCACTCAGTCAGTGAGTCAGTCATTGAATGTGTGAGTCAGTCAGTTTATCAGTCAGTCAGCCAGTCAGTCAGTCAGTCAGTCAGTCAGTCAGTCATTCTGTTAGTCAGTCAGTTATTCAGTCAGTCAATCAATCAATCAAGCAGTCAGTCAATCAGTCAGTCATTCTGTCAGTCACTCAGTCAGTGAGTCAGTCATTGAATGTGTGAGTCAGTCAGTTTATCAGTCAGTCAGCCAGTCAGTCAGTCAGTCAGTCAGTCAGTCAGTCAATCAATCAATCAATCAATCAATCAATCAATCAGTGAGTCAGTGTGTTAGTCAGTGAGCCAGTTAGTCAATCAACCAATCAGATTATATCATTAATCTTATATTACCTTTGACATCCATTAGATAACAGGCAGGGAAGACAGTGATGATATAAGCAATGTTTCCCCAGTTAGCCAGCATCCCTATGTTGCCGTCCTTCCAGTTAAACACTACTTTGGCTGACTGTGTGATCGGACCCCACGTGTTCCAGATCAAAGCTTGACCAAAACATATGCCGCTATATACGGCTATTATGTACCATCTCCTGGTATAAACAGCTGTCTTTACAGACTGTTTCACGTCCGGGTTGACCACCCCTAATAAGGGAGTGTGTGACGAGTCTTTGCTACCATCCATCGTCCCAAGGTACAGTGAAAGTAAAAATAGATTTCACACTCGTGCGGCATCACATGAAAGCACGCTAAGCACACTTAGCACGGCCGAGAGTTCTTTTTTAACTTTCGGATGTAATTGTGAGCTGCCACTGAGTTCCGGTTGATCCTTGCTCTGTAACCTTGTTTCTGATGGGCGATAATACATGTATTGTACCTATATCTATCTACTTATGTGTGTATATAAACAAATCGATGTACTATTGACCCTTGTCTGATGTTTGCTTAGTGTACTATATTTAGACAGTCCTAACATGGTTATGTAAATGAAACTACCGTATTAACGAGGTTTTCCAGTAACAATACATGTAGCTCCCGGTTGTATGAACGGATTAAACATGTTTTTAACGTTTTTAGCGTACTATGGTGAACAATATTTTGTTGCTGATCAACCATTGAAAGATCTCCAATTCTATTTTGCTATTTTATTTACCTCATTTTCAAGTTCAGATCGTGTCACGATATTACCTCATGACGCCCGCGTTCATCGTCTGTCTGGTCGGGTAACGGAAATACATTGAGTGAGATCTGACATCGAAACATTCACATCTACACGCAAAGTCGTAGAAATTTGACATTCTAATATAGCAATTATGTTTCATTTATACACTCAGTGCTGCACCAAGTTCTGGTGCCATGATTTGAATTTCAGAACAACCCTCTCCTCATCCCCCCCAGCCCCCCTCCCCCCCTTCACACACACACACACACCCCCTACCACCACCTCCCAAACTCCTATCCACTCTATACCCGTCCAAAAATACCAGATTGTAAAAAAAGACATTTTCAATCACAGCATGTCTATACAATAGTCATGACGAAATATATATTATATATTATAAAACTCGAACGTTCTTTCTTCGAAATTTAATGAAAACAAAACAAAGTTTGAATCAATTGTGGCTTGTTGAACAGGAGATACGGTAATATTTTACGTGGCAATCAAATTCCAAACTTGTTAAAGGGTCAAAGGAGACCAAACAGCACCGTGTTTACTTCTTTTGGTAAGACTAGCAGTTTTATTTGTTTAATTATTTTTTTCCCGAATTTACTTCCAGAAAACTGTTTTAGGCAGACATTAACAGAAACATTACATAAATGTATAGAGATATAACACATTGATGAAGTAAAAACACCTGTCAAATACCAGAGATAACACATTGATGAAGTAAAAAAAACCTGTCAAATATCAGAGATAACACATTGATGAAGTAAAAACACCTGTCAAATACCAGGGATAACACATTGATGAAGTAAAAACACCTGTCAAATACCAGAGATAACACATTAATGACGTAAAAACACCTGTCAAATACCAGGGATAACACATTGATGAAGTAAAAACACCTGTCAAATATCAGAGATAACACATTGATGAAGTAAAAACACCTGTCAAATACCAGAGATAACACATTGATGAAGTAAAAACACCTGTCAAATACCAGACATACCACATTGATGAAGTAAAAACACCTTTCAAATACCAGAGATAACACATTGATGAAGTAAAAACACCTGTCAAATACCAGAGATAACACATTGATGCAGTTAAAACACCTGTCAAATACCAGAGAAAACACATTGATGCAGTTAAAACACCTGTCAAATACCAGGGATAACACATTGATGAAGTAAAAACACCTGTCAAATACCAGAGATAACACATTGATGAAGTAAAAACACCTGTCAAATACACATTGATGAAGTAAAAAGAAATACCAGATAACACATTGATGAAGTAAAAACACCTTTCAAATACCAGAGATAACACATTGATGAAGTAAAAACACCTGTCAAATACCAGAGATAACACATTGATGAAGTAAAAACACCTGTCAAATACCAGAGATAACACATTGATGAAGTAAAAACACATGTCAAATACCAGAGATAACACATTGATGAAGTAAAAACACCTGTCAAATACCAGAGATAACACATTGATGAAGTGAAAACACCTGTCAAATACCAGAGATAACACATTGATGCAGTTAAAACACCTGTCAAATACCAGAGATAACACATTGATGAAGTAAAAACACCTGTCAAATACCAGAGATAACACATTGATGAAGTAAAAACACCTGTCAAATACCAGAGATAACACATTGATGAAGTAAAAACACCTTTCAAATACCAGAGATAACACATTGATGAAGTAAAAACACCTGTCAAATACCAGAGATAACACATTGAAGAGTAAAAACACATTGATGAAGTAAAAACACATGTCAAATAACAGAGATAACACATTGATGAAGTAAAAACACCTGTCAAATACCAGGGATAACACATTGATGAAGTAAAAACACCTGTCAAATACCAGGGATAACACATTGATGAAGTAAAAACACCTGTCAAATACCAGAGAAAACACATTGATGAAGTAAAAACACCTGTCAAATACCAGAGAAAACACATTGATGAAGTAAAAACACCTGTCAAATACCAGGGATAACACATTGATGAAGTAAAAACACCTGTCAAATACCAGAGATAACACATTGATGAAGTAAAAACACCTGTCAAATACCAGAGATAACACATTGATGAAGTAAAAACACATGTCAAATACCGGAGATAACACATTGATGAAGTAAAAACACCTGTCAAATACCAGAGAAAACACATTGATGAAGTAAAAACACCTGTCAAATACCAGGGATAACACATTGATGAAGTAAAAACACCTGTCAAATACCAGAGATAACACATTGATGAAGTAAAAACACCTGTCAAATACCAGAGATAACACATTGATGAAGTTAAAACACCTTTCAAATACCAGAGATAACACATTGATGAAGTAAAAACACCTGTCAAATACCAGGGATAACACATTGATGAAGTAAAAACACCTGTCAAATACCAGAGATAACACATTGATGAAGTAAAAACACCTGTCAAATACCAGAGATAACACATTGATGAAGTAAAAACACCTGTCAAATACCAGAGATAACACATTGATGAAGTAAAAACACCTGTCAAATACCAGAGAAAACACATTGATGAAGTAAAAACACCTGTCAAATACCAGAGATAACACATTGATGAAGTAAAAACACCTGTCAAATACCAGAGATAACACATTGATGAAGTAAAAACACCTGTCAAATACCAGAGATAACACATTGATGAAGTAAAAACACCTGTCAAATACCAGAGATAACACATTGATGAAGTAAAAACACCTGTCAAATACCAGAGATAACACATTGATGAAGTAAAAACACCTGTCAAATACCAGAGATAACACATTGATGAAGTAAAAACACCTGTCAAATACCAGGGATAACACATTGATGAAGTAAAAACACCTGTCAAATACCAGAGATAACACATTGATGAAGTAAAAACACCTGTCAAATACCAGAGATAACACATTGATGAAGTAAAAACACCTGTCAAATACCAGAGATAACACATTGATGAAGTAAAAACACCTGTCAAATACCAGAGATAACACATTGATGAAGTAAAAACACCTGTCAAATACCAGGGATAACACATTGATGAAGTAAAAACACCTGTCAAATACCAGAGAAAACACATTGATGAAGTAAAAACACCTGTCAAATACCAGGGATAACACATTGATGAAGTAAAAACACCTGTCAAATACCAGAGATAACACATTGATGAAGTAAAAACACCTGTCAAATACCAGAGATAACACATTGATGAAGTAAAAACACCTGTCAAATACCAGAGATAACACATTGATGAAGTAAAAACACCTGTCAAATACCAGAGATAACACATTGATGAAGTAAAAACACCTGTCAAATACCAGGGATAACACATTGATGAAGTAAAAACACCTGTCAAATACCAGGGATAACACATTGATGAAGTAAAAACACCTGTCAAATACCAGAGAAAACACATTGATGAAGTAAAAACACCTGTCAAATACCAGGGATAACACATTGATGAAGTAAAAACACCTGTCAAATACCAGAGATAACACATTGATGAAGTAAAAACACCTGTCAAATACCAGAGATAACACATTGATGAAGTAAAAACACCTGTCAAATACCAGCGATAACACATTGGTCTTCCGTCGGAGTCTTTTTTTATAAGGGGGAGAATGACTATATAACATATTCTAATGGTGTTGTTTTCAGTATGTTGAACTGAACAATATACCACAAGTTATCTTAAAGAAAAAAAGTCTAACATTACATCCATTTTTCATTATTAAAAAAGATTTCATTTTATTTCTTTTCAAAAGTTTATTTCTCATAAAGAAATCTCGTTGTGTACGAGTGTACTGATCACTTCAACTGATGGAAACGAAATCACTAGAATAAAAACCATTGAACCCATTGTGTTAGCTCCCTTTAATTAGTTTTGCCGGTTCAATACATTTCTTATACATGCGAGTTTTTTTTAAAAATACAACATTTGTTTACATTAGTATACTTACATACACATATAAATATATAATATACTTTAGAAGAGAACCCCAAAACGATTTAAATCAGATCACTTTTTACCGTATATCTCAGTTCGTGTTCTGAGAAACGGTCTGTCATGTCGCGGTTGTGTTCTAGGACAAGACATTTTGCCCTTATTACCTTTTATTACACGAGGCGGGCCTCCCGTATGTTGTTCATTGGGGTGCATTGGGGCACATGGATTCGGCACGAATTTATATACCTCAGGGGTAAACACCAGGTACAACTACAAAGAAAATCCATCTCCACCATTAGTAGGGCTAATTACACTAATGTAGTAAAATGGTTAGGTGTACCAAGTAGCAAGCTAGATAAGATCGAAAAAGACATGTCTATCCAGGAATGAACAAATACCCTTTGTCCGTATCTAAAATGTCTCGGAGACCATAATTGTTCATTCTTACCAGTGAATAAGTTAAGTTAACACCTACATGTTATTAAACCGCATTGTTCTATCTGCAGAGAATAGTTAAGTTTACAAACGTGACACGTATGTCTTAAATTTACATGTACATACTTGAACTACAGTCATGTAAAGCCTAGTCAACTTAAGTAATACCTAAAATAATATGTAATCAATTTTAGCCTGTTCATTGGTTTGATACCATCAGCAGTAAGTAACAATCAAAGCACTTTCTCAAAACTCAATTATGAAAATTATTTTAGGTATTACTTAAGTTGACTAGGCTTTACATGACTGTAGTTCATGCTTGATAAAACTTATTGCATATGTACAGTAATTATGTGACCGAACGAAGTTTATTGTTGGGATTGATCTGCTGATGTTCATGGATGATGAACGCAATATATCAGCGGTTATACACTGGTATGCAACAGGCAGGAAGAAATCATTGATTTACATATATATCTAAATGTTTTATCAAGGACCTAGAAGGAAATTAAAACAAATATTATCAGGAAATGTCTCTTTCTAGATCGATAGCCGAGACCTTAAACCTGAAATTTCACGTACTAGTATCTGTTTTCTCCTTGTTCAACTGAACCTTGAAACGTAGCCATTTAAAATTCTACATACAATCCCTCTATAGATGATTAGGGTAAATAAAAGTAATTAAGGCAACGGCACACAGATATGTATGTCGAAAAACGAATGGATATATAGATGTATAATGTAGTGTAATATAGACACGATAACTACATCAATAAATCGCCAACAAAGTACTCTACATGAATATGTCGATCGAATTCAACTGTTACTAAACTGGAGACCTGATTTATGAAAAAAAGTTTCCGGATATGGTTGTGTGTTGTGCTCAGCTTAATATTCGAATGGAATGATGAAATACAGGCTGTTTTAATGACTTTTTACCTCGTGTGTTTTGATTTACTCTTTGTGAACTGATAAACTAATTTCTTGTTGGAAGTGACGCATTCAGTTGAAATTATTGTTAATACAGAGATTTATCTAGTCGTTTTGAGGAAGGGCGTTAAGAGTTGAATTCCGTTTACATCGAGATCACTTTACATTACATATTACTTCCTGGTAAAGGAAAACAATTTAACACTAGTAAACAGGCAACACACGAGGTTGTTACAAAATGGCTACTGGTTCCTTTCTGGTGGTGACAATCTGTGCAGTGATCTCAGTGAGAGGTAAATATATTTCAATATATTTATATATATCAATATGTAAGTACTGTATGATCATGTAGTCTACGGTGACATAACTGGAGATCCACTGACCCAGTGTACAGTTGCAGGTGTGACTGTTTAAATGTGTAGTAGACATGTCGCTAAATATCTTTTTAAACAACGTGTGTCAAGCCTGGAATGTCTATCGTCAGCGTATTAGATATTGTTTGCTTTTAAATTAATTTATAATTAATTAATAGGTATTCACGAATCTCCAATGATTTACCGAGGAAATGTGAACCGATTATCAACAACCAATTAACAATCACGTTAGTGATGCTTAAAGTCGTTTTCTAAACTCATGTTTTTATTATTACAGAAAGAGAGTTCAGTTATCTATTTATTTTTACTTTTCTTAAGTCAAACTCGATAATTCTTCCTTAAACATTTTCTAGACACGTGGTACATAACCGAGGGTTTACAGGGGTTTAAGTTAAGGATAGCCGGATGTTGTTTGAAAGCGTTGAAATATAGACATAACGGGCGAGTTTACTGGGTCAACATAACAATAAGATAGGGTTGTTTATGTTGTTAAACTGAAATCGGATTTCCCAAGAATTTTCTGAACTTTCCATCACAGGTAGTAAAGGGATTGTATCAACTAAACTTCGTTACATTATTCCACACTGAAGTTATGTATTAATCAATAGCTTGAGGTGATATTCAGTTTAACTATGCGTACCAGTAGACCTAAATATTGAGCTGGTGTTGCCGGGGCAATGGCATCCAATCCCAGGTCAGTATGTATCACCGATGTGTGTATATATCACCGATGTGTGTATGTACCACCGAGGTGTGAATGTACCACCAATGTGTGTGTATGTATCACCGAGGTGTTCACCGAGGTGTGTATGTACCACCGAGGTGTGTATGTACCACCGAGGTGTGAATGTACCTACGAGGTGTGAATGTACCACCAATGTGTGTTATGTATCACCGAGGTGTGTATGTACCACCGAGGTGTGAATGTACCACCAGTGTGTGTATGTATCACCGAGGTGTTCACCGAGGTGTGTATGTACCACCGATGTGTGTATGTATCACCGATGTGTGTATGTATCACCGAGGTGTGTATGTATCACCGATGTGTGTATATATCACCGATGTGTGTATGTATCACCGAGGTGTGTATGTATCAGAACTGTGTGTATGTACCACCGCGGTGTGTATGTATCACCGAGGTGTGTATGTATCATCGATGTGTGTATGTACCACCGAGGTGTGTACGTACCACCGAGGTGAGAATGTACCACCAATGTGTTTATGTATCACCGAGGTGTTCAACGAGGTGTGTATGTACCACCGATGTGTGTATGTATCAACGAGGTGTGTATGTACCACCGACGTGTGTATGTACCACCGATGTGTGTGTGTACCACCGAGGTGTGTACGTACCACCGAGGTGAGAATGTACCACCAATGTGTTTATGTATCACCGAGGTGTTCAACGAGGTGTGTATGTACCACCGATGTGTGTATGTATCAACGAGGTGTGCATGTATCAAAAATGTGTGTATGTACCACCGAGGTGTGTATGTATCACAGAGGTGTGTATGTATCACAGAGGTGTGCATGTATCAAAAATGTGTGTATGTACCACCGAGGTGTGTATGTATCACAGAGGTGTGTATGTATCACCGATGTGTGTATGTACCACCGAGGTGTGTATGTATCACCGAGGTGTGTATATATCACCGAGGTGTGTATGTATCACCAAGGTGTGTATATATCACCGATGTGTGTATGTACCACCGATGTGTTCATGTACCACTGAGGTGTGTATGTACTACCGAGGTGTGTATGTACCACCGAGGTGTGTATATATCACCGAGGTGTGTGTATATATCACCGAGATGTGTGTATGTACCACCGAGGTGTGTATGTACCATCGAGGTGTGTGTATGTACCACCGATGTGTGTATGTACCACCGAGGTGTGTATGTACTACCGAGGTGTGTGTATGTACCACCGAGGTGTGTATATATCACCGAGGTGTGTGTATATATCACCGAGAAGTGTGTATGTACCACCGAGGTGTGTATGTACCACCGAAGTGTGTGTATATCAACGAGGTGTGTATGTTATATCGAGGTGAGGTGTGTATGTACCACCGAAGTGTGTGTATATCAACGAGGTGTGTATGTATCACCGAGGTGTGTATGTACCACCGAGGTGTGTATGTATCAACGAGGTGTGTATGTACCACCGAGGTGTGTATGTATCAACGAGGTGTGTATGTACCACCGAGATGTGTGTATATATCACCGAGGTGTGTCTATTTGTTACGTGTCTATTTGTTACAACGTGCCTATGTGTTACAACGTGTCTATTTGTTACAACGTGTCTATTTGTGACGTGTCTATTTGTTACAATGTGTCTATTTGTGACGTGTCTATTTGTTACAACGTGTCTATTTGTGACGTGTCTATTTGTTACAATGTGTCTATTTGTGACGTGTCTATTTGTTACATCGTGTCTATTTGTTACGTGTCTATTTGTTACAACGTGCTTATGTGTTACATCGTGTCTATTTGTTACAACGTGTCTATTTGTGACGTGTCTATTTGTTACAATGTGTCTATTTGTGACGTGTCTATTTGTTACAACGTGCCTATGTGTTACAACGTGTCTATTTGTGACGTGTCTATTTGTTACAACGTGTCTATTTGTTAAGTGTCTATTTGTTACGTGTCTATTTGTTACTACGTGTCTATTTGTTACGTGTCTATTTGTTACGTGTCTATTTGTTACTACGTGTCTATTTGTTACGTGTCTATTTGTTACAACGTGTCTATTTGTGACGTGTCTATTTGTTACAACGTGTCTATTTGTTGCGTGTCTATTTGTGACGTGTCTATTTGTTACAACGTGTCTATTTGTTACTACGTGTCTATTTGTTACGTGTCTATTTGTTACAACGTGTCTATTTGTTACAACGTGTCTATTTGTTACGTGTCTATTTGTTACAACGTGTCTATTTGTTAAGTGTCTATTTGTTGCGTGTCTATTTGTGACGTGTCTATTTGTTACAACGTGTCTATTTGTTACTACGTGTCTATTTGTTACGTGTCTATTTGTTACAAAGTGACTATTTGTTACGTGTCTATTTGTTACAACGTGTCTATTTGTTACAATGTGTCTATTTTTTACAACGTGTCTATTTTTTACATGTCTATTTGTTACAACGTGTCTATTTTTTACAACATGTCTATTTGTTACAACGTGTCTATTTGTTACAACGTGTCCATTTTTTACAACATGTCTATTTGTTACAACGTGTCTATTTTTTACAACGTGTATATTTTTTACAACATGTCTATTGGTTACATGACTATGTGTTACAACATGTCTATTTTTTACAACGTGTCTATTTTTTACAACATGTCTATTTTTTACAACGTGTCTATTTGTTACAACATGTCTATTTGTTACAACGTGACTATTTGTTACGTGACTATGTTTTACAACGTGGATATTTGTTACAATAGCATCGAGATGTAACCTAGAAGATACGACGTATTTTATGACAAGTGGTTAAAGTATTTTATAACAGACTGTGGCATACCTAACAAGGTATTGTGTGCAAAATCGTGAGAATTTAATGCACCAGTAGTTGCAACAAACTGGAATGCTATGTTATATCATAGATAGTTACAAATGTTAAAAATACGATGTGCTCTGTTTAACTTTTCCTATTTTGGTGGTTTTCGGTTCTCAGGAAACTAAAAATGGACCGGTCTGTCAGGTTGCTGTTGTGTTATTTGGTGTTTTACCTTCACTGATCTGGATGGCATGTGACGGTTATGCTGTTCATTGAGGTAGCCAGTTGATGCTACAAAAATAGCCAGTCTAAAAATAACCCTGGTTGTTCAAGTGGCCAAAAATAAACAACCAAACCAACCAACCAACCAACTGACAGACCGACGGACGGCGAGGCGGACGGACGGACTGACAGACAGACAGACAGACAGACAGACAGTTTATCTAATCTTATTCTGTAATTTATTCAGTATATGATTAAATATTGATATTGATTAAATCACGGATAAATGGAAAACCATTTTCTGTATTTCAGTGTTTGACTTAACTGATTCTGTCTAACCTGAATCTTCATGGACTTATTAACTCCACATAGCATAACACAGCTGTATGCAACAGATGTGTTTGTTATTACACAACAACTTCTCATCCACAGCTTATTATTCTTTTCACTAGTGCGCCATGCATACACTACTCTTTGAGTGAATGCTATACATGACGGTAATATACTTCAGTATGACTGAGAGAGAAACGAGATATTTATATAAAAACATATCAAGAATTTACAACGTGCCAGATTAGGCCAGACCGGTTAACTATGAAAATGTCCAACAACAACAGCGTTCTTTCTGACAACACCCTGAGTACCAAAGAGAATTCGATACTATCTCCAGGCTTCAATTTCTGCTCTATCCTACGGAATCCCAACGACGCGGTATAGTTGTAGGGTAGGCTGTAGGCTTCTACAGACAAAAACTAAATAAAGGATGGCTGCCACTCTGCCCAGTAAACCCATATAAGTACACGGGAGCCGCCATCCAGTAAATTCCAGCTCTGGAAGCCTTTATAGACGCGGTAAAACAGGAGATATCCGAAAATTGTACCAAAACCCATAAACAAAGGTCCCGCAGTGGTTGTCATGAACCGAGATGATGACATTAAGAAGGCCAATCGCCAGTTATCAAATGAGACATTCTACCGCAAAGTACATACTGATTTGATGTCATGCGCGAACGGTCAATACACCGCCGTTACAAACGTCATTGATCATCCCACATTGATTTGCATGAGGATGTTTTAAGATACACACGTCATACTCTGCTGTTATTTAACCTAACAACAAAGTAACAAAATGAACATCTATTTAGTCACTCAAGATATCTTTTATTTCCTGTATGGCTGACAATAGAAGTTTCTTCATAAATACAAGGATTAACTCTCTATCTCATTTAGGTTACCGAGTGATTTAATGAAGGAAGTTTGAATATTGTCGATTCCGGTTATGCATATTTTACCTCTTCATGCTAATGTGACGGATATAGATATAGACAAGGTAAAATTGCTTTTCAATCCGAGTCAGTATTGACGGGAACTATTTATATGAATATGCACTTTCATTAAACAGGAAGTTCACCGTTCACGTTGTCAACGGAGGAGAAAAGTTGGTATGAAGCCATGGACGTATGCACCGAAAACGGAAGTATCCTTGCCAATACTCGTGAAAGTAATACACAGATAGAAGATGTTTTAAAAGAATCCAACGTCAGCGACGTCTGGACCAGTGATCGCACTTTTCTGTCTTACTGGGTGGCTAATCAAGGTGAGATTAATCTCATTTCCTGCAGGTTCGTAATGTCAATATGTTAGAAATTGTTATAACACAACCAGTAGAAGGTTTGAGTGTAACGTTTCATTGACAACATGGTCACCTTTGTCAGGCTTTGTTCAAAGTACAGTACATTGTTACCATCTTGTTAAATATTTTTAATCTTCTACTGGCCGCCATATTGGGAAGGAAACCTCTCACGAAATTTGGTGAACATAGTCATCTCACACGCACACTTTATAAGTATATATCTTTGTATAGATGTACATGTTTATACTGAATTTATTTGCCTCATTTTTTTTCTGTTTGCTGATTCGATCTCATTTGTTTCAAGGTTGTCATTGGGGTAATTTGACAAACATTTTGGGAAAGAAAGTCACTTCGCCAAAAGTCGGCCAGTGTCAACAACATTGTCAATCAAATGGAAGCGGGTATTTCTCTATACAGGTAATTCCGTGTTAGTTATTTGTATGGGAAGACTTTTACCAATTAAGGAAACTTATGAACATATTACTCGTTCATAACACATTCAATTAGCTTGTATACAGTAACGTGTTTATCAAAAAGTGCCAGGGAAAATTTGAATTGCCATTTTTAAATGCCTGTCAGTTTCCAGAGTTTATAGTCAGAATAAGATGTAGTGTGAGTCAGTAAAATTCCATACTGTTGCCAATTTGATTTTTTTAGTTTTAAATTAATGTCAGCATATGATACATTTTGTACAATTAGTATAATGCATATTTGTACACTCATTAGAGTTGTCAAATTATGTGGGAATAATATACAGATTTTCGTTCTATCAACTTGAAATATATTTGTACTTTTGATTTCGATCAAAACACACTGAGGATCAGAACAGTCATTGCAGTCATAAATCATATTACTTTTTATATATCATTTATATCGATCGATGTGCATGATTCACGATTAAAGATATAAGAACAGAGTCGCTCCTCTCGCTAATAAATGCGGAATAGCTTCCGTTGTTCCTTTTGTCTATCAGAGGTCATATTCTTTGTACCCACCACCTACACCACCACCATTAACAACAACAACAACAACAACAACAACAACAACAACAACAACAACAACAACAACAACAACAACAACTCTTTGTACAGACTTTACACAGCTGGCCATTTTTTTCGTTTTATCCAATCATACTCTCACCTATGTATAACGAGTTATCTACATTGACCAGAGGACGGATGTATGCAAGTGTCTAGACCCCTCCACGGTGTTGCTGCTGAGCAGGACCCATGACTCTCTGTGTAACGTCACGTGTGGAGAGGGGCAGGAGCAAGGGACAACATGTGGTGGAGTGCAGGAAAACGTGGTCTCGTTGTACAGGACTTCCGGTTAGTACATTATAACAATGACCGTTGTCTACAAATCTTTTCCTATTTGATGTGAATGTTCATAGATAATGGAACCATTTTGATTTGAGACCTCATCGAAATATTTATAACACGAACAATACTCAAGAGTCAAATAAATATAAAGATGTCTTCCACCGTTAAAATGACGAAAGAATAGCTTTCCAATTATAACTTGGAGTTAAAATGGAAAATTACACGACTACTGAGGTCATTGTGTGTAGAGAACTATCGGTTTGAGTATCTCGTCTGTGCATTAGAGAATGCTTTCTCAATATTACCGTGTCCACACCTACGTCATTTAGTGCTCGGATTATCGACAGCTTCTTTCCCTGAATATGTTCATGTATCAGCACTGTAGAATCAGACATTTCCGTTTGGTTCAATTTTGTTTGAAAAAAGATAGATAAATAAAATAAAGAAACCTATTTCGTTTCATTGATTTCATTTGTAAATATAGGTCAATAATTTTGCTTAAACTAATTCAAACAATTCATAAACATAAGGATTCGTTGAACAGAGCAGCCATGACAAGCACTCCCCCCTCCCCCTAACTAAAATAATTGACTTCACAGTATCAATAGGAAATCACTGTATGTTCAACCAAATATCGACATCCATCAATTCCAGCTGGAGTGGTTTATAAGGTGTAAACAGGGTAACCTTCTAATTTCGAACTTCTTTTTTACTTTGTTTAAAGATTATCCATACTGGTATCAATGTTTCCTCGGTCGCCTCCTAGGTTTCAGAGTTAGGCCCTAATCATTACTGGCGAGTCCTAGAGGGACAGCAATAAGATGCTGTTTAGATCATTATTTAGCTTAACTGTAACCAATTCTTGGTTTGTAATGAAAGGTGTTATGCACTTATGTGTCTTTTGTACAGCCTAGGTAATGTATTGTATAAGCATGTATTTCTGTAACTGTTCTCCCTTAAAAAGGGTTAAAACTATCGTATGTAATGTAAGAAGAATTGCTTTCACAATATCACAAATGCTCGCGAGTTTTGGTAATGATTTAGACCGTTATGTTATTTCGGTAAATTTGTGTGATGTTTTATGCTGCTAGGAATGGATGAACGACGAAAAATAATATGTGAAGACCACACGGGGAACATCACCTGTCCATCCCATACCATTCTCAACATAATATTTGCAAACTATGGTTTAACAAAACAGGTAGATTCCTGTAAAGGCATTTTCCCATTCTTTCAAGACACTGAATGCAAACACCCAAACTCTACTGCGATAGTACAGAAACTCTGTGGTGGAAAACAGAGTTGTTCGATTACAGCAACAAACACAGTTTTTGAACCTGACCCTTGCAGAGGAACAAACAAATTGCTAAATGTATCCTACACATGTGTACCAAGAGGTTTGTGAATTTTTGTTCTTCCAGTAGCTATCTATTTCACATTTTAGGGCTTGTGGAGCCTGGTGAGTATCTTTTTTCCTATAACTCATTTCAATACTGTTGAACAATATACACTGTGCTTTGCCTTATTGCTCTTGTAGATGTTAAAACCTTTATAAAAATTACGAAAGTTAGCAGCGAAAAGTGCTTATATGTAAATCTAATATACTCAGAGACATTTTCCTTAAATATACAAGTCTATGAAATGATTTGAAAATCAATAGGTTTACTTTACGATTTGATATGATTGTATCATTTTTGTTTCAATATAAGATCATTAATATCATTACTAGGAATGCTACATGAAGAGGTTAAAGGATTACACATATTTATATGTGTGTGTGTGTGTGTGTGCGTTGTTTGCTAAAAGCTTTCCGTTCTTTTCGTAGACACGACAGAAGCCTTGTGTCGAGTGTTTAAAAAAGACACAGATGATATGGTGAATCTGTACTCTGTACCCTGTGATTCACAAATAAATTCCACAGCTTGTGTAATATGTGAGTAATTAACTACAAAGACAGAATCTACACTAAAAACAAGAAAATACCATCATGTCAACATAATCACAATCCAAATTCAAAGTATCTTAAACTAAGGAAAAATATGAAAAAAAAAGGATTTACACGGAGACACCTGAAAAAGCAGAAGGAGAATAAGACCAGGTGTTTCGGAATAGTAAACGTCTTCTGCTTTAGATTTACGCGGAGACAAGTACAAGGAGAATAAGACTAATATCAATTAACACATATTAATGTCACTTTGTCTAGAGATTGTCATTACAAGTCTTGAGTAAATGCAATGTCGAACTTTGAAAAGGTCTAATTTCATTACAACTATCATGTTTATACATAAAGGTAGAAACAAGCCAACATCACCTGTTTTCAGTTTGTTGTTGTATCGATTAGGTTTATTATCCAACTAAGTTGGACAAATGTTATAGAACTATATTTATTAAGTACATGTATATGGTTTGTTTACCTTCCGTCACCACTGGTTTGTTGACATTTTCTGTGATTTCTTGTTTTTCATCCTATCCGAGATTGGTTTGTTGCCATTTTCTGTGATTTCGTGTTTTTCATCCTATCCGAGATTGGTTCGTTTACATTTTGTGTGATTTCTTGTTTTTCATCCTATCCGAGATTTGTTTGTTGACATTTTGTGTGATTTCGTGTTTTTCATCCTATCCGAGATTGGTTTGTTGACGTTTTCTGTGATTTCGTGTTTTTCATCCTATCCGAGATTGGTTTGTTTACATTTTGTGTGATTTCGTGTTTTTCATCCTATCCGAGATTGGTTTGTTGACATTTTGTGTGATTTCGTGTTTTTCATCCTATCCGAGATTGGTTTGTTGACATTTTCTGTGATTTCGTGTTTTTCATCCTATCCGAGATTGGTTTGTTGACATTTTGTGTGTGATTTCGTGTGATTTCGTGAGATTTTTCATCCTATCCGAGATTGGTTTGTTGACATTTTGTGTGATTTCGTGTTTTTCATCCTATCCGAGATTGGTTTGTTGACATTTTCTGTGATTTCGTGTTTTTCATCCTATCCGAGATTGGTTTGTTGACATTTTCTGTGATTTCGTGTTTTTCATCCTATCCGAGATTGGTTCGTTTACATTTTCTGTGATTTCTTGTTTTTCATCCTATCCGAGATTTGTTTGTTGACATTTTGTGTGATTTCGTGTTTTTCATCCTATCCGAGATTGGTTTGTTGACGTTTTCTGTGATTTCGTGTTTTTCATCCTATCCGAGATTGGTTTGTTTACATTTTGTGTGATTTCGTGTTTTTCATCCTATCCGAGATTGGTTTGTTGACATTTTGTGTGATTTCGTGTTTTTCATCCTATCCGAGATTGGTTTGTTGACATTTTCTGTGATTTCGTGTTTTTCATCCTATCCGAGATTGGTTTGTTGACATTTTGTGTGATTTCGTGTTTTTCATCCTATCCGAGATTGGTTTGTTGACATTTCTGTGATTTCGTGTTTTTCATCCTATCCGAGATTGGTTTGTTGACATTTCTGTGATTTCGTGTTTTTCATCCTATCCGAAATTGGTTTGTTGACATTTTGTGTGATTTCGTGTTTTCATCCTATCCGAGATTGATTTGTTGACATTTTGTGTGATTTCGTGTTTTTCATCCTATCCGAGATTGGTTTGTTGATATTTCTGTGATTTCGTGTTTTTCATCCTATCCAAGATTGGCTTGTTGACATTTTGTGTGATTTCGTGTTTTTCATCCTATCCGAGATTGGTTTGTCGACATTTTCTGTGATTTCGTGTTTTTCATCCTATCCGAGATTGGTTTGTCGACATTTTCTGTGATTTCGTGTTTTTCATCCTATCCGAGATTGATTTGTTGACATTTTCTGTTTCTGTGATTTCGTGTTTTTCATCCTATCCGAGATTGGTTTGTTGACATTTTGAGTGATTTCGTGTTTTTCATCCTATCCGAGATTGATTTGTTGACATTTTGAGTGATTTCGTGTTTTTCATCCTATCCGAGATTGGTTTGTCGACATTTTCTGTGATTTCGTGTTTTTCATCCTATCCGAGATTGGTTTGTCGACATTTTCTGTGATTTCGTGTTTTTCATCCTATCCGAGATTGATTTGTTGACATTTTCTGTTTCTGTGATTTCGTGTTTTTCATCCTATCCGAGATTGGTTTGTTGACATTTTGAGTGATTTCGTGTTTTTCATCCTATCCGAGATTGATTTGTTGACATTTTGAGTGATTTCGTGTTTTTCATCCTATCCGAGATTGGTTTGTTGACATTTTGTGTGATTTCGTGTTTTTCATCCTATCCGAGATTGGTTTGTTGACATTTTGTGTGATTTCGTGTTTTTCATCCTATCCGAGATTGATTTGTTGACATTTTGACAAAGGTGTCTCTACATCCTATGATATTAAAACAAATGAAGGAATAACATTGAAAAGAAATATGTTTAACATCTTCAGATAACGAAACCACGGGGAAAGATGAATTGAATATATATCGTCATAACGGGAAATGGGACTATGCTACACAGACCCTGTGTTATCAAGGATATATACCTGCGTTGGATAATGCAACCAAAATGGAATTATTAGAAAGAGCAAAGATAAATGATTCCATATGGAGCGGATATATAAGACAACGAATCGACCTTAACGATAGCGGTAAAGGCAATCTTTGGCAACATTTAATACACATATGATATTGTGCGTAAACTAGGGATCGATCACTCCGCATGCTGGGATCTTCTGATATCAACAAAACATGTCAATAGAATCATGATCCAAAATCAATCAAATCAAGGCAAAATATGAACATTAGATTAAACATGAACGTCTTTAAAGGTACAAGACAAACGTCAAATATCTGGTTCAGAACAAAACAGATACGACAATTATTTAGTTCATTATATGAAACACAAAACAAATATTTGGTTTAGAAATACAGCAAATATTTAGTTCATTATGTGGAGCAATTGTCTTATTCAATATATCAAATTGCATTTCTTCATTGCAATGCACTTTTTTCTTCTCCTAGATATTGACGTGAACACAAGTAGCTATATTCAATGTTACGCACAGGTAAACGGTGCCCGTGTTAGGGCAAACTGCACAGAGGAACGACGATTCATATGCCGGAGAGGTAATAGTGTTGTAGTTTGGTTTTCAAATGATCTCTCGCTTTCTATTTTCTTCTTCAGCAGTCATTGCAACTGGTTGCGTTGCAAAATGCTCTATAGAATACTTACAAAAATTAAGTAAACGCATGAACAATGTATTTATATATCCCAATGACAATGCTTATTCCATTCACGAAACAAGACTTTTAACCCGCCAATTTGTAAAACTAACAACACTTTTAATAGCTTCTTCCTCTCTGTTTTCGCACTCTAATAATAATGATATTAATCTTTACAATGTCTCTTCATATGCTAATTCTAAAAATGTGTTAAACAAAGACAGAATTCGTAATAGTGAACTTATTAGAATCTTTAAAACTGACGGTGATAGAAAGGCAGACATTACTCTCTCTCATCTTCGAAACAATTGAAGTAGCCTTAATTTTGATTTATACATTAACCATTTTGTTGATAGCCCCACATGTCCCTGTACCTATGAATTTAAATCAGTTTCTTGTTATATTCTGGAATGCCCCCTCTATGATAAATTGAGAGTCGATATGTTTACTTGTATCAGAAACTATTCTGATAACCATAATAATATAAATATTAATATTTTGTAATATGGTTGTCCTGACTGTGGTGGAAATTCCAACAGACAAATGTTTAGTGAAATTTTCTACTTAATTGGAAAATCTCAGGCCTTCAAATTTAACATGTCATGATAAGCCATAACATTGACATGCTTATTCTTAATTGACTTGATAAATGCTATCAAAAACAGATTTCAATTCGACTTTGGGATATGATTCTGGTTGGGCACTCATATATATAATGAATTTATTTTCTCCTATAATTGATGCTGATACACCTTACTATTAAAATACTTATATTAAGTATACATTGTGTCTAATTAATGTTATATCATAATCATCTAACTTCAGTAATTGTGTGGTAGTAATGTCCAGTGCATTAGTTACATTATATAAACAGTTGGTCACTCTACCATTAACTGTTCCTATTCCATGTACACTATACTACAAATGTTATCATTGATGATAGTGTAGATGTAGTGTCTGTGTGAATGAGGGTGTGTGTTTATCTGTTATACGTTGTAAGTTGTGAGTTACCTCCCTTGATTGTGTACGTATAGTATAGATGTAGTCCATACCTGTGTCTGTGTGAATGAGGGTGTGTGTTTATCTGTTATACGTTGTAAATTGTGAGTAATCTCCCTTGATTGTGTTGTGTACGTATAGTGTAGATGTAATCCATACCTGTGTCTGTGTAAATGATGGTGTGTATTTATCTGTTATACGTTGTAAGTTGTGAATTACCTCCCTTGATTGTGTTGTGTACTTATAACTGCTTTTTAAAAAAAAAATCGAATGTTTTACTTAAGCTACTTAAGATTTTATACATTGCCTCTTATTCAATCCACTTGACTATACCATTTGCCAATACAATTCGTTGGAAGGAAATGAAAACAATATATGTACTTTAAAACTTTGACAATTTTAAAGAAAATAAGATGTAATGTAGGTCCGTCCATTCTCTGTGTAAATCTAGATGAAACGATAATGGTATGTTTATTGTCACCCAAGAATTCCCTACTGATATTCTGATTTTTTTCTATAACGACCTTAGTACCACTGGTGGTTTTTATGCATGTCTGCTCTCCTGGGAAGTCAACATATATGTAATTAAACAGCGGTATCTCATTCCGAATTCCGAACAGATCAAACACTTGACTTGAATCATCTAAATACTGTGCTATATTGGCAAGTTTTCCAATGCAAACTAAACTGGTGGTGAGAATTCCAGAACAGCAATTTTAATGCCACTTCCGTTGAGCTGAGTGTAGTTTGACATTTTCAAACTTGTTTATTTTCACCAGTTACATCTATGAACGGAAGTGACCCGAACTCTCGGCCAACAATGATTTCTAACCCCACTATGGAAAACGCGGCAACGACACAACCATCCAGTAACAACAAGCGGACGGACAGAGATTTCAAAGAAGGTGATTCTTCTTCCGTTTCCAGTTTTTGCTGCTTTGGTTACTAAAATGTTTGCATTACTGAGTTTAATCATATCATCATTGCAAAATTTATATTTTTTTCAGGTTTTGTCACCCCACCTACAACTGTAACTACAACTAGACGAAGAACAACTGCCCCATTACCAAAACCTTTTAAAAGTTCGCGGGAGGATACGAAGATAATTGGAAGTAAGTAACAATTTGCCCTTTTTTGTTTTAATTTCCTTATCACACGATGATGTAGTCGAGGTTATCATAGTCAAAACTCTCAAAATTTTTTTATCTCTAACTCGTATAACTCGACGACCCTGGTTAATTCGAAACAACTCAATTATTTGGTCCCCTCACTTAAATGAAATACTCGGTTATCTCGAGGTTTCCCCGTGAGTGCCGAGTTCGAGATGACGAGGTTCGACTATACCTATAAATCTGTCTAACAAGTTTTTTTAGGACAGTATTTGTTATTTTAGGTAATGCCTTTTGAAACTAGCATTATGCTGCCAACGATTCATCTGTTGTCTGGAAAACCCCCTTTTTGTGCGAATGATATATTGCCGCAATCTTTTAACATATACTTGTTTATAGTTCACCACAAATTTGAAATTCTCAGGAAAGTTGTTCTGTGCTGTGTTTGTTTTTAAGTTTTGTTTATTTATTTCACTTTGTATTTGATTTATGTAATACATATGAGAAATTGAAATACGTTTCCTTAGAAATAACCTACATTTTACGCCTTAAAGCACTAGTATTAAGCAGGGTTCCTCCTGTACCACAACCCTTATTTGTTTATATGTATTTCCTACGTACATGTCAACTGTGTCATTTCTGTCTCTATACGTTATGTGTTCTAAATGATTTGAGGTTAAAGCTAGCAGTAAACCAATATAATATCAAAGGTCATGTCTTTATATCTATTATCATCCCTGTCTTGTATTCACAGAGACCAATATGTTTGAGGGATTCACTCTAGCTGAGCATACACTCAAAAAAGGTCGAAGCCAATTAACTAAATTGAATTTTAAGTAATACGTAAGGGTTTTGTTCTGTTAATGCTTTCTTTTATAAATATTCTGTAACATTTGTTACCAGTTGTCTCGGGGATTGCCGTCGGGTGCATCGTCGTGGTAGTGGTGACAGCAGTCGCTGTGTACAAGTTATGCAAAAGGTATGTAAATACTATCTACTTTTTCAGAAGCAAATACTGCCTTAAAAGATACGTAACCATTATAGAAAGTCGGCTGATGCCGTTACGTTCTGTTAGGCTCTGATTTCATTCATTGCGTGGCATTCTTCATCCAAGAATTTCTTAAGTTGTTCCTGTAAGGATCTTTTTCTCATTTCTTTGTTATTCTAGAATATTTTTGTATGCGTTCCTAATACATAGTCTATGAGATCTACAGATGCAAAGTGTTATATTTAAAATTCCAACACTGAAGATGCAATGTTAATTTCATTTAGATTTGATAGACAATAAGTATCGAATGGTCTCAATCAAAAATTTGTAAAAAAAAAAAAAAAAAAAACTGTGTCTGATTTTTAAAATATTCGAGTTTATTGTGAACGCTTAATTAAATCAAATGAATATGTACTCATATTTTAGGAAAACCATGATATTTGAGTCCAAAGAAAGTGTTTATACAATACATAAGATATTTTCAGGTGTGTGTCGTCAAAATATTAGTTTTATTGACGGGTGATAACTTTTAGTTATTTTTTTTGCATATTCATTGCCAGGTGTCTTAGTTATGGCTATTGACGGTAGAACTCATTTCAAATATCTTTATATGAAAATGAAGTATGAAACATTGTAGGATTGGCACTTGAAGATTAATTCTAACTCTATCGATAACACGATCATCACTTGATCACTATTTGGACTTTAGGCGAACATCAGTTCAAGATCTAGCACCCGTTAAATAAACTATCTACAAACAAGTACAGTATACACATCTTGTTAACTGTTTATGTTTCTACTGTATGTTATCAGGTCTGTAAGAAAGAAAGGACAGAAGAAGAAAAGGACGAAAAATAAGCCCGTTAAGCTAAAAGATATCGTAGTAAGTGCTGAACTTCCTAAAAACGATGCACGCTTGGACTCTTCAACGGACGAATCAGAAGATGAAACGAAGTTTACAGTCGGTGACCCGTCAGGAGGAGTCCCAAAACTACCATCAGTATCCTACAACTACGATACTGTTTGCGAAACAGGGGCCGACAAGGGTCATGTAAATGACGCGTATGCTTACGCGGAAACCAAATCGACTAGCTCTGACGAAGGATTGTATAACTCGATGGAGTTACTTGTTGACGCCAGTGATGACGATGACTTATACGCCACTACAATGCTTCCTCTGCCAGATAACGATGTCAAAGACGACGTTGCTATGCAACCAGACGGCGATACATATGACGTCATGAATTCAAAAGTCAGAGTTCCAGGAAATGAATCGGCGTATGACCATACGACCAAGGTTTGCTTTTTGAATGGAGCAACGGTCGATACAGCCTATGATGTGTTCAATCGAAAGGTTATGGACGGTGTAGAAGACACGTATGATCATACACAAAGTAGTCCAAAAAATGGCGGCGATCTAAACAACTCAGCGTATGATGTTTTTAACAAAAAGAACAGCGGTAAAGAAGATAGTGGTAGCATGTATGACAGCACCAGAGGTGCGACACAATGTTTTCATGCAGGTGGCGTGACATCAAATGACATTTATGATACATGTAATGAAAAGCCCACTATCGCTGATGATGTTGATGACTTGTACGACCACGCAAGCCATACGCGCGCGAATCAAGACGAAAATTTATATGATCTCACACCCAAACACCAAGTAGCACAAACAGTCAATGACAATCCTTACGATCGTATATGAGACTTCCGTATCCGAATTTTAAAGACAAATGTACACATGAGAGGAATTATCCATACAATTCTGGAATACACATCACGATAATAAGTGTTGAATTTACACGCTAGAATTGAGGTCACTGTAAGATATTGACGAATTGAAAGCTAGTGTACATCAGTAATTGGATTGAAAGGTTGCTACGGCTGAAGTTTGTAAAGTTTTCTGATACTGTATATCATGTGAACTACAACTATCTGTTCGAAGAATCAAGTCTAAAAAGTAACTCAGTGAAATGTTATTGTTTTGCATTAGGGTTTTAAACGACAATGCTTTGACTTGATATGAAGAAAAACTAAATGAACAATTCACTTTTAAGCGGGCCGATATTGAGCCGTAGTATAGTGCCAGCGGGCCGATTGTATACTACGTTTAGTGCCAGCGGGCCGATATTGGGCCGTAGTATAGTGCCAGCGGGCCGATTGTATACTACGTTTAGTGCCAGCGGGCCGATGGTATACTACGTCTAGTGTCATTCATTCATTCATATCTTTATTCCTCCATAAGAGAAGAGTTACAGAAATTGTATTAAATATTACATAATCATGGCAATAACATAGTTAATTTTCAATGAAACGAAAAAGAAAAATATAGATATAAAATATAAGACAAATACATATTTAGAGACAGATATAAGATAAGGAAAACGAAAAAAACTAGGAGAAGGACTCAAATTGCTACAAGGTAGAGGAATTTTAGGTTTATCTTAACAAAATGTAAGAAGGCATGCCGATTGTATACTGCGTTAAGTGCCAGCGGGCCGATTGTATACTACGTTTAGTGCCAGCGGGCCGATTGTATACTACGTTTAGTGTTAGCGGGCCGATATTGGGCCGATTGTATACTACGTTTAGTGTTAGCGGGCCGATATTGGGCCGATTGTATACTGCGTTTAGTGCCAGCGGGCCGATTGTATACTACGTTTAGTGCCAGCGGGCCGATATTGGGCCGATTGTATACTACGTTTAGTGTTAGCGGGCCGATATTGGGCCGATTGTATACTACGTTTAGTGCCAGCGGGCCGATTGTATACTACGTTTAGTGCCAGCGGGCCGATTGTATATTACGTTTAGTGCCAGTGGGCCGATTGTATACTACGTTTAGTGCCAGCGGGCCGATTGTATACTACGTTTAGTGCCAGCGGGCCGATTGTATAATACGTTTAGTGCCAGCGGGCCGATTGTATATTACGTTTAGTGCCAGCGGGCCGATTGTATACTACGTTTAGTGCCAGCGGGCCGATTGTATACTACGTTTAGTGTTAGCGGGCCGATATTGGGCCGATTGTATACTACGTTTAGTGCCAGCGGACCGATTGTATACTACGTTTAGTGCCAGCGGGCCGATTGTATATTACGTTTAGTGTTAACGGGCCGATTGTATACTACGTATAGTGTCAGCGGGCCGGTATTGGGCCGATTGTATACTACGTTTAGTGCCAGCGGGCCGATTGTATACTACGTTTAGTGCCAGTGGGCCGATTGTATACTACGCTTAGTGCCAGCGGGCCGATTGTAGACTACGTTTAGTGCCAGCGGGCCGATTGTATACTACGTTTAGTGCCAGTGGGCCGATTGTATACTACGCTTAGTGCCAGCGGGCCGATTGTATACTACGTTTAGTGCCAGCGGGCCGATTGTATACTACGTTTAGTGCCAGTGGGCCGATTGTATACTACGTTTAGTGCCAGTGGGCCGATTGTATACTACATTTAGTGCCAGCGGGCCGATTGTATACTACGTTTAGTGTCAGCGGGCCGATATTGGGCCGATTGTATACTACGTTAAGTGCCAGTGGGCCGATTGTATACTACGTTTGGTGCCAGTGGGCCGATTGTATACTACGTTTAGTGCCAGTGGGCCGATTGTATACTACATTTAGTGCCAGCGGGCCGATTGTATACTACGTTTAGTGTCAGCGGGCCGATATTGGGCCGATTGTATACTACGTTTAGTGTTAGCGGGCCGATATTGGGCCGATTGTATACTACGTTTAGTGCCAGTGGGCCGATTGTATACTACGTTTAGTGCCAGTGGGCCGATTGTATACTACGTTTAGTGCCAGTGGTCCGATTGTATACTACATTTAGTGCCAGCGGGCCGATTGTATACTACGTTTAGTGTCAGCGGGCCGATATTGGGCCGATTGTATACTACGTTTAGTGTCAGCGGGCCGATATCGGGCCGATTGTATACTACGTTTAGTGTCAGCGGGCCGATATTGGGCCGATTGTATACTACGTTTAGTGCCAGTGGGCCGATTGTATACTACGTTTAGTGCCAGTGGGCCGATTGTATACTACGTTTAGTGCCAGTGGGCCGATTGTATACTACATTAAGTGCCAGCGGGCCGATTGTATACTACGTTTAGTGTCAGCGGGCCGATATTGGGCCGATTGTATACTACGTTTAGTGTCAGCGGACCGATTGTATACTACGTTTAGTGTCAGCGGACCGATTGTATACTACGTTTAGTGTTAGCGGGCCGATATTGGGCCGATTGTATACTACGTTTAGTGCCAGCGGGCCGATTGTATACTACGTTTAGTGTCAGCGGGCCGATATTGGGCCGATTGTATACTACGTTTAGTGTCAGCGGTCCGATATTGGGCCGATTGTATGCTGCGTTTAGTGCCAGTGGGCCGATTGTATACTACGTTTGGTGCCAGTGGGCCGATTGTATACTACGTTTAGTGCCAGTGGGCCGATTGTATACTACATTTAGTGCCAGCGGGCCGATTGTATACTACGTTTAGTGTCAGCGGGCCGATATTGGGCCGATTGTATACTACGTTTAGTGTTAGCGGGCCGATATTGGGCCGATTGTATACTACGTTTAGTGCCAGTGGGCCGATTGTATACTACGTTTAGTGCCAGTGGGCCGATTGTATACTACGTTTAGTGCCAGTGGTCCGATTGTATACTACATTTAGTGCCAGCGGGCCGATTGTATACTACGTTTAGTGTCAGCGGGCCGATATCGGGCCGATTGTATACTACGTTTAGTGTCAGCGGGCCGATATCGGGCCGATTGTATACTACGTTTAGTGTCAGCGGGCCGATATTGGGCCGATTGTATACTACGTTTAGTGCCAGTGGGCCGATTGTATACTACGTTTAGTGCCAGTGGGCCGATTGTATACTACGTTTAGTGCCAGTGGGCCGATTGTATACTACATTTAGTGCCAGCGGGCCGATTGTATACTACGTTTAGTGTCAGCGGGCCGATATTGGGCCGATTGTATACTACGTTTAGTGTCAGCGGACCGATTGTATACTACGTTTAGTGTCAGCGGACCGATTGTATACTACGTTTAGTGCCAGCGGGCCGATTGTATACTACGTTTAGTGTCAGCGGGCCGATATTGGGCCGATTGTATACTACGTTTAGTGTCAGCGGTCCGATATTGGGCCGATTGTATGCTGCGTTTAGTGCCAGTGGGCCGATTGTATACTACGTTTAGTGCCAGTGGGCCGATTGTATACTACGTTTAGTGCCAGTGGGCCGATTGTATACTACATTAAGTGCCAGCGGGCCGATTTTTGGCGGTTGCAGTCGCGGCAGATTTTTTTTTCTGTATTGGTTTTTTATCGTTATGTTATGATGTCACAACTCGACAAATTACGTCAGTATGGAGTGAAAACTACGTCACTCTGTTGTACTGGACGTCAACACGGAGGGAATACAATGTTTTTAAACATGGCGATGCCTTGGTTCCGCGTTTTTTCCACCAGAACTACAAAGGAGATTTTTTTTAGAAATGCTGGAACCAGGAATATCTCTGCCAGACGGTTGCTTTCTTTAACCTATTATTTAACGTGATTTGATTCGGGAAATAGTTTGACAGACAAACAGGTTATGTCTAATATACACCCGTTCCGTAATGCTAACTTTGTACACATAGCAGCATTGTATTTCGCTATAATATACCCACGATTTTATGTTTAAATTTTTGTGCAGATATTATTGTATTAAACAAAAATTCATCTATGTATGCTGTCATTGTGTATTTAATATTGGCGTCACATCATGAAATCAAAGTGTCAGACCCTTTTCAACAACATAGTAAAATACAAGAAAACTGATTTGATTATCAAAATCATAACTTGTCTTCTTTTCAACTCAATTCTGTTGATTTTAATTCAAGAAAAAATCGGTTTGGACAGATCTTCTTGAAAAATCAAAACGAACAATAGATAAATAGATAAATAACATGCTAAATGTAATTAAGTTGCTTCTCTGTATTCTCAAACATACAAGACTATGTCTGAGAAAACCTGGTTTGTCGTTCTACGCGAGACTATGAGAGTGGAGACCAATGACCATAAGCGAATTCGAAGGTCTCTTAGCGGTTACTATCAATATGGGGTTCATAAAGAAACCAACAGTCAGCGAATTCTGGAACTCAAAGCACGACAGCCAATGTACCACGTGGTTTCAATTAATCTTGAATTGTGTCCATATCACCAACAAAAAAGTATTCGAACGGAACTACTCGACATACAAGTAGATCTTTTGCATTTTTTTGATAATGTGGTGTATATAAGGAAAACGCACTTGTTCTATTTTGTGCCCAATATAAAGGATAAGATAGATGAGGTTTGTAATATGAAATGCATCATCTAACCCACCATGTATATAATATACTCAGCATTAATAATTTCCATATACATTTTACTTTTATTTACTGAAAAAGAACAGGGGTTTGTTTCATACAAATACATGGTCAAAACACTATCAGATGGGAACTGTAATGCTGTTTCCCAAACCGAATGAATTAACCCTTACATATCAAGATCATTATACAATTACCCTGACAACCAATCAGACTCGAATGTACAACTCAGATAATGGAAAGATATATATTATCAGCATACAAAACCAGTGTACTTTATACCAACATGGAGAATAAGATATTTGTGTAATCCGAGCATCATATACGCTTAGGCATACAATGCCATATATTTATCTCGTCTTTCTAACATAGAAAATCAAATCACGAAGGCCTTTTTATCACCTGTTCCCCTGACCACACGGTGATACACGTTTTGAATACAGTAGGATACCAGTCTGTAGTCGATGACAGGGATACACGTCCTGGCTTCAATAGGATACCAGCCTATAGGCTATAACGGGGATACACATGCTGAATACAGGATACCAGCCTATAGGCTATAACGGGGATACACGTGCTGAATACAGTAGGATACCAGCCTATAGCCTATGACGGGGATACACGTGATGAATACAGTAGGATACCGGTCTGTAGCCTATGACGGGGAAACACGTGCTGAATACACTAAGGATACCAGTCATTATCCTTTGACGAGAACACGTGCAGAATACAGTAGGATACCAGTCTGTAGCCTATGACGGGGATACACGTGCTGAATACAGTAAGATACCAGTCTGTAGCCTATGACGGGGATACACGTGCAGAACACAGTAGGATACCAGTCTGTAGCCTATGACGGGGATACACGTGTTGAATACAGTAGGATACCAGTCTGTAGTCTATGACGGGGATACACGTGCTGAATACAGTAGGATACCAGTCTGTAGTCTATGACGGGGATACACGTGCAGAACACAGTAGGATACCAGTCTGTAGCCTATGACGGGAATACACGTGCTTGCTTCAGTAGGATACCAGTCTGTAGCCTATGACGGGGATACACGTGCTGAATACAGTAGGATACCAGTCTGTAGTCTATGACGGGGATACACGTACTGAATACAGTAGGATACCAGTCTGTAGCCTATGACGGGGATACACGTGCTGGTTTTAGTAGGATATCAACCTGTATCTCAATTTTGAATTTTTTGATACAGTAAAAGAAATTAAAAAAAAAAACATATTTTGAATATTCTATATTGTAAAATACACGAGAGATAATATCTTTTCTACCATTCTACTTTAATTTATTCCACTCTCAGGCCATTGTGTAAATATGGCGGGTGTTGGATAAATATAAGTGATATTCCACTAGTGGTATATGGCCTTCCGGATACATGATTAGTGAACTTTGACCCGAACTACTTTTTTCACTCGCGTGATTTGTTCCACGTCTGCTGTCAACATCACAGGCACTCGAGGCCAGGATATTATTTTTTAAACATTGATTTTTGTTTTAGCACTCATGACTGACGTTATTTAAACGAAATATCAGCAGAATTCAAGTTTATGTGCCGGTTGACAAATCCGAGGTCCACGGTCATTAAAAATACACAAGGCAAGCAACTCCAGATTTTAAAAAATCGACCCCTCGGGAAACTGGCTCAAAAAAAGTAGTTATGTTATGATAAGTTCCTTGTAAAACAATATGTATCCGTAGGTAGTGAGTATATTTACCTTTTATTTGGTGCATAACATTACAGGCAACGAGAAATTCACAATACGTACATGAGATTAACATCTCAATAACCGGAGATTTTATCGTCCATATAATTATCTTTGACGGAAGTATCATGCCATTTCAAGGGCGGTCACTCCGACTTTTTGAGAGAGGAGTTCCGGATAGCACTATACCAGTGAACAGGTAAGAAAGGTTCCGATGTCATTACGCGCGTAACTTCAAAATAGATATTTTTATTTCTACAAATACATTTGCGGGGATGGAAAAATAATGGCTGGGCAAAGAAAGTCCACATTTGCCAACTCGGATACAATATCATGGTAAGGAATTATACAGAATGCATCAACTATCAATCAAGCTGGCGGTAATGAGAATTTTTTGTTTCCAAAAAAAAAAAAAAAATAAGAAAAAAATCATGCAGATAATGAAAAAAGGGCGCAATTTATGAAAAATATCATGGGGGAAAAATATTTACTTTGAAATTGGAAATTAAATGATTTTTTCCATAGTGATTTTTGTCAAGTTATTGAGAATATTTGAAAAGAAATACATATTACTTATTAACCAAGAGGCCCAAAGGGCTCGTATTGCTACAGGTACTGTATGTTTTGGCAAACATCCATACAATGGACTTCCTGACCAAATATCATGACCCAAGGCCTTTTTGGTTATCAGAAGATGTTATTTAAGTTTTTATCCATGACCTTGAATATAATGTCAAAGTAATATCTTTTCTCAAACTTTGTTGCCCTTCACCCAAGAAACATTTTAACAAACATCATGATCCCTGGACTTTTGGTTAATCGGAATAAGTCGTTTAAAAAATCAACACATTGGACCAAAGTGACCTTGAATAAAGGTCAATGTATTTTTTTTTTGCTGCAAACGGTGTAGGGCTTTATCTAAGGAACGATATTTTTCATAAATTGCGCCTCTTTTCAAATATTCTCAATAACTTGACAAAAATCACTATGGAAAAAATCATTTAATTTCCAATTTCTAAGTTAATATATTTCCCCCACGATATTTTTCATAAATTGCGCCTCTTTTCAAATATTCTCAATAACTTGACAAAAATCACTATGGAAAAAATCATTTAATTTCCAATATCTAAGTTAATATATTTCCCCCACGATATTTTTCATAAATTGCGCCCTTTTTTCATTATCTGCATGATTTTTTTCTTATTTTTTTTTTTTTTTTTGAAAAAAAAAATTCTCATTACCGCCAGCTTGATTGAAAGTTGATGCATTCTGTATAATCCCTTACCATGATATTGTATCCGAGTTGGCAAATGTGGACTTTCTTTGCCCAGCCATTATTTTTCCATCCCCGCAAATGTATTTGTAGAAATAAAAATATCTATTTTGAAGTTACGCGCGTAATGACATCGGAACCTTTCTTACCTGTTCACTGGTATAGTGCTATCCGGAACTCCTCTCCCAAAAAGTCGGAGTGACCGCCCTTGAAATGGCATGTTACTTCCGTCAAAGATAATTACATGGACGATAAAATCTCCGGTTATTGAGATGTTAATCTCATGTACGTATTGTGAATTTCTCGTTGCCTGTAATGTTATGCACCAAATAAAAGGTAAATATACACACTACCTACGGATACATATTGTTTTACAAGGAACTTATCATAACTACTTTTTTTGAGCCAGTTTCCAAGCCATTTTTTAAAATCTGGAGTTGCTTGCCTTGTGTATTTTTAATGACCGTGGACCTCCATTTGTCAACCGGCACATAAACTTCTGCTGATATTTCGTTTAAATAACGTCAGTCATGAGTGCTAAAACAAAAATCAATGTTTAAAAAATAATATCCTGGCCTCGAGTGCCTGTGGTCAACATGGCTGAACTGGATACGCTTGAGGTGAATGTAGGTAATAAAGTAAGGCTATGTGATGGGGAAAATGGTGTAATCCGGGTAATTTCAAAAGCAGATAATAATGTTGGGTTTGATCGTTTCCAAATAGAGCTTAATTCGGGAAAGACTGTTACAGAAGTAAAGTATCGTTTCGATGTGATACCGGCTTGTCAGTGGTAGTCTGTATGTTTACAAATGCTTTTACTCCGCCCCTTTTACGTCAGCTTACGTCATTGATACATTGTAGTACAATGTATTTGTAATGTTGCATTTGCTTACACCTAGGCCTAACATTGTAGCCTTTTCATAATTTTAGTCGATTGATGTCAAAATTGATCTTTTGAGCATAATTCCAGCCCAAAGAAATAAATTTCTTTATTTTTTTTGGATGTCGGAATGGTGCTTATATAGGCCTAGATTCAATTGTTTGTTATTTACTCTGTTCATGTTCTGAGTTTAAGATTTATGCCTGTTTTTCATTTCATATAATCAGGTCTGATGAACAAGTCTGGGAGTAAAAATAACGGAAAAAGACTGACAAACCATAGTGCCAGGAAGTACCTTGTACAAAAACTCAATGACAAAGGATTACCCCCAAATCAGATTATGCAGATACAAACTATTTTCACATTGAAATATCTCAAGATGATCATTAGGGCCTATAATCGTTACGAGTAAATTGAACACTTACCTTGTTTAAAGAAATTAAATCCCAAACAGTTTAACACTAATATAAATTTATAAAAATCTGCTTTCATAATGCAGGGTAATGCATCACTGTCAGGCTTAGAGTAGACAATAACTAGATCTCTACTTCCATTGGTCCAATAAACGTTGCCTAATTATGTAATTGTCTGCATCCTCCAGATTTCCGGGCACAGGAATATCCAGAGTGTCAACAGTTACTCAACTTTAAACACAAACCAGCACCGGACGATTTCAAGAGCGATATCGTCATGCTTGGATCATTTTGGTGACAGACCTTTCACTAGAGCTAATATTAAGCACATCTAGTGCAAGCGAAGTCATCGTCAGACCTCCAAATCCTGAATCAACTGTGTCTGCCAAATCCCATCGGTGCCCATACTTCAGTATTTGCAGTCCTATTCACGGTGGTTCATTCACAATAAACATTAACAATACAAACGTCCCAGACCAAGGGTGCTGTACTCTGATTTTGACAGTGATTGATTTAGAAGTTTCCGGCGGGAACCAGATGACACCACTGTATGTGTCTGTATAAAAGCGCGCCTAACATAGTCCGCGATTTTCTACTATTATTTAGACAGTTCAAGTTTATAAGACAACTAATCGTCATTGTGTTATTATATGTAAACTTTAAAATTGTGAAAATAATAAAGAAATTAATTATTTATCACCATATATATTTTTGAATATTAATTGAAGCCTTTTCACTCCGAGTGATATCGCTACGCCATATTTGCATATGTCAGCAAATTGTTTACACACGATACATGTATTGGTCTTCGCCTACCGCCTGTGATCTCGAAATAAGAATGGTAGAAACAGATTACACAACGAGTGGTTGTTGGATACGGCGTTTATTTCACTCTCGTTAGTTATTTTTTAAAAGTTACAAAAGACACGAGCTTTAGCGAGTGTCTTTTTTAACTTTTAAAAAATAACTAACGAGAGTGTGAGAGTGTGAAATGTGAAACTCGAGTTAGTTATTTTTTAAAAGTTACAAAAGACACGAGCTTTAGCGAGTGTCTTTTTTAACTTTTAAAAAATAACTAACGAGAGTGAAATAAACGCCGTATCCAACAACCACTCGTTGTGTAATCTCTATTTAGTATACACTTATACTGTTATACATGTAACTAAAGAAAGACAGATTCATGATTTCAAGGGTTGAAAACATGGTGTTTTGTACTGTTTCTAACGAGAGAAAGAAAAAAGGATTGAGATTGAATATTTGACACATTCGTATTTGCTTTAAATGAATCATCATTTGTTGTAGCTACATTAGGTATTTTAGACAAGGTGCCGACACAAATGTTTTGATCGGTGTACAGGAAATCTACAATTACATACACTCAGATGATTAGTGATATTTCACACTTCACCGAATTAAACCTGATGACTTGTGTGTGTGTATATATCACTTCCTTGTATATAGGACTTTGAATATGGCACACTTCATAGGTTTTCATAGACTTCAAGCTATTAAAGAGGAGCAAACTATGATCAAAGCACCGGATGGATTAATTTATCGAGCATAAAAAAACAAATGAATATTCAGATGCACAAATTTAAAACGATATCTTCCTACGGATTTGTACGTATTCAATATTTCTATAGCAGTTACCATTGATGGCAAATACATGTAAAACATATGTCGTTGAAAATTCCTATAGACTTGACAAGACCTTATCCTGCGAAATTTTACTGTCGAGAACAAAACATGCTTGAAATATCCTTGCTTCCTTCAAATAAATTGCGAAATATAACTTTGTTATGTCGCATTCGTCCTGCCAGGTGTGTATTTCCAGTTGTTCCTCAGGTCCACACCCACCCAGAAATGTTGCTTCTGTCTCCATGACAGGATAGTTCACAATGTCGGACGTATAGTGTCTATAGTATCCGGAGCGAGAAGCTTTCGATGCTGCATCACAACAAAACTGGTAGTATTGTGCAGTGTTGGGATGGTCATTGAAATCTAGGTCACTGTAGCGTGTTTTGATTGTTGTTTTGAAGGCTCTGTCGGGAGGAATTAGGGCGTCCTGCCTTCTCGTTATCAATATTTCCTCTTCTTTTTCAACAAGTTTACTTATAATCTCATAATAAGATTTCGGAAACTTCACTGATCTTCGATTTTCCCAGTTTACGGCAACAAGTCTATTTTCGGACTTCATATACCAATCACCAGATTCTGTGTCAGAAAATACTCTTTTGTTACCTACACTTCCAGGTGTTATACACGACACATTGAAACGTACGTGAACTTGTTTGACTCCGGACCACGATAATTTAGAGTGACACGTTGGAGACATTATACGTTTTTCGCTGATTAGAAAAAAGCGAATATTATTTTTACTTGCCATATCACGTGACGACTTCATAAATCCATGGTTACCACATATAGTAGCTGTGTCCTGTTCGAATTTACTGATTCCCCATAGGGACAAATGACCTGCATTAAAAAAGCCAACAAGTCAACAAAGCCGTACAACGTTATTTTCGAGTTTCTTGAAGTTCAGCACAGGATCGCCCTTTAACCTTTTTTACTGTTGAATTGTACTGTATTGACTTTTGCACATTTTAAAACTCATTTATTTCTGACAGGAAATTGAACAACATTAATGGAAATGAGATTGATTGGACCGTTCTGTTATTCAAAAACCAAAAAAAATATTTTGTATGTCGGATCGTTCAAAGAGATACAAACTATTTTTCTCCAGATTACGTTTAAATAACACTTAAACTGGAGTTACTTTTTACGTTATAAAATCAAATCTTAGTACCCAACCTTAAACTTATCTTTCTAAATATATTTCATGTCAATTTCTCAACATCAGAAAAAAAAGTACATGCGCTAATAACAAATTTCTACACATATTTATTTCATTTACAGATACCATTTGGATTTTCTTGCTACAAGTACCTGTTCGATCTCGATAAGCAGAAGCCGGGCTAGCGATGTCAAACTCACATCTCCCAGGTACCGCACACGTCAGCTTGTAATTCGTCATTGTCTTGATACAACAGTATCTGTAAAAGTCCACATACCATACATCAAACTTTGATTTATTCTTATTCCTATTTTCGCATTTGTTTCCACTTAATAGAATATTAAAATGACAATAATATTAATGACTGTTTGTAAATAATATTATGATAACAACACAGAAAATACGCAGATGTTCATAGAAATTAATTCAAACACAAAGTCGATAGAACTAGGGTGAAACATGAACAAAAGAAGAAGTTACCAGAGGCTCCTGGACAAGTAAGACCAGTTTTGTTTACATCTGGACTGATAACATTTCTAATTGGGACAAGTGAAATGGTTAAACTATTAACATCAAGGAATCAACATTACTGTAAGATTTAGTCACAAATATACTCTCTCTGATGACAATATAAATTACAAATATTTATTACATCAACTATCAAATGAACGTACCAACTTCATACTTTGTATCACTTATTCGTTCTAAGTATGATATATCATCTATTGATATAATTATTTATATAAGACGACAAAACATATTTCATGTTTATGCACAGGTAACTTATCTACCGCATTATAAAAGGTGCAATATATTCAAAAGGCTAACTTTAATTCCATCCAAAAGTTAGCAACAAGCATTAAACTATAATAATCGTATAATAAATTCTTATCTGTATTACATTAGTAGGTCAAGCTAGTTAAACTTAGATAAGAACAGCTACTTTTAAATACAAGGCCATCGAAAGAATGTCTAACACAGTAAAACATGTTGGCGCATAAGTTGTTTTTATGTCATCAAAAAAATTTGACAATCGAATTTCCTTACACTTGTAGTTATATTTGAACATTAAAAATGAAATCTTATATTTCTAGTTGCATTATTTAAGTGGAAAACAAACAAAAATATCAAGCAATGAATCAACACAATACAGGAAAAGAATGACAAGATCAAGAAAACAAAAGTAAACGTGATTGAAGAGGCACTCATATATATTCCAAGGTTATAATATCTATTCAGTTACTAAGGATTACAGGACCAAATTCTATTGATTTTAAAAAGAAAAAAATTCCAATTCTACAATAAACAGAAAGTGACGAAAGCATCGTCATATCTATATTGAATCATATATGTTAGACTTGACTTACCCGTAAAAACGTATAACTGATTAGCAGAGCACGTTACCCCGATAATGAAGTGAAGGTCCTAATAGGATTGTATTTTGTGTGGAATGGTTCTCCTCTAGTGAGATGGTCTGCAATGTGTTTGTAATCACTGAGTTATCCAACAAGTTGCTGATGGCTGAAACATCAAGTGATTGTCCTGGGAAGTCATGCCTTACATTAATCGTATGCTTTGTCATGAATTATGTTACTTTATATTGGCCTAATAACTGAACTCTGATCTGGCGACATTCGTGACCTACTGAGTTTAAGTAGGTTATCTTCTAACCGATGATATCACTGTACGAGATGACCTTTTTAACAATCTTAATACCGGACATGTTTGAATCATTCATGACAAAAATTATTATTATCATTATTGTTGCATTCTTAACGACCCGCCAACACATAAAATGTCATTAGAACAATCAAACGGTAAAACACACAGCGATCCAAAAGGAAGTAACATTAAACAAACCAAAACGTTAAAGACAATTGCTACAAGTCTTAAATGGGTATATTAACACAAAAGATTAAAATGGTATGTCATAGTTTATTATATAGACCAACATCTTTCAGGTAATGTAGAATTTTACAAATCTCAACAGTTTCAAAAAGGGTTTTTAGACATGTAATGTTACGATAAAAACATCCTCGAGTAGACAGAAGGTCAATGCAGTCCAATAAAAAAGTTTTACGGTGAATGGCTCATCACATCCTATGTACCGAGGATTATCTTCGCCTTTCAACATGTATGAATGTGTAAGGTATGTATGACCCATCCGAAGATGGACAAGGACAACTTCGTCTCGGTGGTTGTCTCTATAGCCTGGAGATCATTAACCGATAACAGGTTTAACGGAGTGCAATTTCTTATTGGTATATATATTTAATTCCTCCTGTCACTGAATTTTAAAAATTTGTTTCATAAATAGTTTAAAATCGGTAAAATAAAGTTAAAAAACAACAGGTGGTTGCGATAAAGCTTCCTTTGTGGAACGATCTGCTTTTTCATTGCCCTGTATTCCCATGTGCCCAGGAACCCAGCAAAAAAGCAATGTAAAAGTTAAAGGCAAGTTCATGATATAGTATTAATGTATTACGAATGAAAATATTTTCGATATTTCTATTGCGTAGACTCTATAGAACACAAAGAGAGTCTGAATGGATAACAGCTCTTATCAATTTGTTTCTTTGCATATATTCAAGGGCGAGGTAGAGAGCTATCGCTTCCGCCGAGAATATTGAGGCGTTATTCGGTAGCCGGCATCCATAGGTTTCATCTTGTGTAACCATGACCGCAGCAACCTTATTATTATCTTTTGAACCATCAGTATCTAAATGTAGAAATGTTTGATATTTTAACTGCAATTCGAGAAGAATGAACCATTTCATGAAGTGAAAAATCAACTTCAGGTGAATTTATGTGCCAGGGTGGAATTTCTATCGTTCCAAATGACTGAATTTGGTCAATTTCAATATTTGAGTTTTGTAAAAGAGCGGAAATGCGAATGCCCAATGATAAAACGGTTTTTGGTTTGTTTTGAAACAAGAATTTATATTTTGGATCAAATACAAGTGAAAAAGCAGGATTTGAAGAATTTGACTTTAGCTGAATGGTGTATTTGCATAGCCATTTTTTTCGACGGCTATATGGTGATGGTTCGTTAGCCTCTACATAGAGGCTTGTTGTAGGTATGGTCTTAAAAGCTCCGAGAGCGAGCCTAAGACATTGGTGATGAACAGTGTCTAATAATTAGAGATATGAAGATATAGCCGATACATACACAATGGAACCGTAGTCTAATTTTGATCTAATAAGGGCTCCATAGAGTCTTAGCAAAACTTTTCTATTAGCTCCTCAATCAGAGAGATTTGGATCGTCGCGTTGTTTCCGAATTTGACAAAAATCATGACAAAAACATTGCTATAAGTTAACATTTTTGTAAATGTAGCTAGCAAGTATGGCAATGTCGTTTGATAATGCTTTCTTATATTATAAAATGCTTTATTAAATTAACAGCTTTTCCATGCTATATTTCGTCTTTTCACATAAAACCTTACTGATATGTATTTCATCATTATCACCATAATCAGTCAACTAAGCGAATAATCATTAGTGTCGATTCATTCCAAAACACACCCTTCAGGAAATGTGACAACCTGAAGCGAGACAATTGAAATATTTTGTAAGACTCCAGTCTTCCCTGCTGTACACAGACAGCGGCAACACAAATCTCTTCACGCAGTGATTACCACTATCAATGTATGTATCAGAAAATGATGACATATAATTTCAACACCTTCAAGAATCATACAATAATAACATCATTCATCACTTTCCTGAATTTCCATAGTTGTAGCTAAGGCAGATTGCACATGATAAGTATAAAACATATGCTCATGTGCCCTATGATCAACTGGTATGATAATAATTGAGGTCATCTTGTACGTGTTTAAGATGACCTCAATTATCTCCTATGTTAGTTTTAATGTGCAACATAGAAACTGCCACAGGGGATAACTGAGGTCTTTTTTCACATGTATAAAAATCTGACAGAACAAGAAGATAAGCAGAGGAATTCCGAGATTAAAAGTATTGAGAAACAAACTTGTCCTTGTAGAAGCTAATATCAAAAGGATAAATTGAATACAAATTATCTTCCCCCACGAATATCCTCCGATAATGAGAAGGTCAACGAGCTTTTAAATATAAGGCAATGGACTGAGTGCTTAACACTCCCTCCCCCCACCCCCCCCCCCCCCCCCCCCCCCCCCAAAAAAAAAAAAAAAAAACAAACAAACAAACAAACAAACAATACGGTGCATCAGTTGTTATGTATTCCATCAAAATAATCTGACAACTGTTTCGAGTTTCACTACTTAGGAAAATGATTAAAATGTTCAGGAGATTCAAGCAATGCTTAGTATCATAGATCAATTAGAGAATAATTCAGGGTTCACTACTCTGTTTATCTCTAAGTTGTTTAATGCTATACTGCATTGTCTTTTTTTTTACTTTTTTTTACAAAGCATATTCTGATAAGAAAATATCGGAACCGTTGATTATCCCGAGACTTAAATTCCAAACAACATTGTTTTGTATGTCAGAAAAAAAGATCTAGGGCAAATTGTTTCACCCGCAGAACCGGAGTAATTAGACGTATAAATGTAAAACATTTTCAGTTGAAAGTTTTTTTGTTGATTAAACATTGAAAATCCACAAACTTAAACAATGTTTATGACTTGTTTTCAATGATAACTGATTTCGATATTGTCTCGGCATCAGCATCCGAATACATTTATGTTTATTGTCAAGACGATATGAACGAAAACCCAGTTTTACACTGTTGTCATCATCATACAGCAGTGTCTGTAAAATATCCCATTATATATACCTAACTTTTAAATTTTCGCTTCAGTTGTCTATTCAATATCATATCCAGCCTCTAGACCACAGAGGTAAACACGTGCTGACTACAGTTAGTTATCAACCTCAAGACCAGGTAGACAATACACTTGGAGACTAAAATAGGTTATCGATATACGGAGGGTGTACCCTTGATGACTACAGTAGGACACCGGTATCTAAACCACAGTGGGGCTAAACATGCTGACTACAGATCGATATCAACCCCTTACCACGATTAGGATACATTTGCTGCCAATAGTAGGAGGTAGGCATCTAGACCACGGAGGTGCTACACGTGCAAGGCGCAGCAGGATATCGGCATCTAAACTAGTTTCTTTGATGTAGACTGTAGGGTTGTAATCTATAACATATTTGCATTTTAATAAGAATTTGATTAAATGTCATTTCCCCACTATGATATCAATACGACTTTGATATTTATCTTAAAGTAATCAACAATTTAGGATATATGAAATGTATTAAATGATGGGCTGAGTGCACACTCAATCTATACTTTGATATTTAACAGACCAATATCTATCTTGTAGCTCGCCTTCCACATTGCATGGCCCTGACGTGCCGTAGGAAGACAGAAATTGTAATCTACGTGAAGCTGTTTAGCCTATTGTTTAGTATACCTCGTTGTACTCTTGGTCAATAATTTAATTTGAATTAGTCGTTTGAATGGTCTTTAGTTTGATACTAGCCAGTGCATAAAACATAACAAGAAATATTTTTCATTCTCACCGGAGATCCTTCATTTTAAATCCGATGATATTTATTGATACATAAGTTGTTGACATGCTGTGAATGTTTAACATAACGTCGTATCACCAAATGATAGGTTGCGCATACTTGTGCACACTATTTGATGATAACATTTTGTTCGGGAGTGTACTACCAATGAATAGCGATAATCCTTTTCTGGATATCACAGCGATTCGTGTTCATTTGACACGGGTCTGTTCTCTTTGATATTTCTGATGTGATGGAAACAAAGCATGGGTTATTTGACTTGCTTTAGATAGACTGAATGTATTTTTTTTATTTCTTTTTCGAATTTTGGAATTTTTACAGCTGTATAAATAATCACATTTGTAATATTCTATATTGTTAGATACATGAGAAATTAGACCTTTTAGCACATACTTATACTGTTATACATGTAACTAAAGAAAGACAGATTGAAAACGTGATGTTTTTGTACTGTTTCTAACGAGAAAAAGAAAGGGATATAGATACGAAAAGATGGAGGAAAGTGCAGAGAAAAGAAAAAGGATTAAGATTGAATATTCGAAACATTCGTATTTGCTTTAAATGAAAAATCATTTTTTTGTAGCTACATTAGGCATTTTAGACAAGGTGCCGACACAAATGTTTTGATCGGTGTACAGGAAATCTACAATTACATACACTCAGATGATTAGTGATATTTCACACTTCACCGAATTAAACCTGATGACTTGTATATATATATATATATATATATATATAGAGAGAGAGAGAGAGAGAGAGAGAGAAAATTAATCACTTAACATGACAAACAAATATATATACACAAAGTTTTTATTATTTTAAATTATATATATATATATATATATATATATATATCACTATATAGTATATATATATATATATAGACTTGAGCTATTAAGAGAGAGAGAGAGAAAAGAGAAAGGATTCATTTATCGAGTATAAAAAACAAATGAATATTTAGATGCACAAATTTAAAACGATATCTTCCTACGGAATTGTACGTATTCAATATTTCTATAGTAGTTACCATTGATGGCAAATACATGTAAAACATATGTCGTTGAAAATTCCTATAGACTTGACAAGACCTTGTCCTGCGAAAGTTTACTGTCGAGGACAAAACATGCTTGAAATATCCTTGCTTCCTTCAAATAAATTGCGAAATATAACTTTGTTATGTCGCATTCGTCCTGCCAGGTGTAAATGTCCAGTTGTTCCTCAGGTCCACACCCACCCAGAAATGTTGCTTCTGTCTCCATGACAGGATAGTTCACAATGTCGGACGTATAGTGTCTATAGTATCCGGAGCGAGAAGCTTTCGATGCTGCATCACAACAAAACTGGTAGTACTGTGCAGTGTTGGGATGGTCATTGTAATCTAGGTCGCTGTAGCGTGTTTTGATGGTTGTTTTGAAGGCTCTGTCGGGAGGAATTAGGGCGTCCTGCCTTCTCGTTATCAATATTTCCTCTTCTTTATCAACAAGTTCACTTGCACTCTCATAATACGATTTTGGAAATTTTACTGGTCTTCGATTGTCCCAGTTTACGGCAACAAGTCTATTTTCGGACTTCATATACCAATCACCAGATTCTGTGTCAGAAAATACTCTTTTGTTACCTACACTTCCAGGTGTTATACACGACACATTGAAACGTACGTGAACTTGTTTGACTCCGGACCACGATAATTTAGAGTGACACGTTGGAGACATTATACGTTTTTCGCTGATGTGGAAAAAACGAATATTATTTTTACTTGCCATATCACGTATCGACTGCATAAATCCATGGTTACCACATATAGTAGCTGTGTCCTGTTCGAATTTACTGATTCCCCATAGGGACAAATGACCTGCATTAAAAAAGCCAACAAGTCAACAAAGCCGTACAACGTTATTTTCGAGATTCTTGAAGTTCAGCACAGAATCGCCCTTTAACCTTTTTTTACTGTTGAATTGTACTGTATTGACTTTTGCACATTTTAAAACTCATTTATTTCTGATAGGAAATTGAACAACATTAATGGAAATGAGATTGATTGGACCGTTCTGTTATTAAAAAACCAAAAAAAAAAAAAAAAATTTTGTATGTCGGATCGTTCAAAGAGATACAAACTATTTTTCTCCAGATTACGTTTAAATAACACTTAAAATGGAGTTACTTTTTACGTTATAAAATCAAATCTTAGTACCCAACCTTAAACTAACTTATCTTTCTAAATATATCTCATGTCAATATCTCAACATCAGAATAAAAGTACATGCGCTAACAACAAATTTCTACACATATCTATTTCATTTACAGATACCATTTGGATTTTTTAGCTACAAGTACCTGTTCGATCTCGGTAAGCAGAAGCCGGGCTAGCAATGTCAAACTCACATCTCCCAGGTACCGCATATGTCAGTTTGTAATTCGTCATTGTCTTGATACAACAGTATCTGTAAAAGTCCACATACCATACATCAAACTTTGATTTATTCTTATTCCTATTTTCGCATTTGTTTTCACTTAATAGAATATTAAAATGACAATAATATTAATGACTGTTTGTAAATAATATTATGATAACAACATAGAAAATACGGAGATGTTCACAGAAAAAAGCATAACCATAACATTTCTAATTGGGACAGGTGAAATAGTGGATTAAACTAGTAACATCAAGGAATCAACATTACTGTAAGATTTAGTCACAAATATACTCTCTTTGACGACAATATCAATTACAAATATTTATTACATCAACTATCAAATGAACTTACCAACTTCATACTTTGTATCACTTATTCATTCTAAGTATGATATATCATCTATTGATATATTTATATATATATAAGATGACATATTTCATTGTTATGCACAGATAACGTATCTACCGCATTATGAAAGGTGCAATATATTCAAACGGCTAATTTAAATTCCACTCAAAAGTTAGCAGCAAGCATTAAGCTATAATTATCGTATGATAAATTCTTATATGTATTACATTAATAGGTCAAGCTGTTTAAACTTAGATTAGAACATGACGCATAAGTTTTTTTTATGTCATCAAAATAACTTGACAATCGCGTTTCCTTACAGATGTAGTTATGTTTTAACACTAAAAATGAAATCTTTTATTTCTAGTTGCATTATTTAAGTGAAAAACAAAGAAAAATATCAAGCAATGAATCAATACAATACAGGAAGAGAATGACAAGACCAAGAAAACAAAAGTAAACGTGATTGAAGAGGCACTCGTATCGACTGCGCTACTCCGCGGTTATAATATCTATTCAATTACTAAGGCTTACAGGAGACTTCAACACCTCAAATTCTATCGATTCTAAAAATAAAAAAGAATTCAATTCTACAATAAACAGGAAGTAACGAAAGCATCGTCATATCTATATTTAATCACATATGTTAGACTTGACTTACCCGTAAAAACGTATAACTCAACAGAGCACGTTACCCTGATAATGAAGTGAAGGTCCCAATAGGATTGTATGTTGTGTGGAATGGTTCTCCGCTAGAGAGATGGTCTGCAATGTGTTTGTGTTTGCTGATGGCTGAAACATAAAGTGATTGTCCTGGAAAGTCGTACGTTACATTAATCGTGTTTTGTCATGAATTACGTAACTGTATATTGACCTAGAAATCGAACTCTGAATTGGTGGTGTTCGTGACCTGCTGACTCAATGTCGGTTATAAAAATCTGACAGAACAAGAAGATAAGCAGAGGAATTCCGAGATTAAAAGTCTTGACAAACAAACTTGTCCTTGTAGAAGCTAATACCAAAAGGATAAGTTGAATACAAATTATCTTCCCCCACGAATAGCCTCCGATAACGAGAAGGTCAACGAGCTTTTAAATATAAGGCAATGGACTGAGTGCTTAACACTCCCTCCCCCCAGCCCCCCCCCCCCCCAAAAAAAACACCCCCCCCCCCCAAAAAAAAAAAAAAAAAAAAAAACCAACAACAACAAAAACAAAAAACAAACGGTTCATGAGATGTTATGTATGCCGTCAAAATAATCTGACAACTGTTTCGAGTTTCACTACTTAGGAAAATGATTAAAAAGATCAGGAGAATCAAGAAATGCTTAGTATCATAGATCAATTAGAGAATAATTCAGAGTTCACTATTCTGTTTATTTCAAAGTTGTTTAATGCTATACTGCCTTGGCTATCGCTTTTTTTTAATAAAAAAAAGGAATTCGGTAAGACACAAATTATTTGAACAGAGGACTATAACATAAACTAGAGAGAGGTGAAATCGTATTTCATTTCAAGATCTAAGATCAATAATCATTCAAGATCGAGAACGAAATATGGAAAAGGATTATCATGAGACTTAAATTCCAAACAACATTTTTTGTATGTCGGAAAAAAGATCTAGGGCAAATTGTTTAATTAACAAAAAAAAAAAAAAAACAAAAAAAAAAACTGGAGTAATCAGACTAATCAATGTTAAACATTGTCAGTTGAAGTATTGTGATTTCTGTTTATTATATATTGAAAATCCACAAACTTGAAAAATACTTTGAAGTTGTAATTAATGACAACTAATTACGTTATTTTCTCAGTATCAGCATTCGAATACATTTATGTTTATAGACACAACAATATGAACTAAGACCCAGTCTTAGACTGTTGTCATCGTCATACAGCAATGTCTGTAAAATATCACATATTATATACCTAACTTTGATTTATTATTCGAGACTACTTTTTAAATGATATTATAAGAAAGAAAATACCAAGATATTCACAAAACCTTAATTAAATTAAAAGCGGAAAATTAGAAATAAAGATATTTTTGCTGTTACGTATACTATGTATAGTGTCACAGATCAACTTAAGGTTAATACAGAGTTTAATATTCAGTTTTTTCTAAGTAGTCCAGTGATATACAGACTGGTTGCTTCTTAACATTACAAAAACAAGAATTCGGTAGACACAATTAAAAAACAGATGCTGATAGCGTATTTCAACACAGAGATAGAACCAGTATTGCATTTCCAAATCTGAGATAAATAATGAATCAAGATCGAGAACGAAAGAAGGAAAATCGTGCACTGAGAGATACAGATTTCTGTTTAAAGGGGAATAACCGCGATATCAATTTATACACCAATATCTAGGTCAACATTTATAGGGAAAGTGTCGTAAATACCTATCAAAATTACAATTTCTCAAGTCACGAATCTGAATCAGAAAAAATTAACTTTGTTAGACATAGGAATTGTTAGGAATAGTACGCATTCACACGGTTGTTGTCGAATTTAATTCTTCCTTACTTCAACATACCGACCAAACAAGAAACGATTGTCCGTTCTATCCTACAGTATTCATTCACGTCATTCCTGACGTAAGTTATCATCAGTTCATCAGTCTGAGACAGAGAATCCAGTTGTTGACAAAAGATAAGTATGCCATACCTGTTGCTTTCAATGAGATCAAAATAACATTTCCATTGAGTCTACACCGGTAGTACTTCGCCCTTCGTATGAACTATATATAGAATGGCATTTAAAAACATTAAGGTATCTTGGCCCATCACTCTGTGCCCCCAGAACAGATGATTTTGTGTGCGTTTTAAAACACTGAAACTAGGACCGAGTCCACAATTTATTTTGCTATACGTTTCATTGTAACATTAGAATTCATAACAAACTCCCAAAGTTTCATCTACAAATTTCCGTCTCTACTAGCCAAGATCAACATCTGAGAAGCAAAATGTTAAAGTTTCAACCCATCATGTTAGGCATTTTCTGGAGATACACCTGCATGTGTGTCACCTAATTTACAAAATACATGTTCAATATGATTGATTTACACACTGATAGTGAGATTATCATCTTTATAACAGATCTGCATTAAGTTTATAGGTAAACATCCAATTCAAAGAGGTATACCATTTTCCCCTAGTATACATACTTTTCTAGTGACTTAATTCTTGGGGTCTGAATCCAGAAATATTCAGTTATGGTCTCAGCCAAACAGAACTAATAATAACCAACACTTCATCTGTAAAGAATCATTAATTACGCAGTGCACGTAATTTGCTTGTATATTGGATATAGCATATTTACGAAATGTATGTTCTCCACTGAGTCCAAAAATACTCGTTTTACTTTTTTCACTAAAGGATAAAGTGACAACATGTAGTCCCTTTTCATTATGATAGGACTATTTTTCTTTGATTATAAATCAAGTATGAAATATTACATAATTCAGATAACAATGTTCGTATGATTTGAATTCCAAATACGAACAATATTAACAGCTGTTTAGCTATTCTTATTTGTAAACAAGAAAACCCTCTATATAAAAGGTCATAACTTCTTTGACGTTAATTGGAATGATTGAACAAAGCATAACTCATGAACAAGTCACACACCCTATTCCTTCTGTCGCAGGTTATACTGAGAAAATATTGTTTAGTTGGCTAATTATGATGCGTATGTTGACATACAGACCAGTAAGGTTTCATGGAAAAATATCAAAACTTATCAATTTAATAAATCAAGCAAACCAAATAAATCACCGTCGTAGCTGCATGGAAGCTACAATTACAGAATGTTAACATAAACCAATATTTGTTTCGTGTATGATTCAAATGTTCGATATTAAGGTTGTTAAAAAAGGTCAGTTCTGACAGTGATATCATCGGTTAGAAGATAACCGATATTGAGTCAGTAGGTCACGAACGCCGCCAAACCAGAGTGCGATTACTAGGTCAATATACAGCAACACAATTCATGACAAAGTATATGAATACGTAACCTACGACTTTCCAGGACAATCACCTGATGTTTCAGCAATCAGAAGCTTGTTGGATAACTCAGTGATTACAAACACATTGCAGACCATCTCTCTAGAGGAGAACCATTCCACACAAAATACAATCCTATTAGGACCTTCACTTCATTATCGGGGTAACGTGCACTACTAATAACTTATGCGTATTTACGGGTAAGTCAAGTCTAGCATATGTGATTTAATACAAAATGAGAAGTTCTCATCGTGGAATTTAAGTTAGCCGTTTATATACATTACACTTTTCATAATGCTGTAGATACGTTATCTGTGCATCACAATTAAATATGTTTTGTCGTCTTATATGTATATATATGTATATAACAATAGATGATATATCATACTTAGAACGAATAAGTGATACAAAGTATCAATTTGGTAAGTTCATTTGATAGTCAATGTAATAAATATTTGTAATTGATATTGTCATCAAAGAGAGTATATTTGTGACTAAATCTTACAGTAATATTGATTCCTTGATGTCACTTGTTTTATCCACTATTTCACTTGTCCCAATTAGAAATGTTATCAGACCAGAGGTAACGAAAACTGGTCTTACTCGTCCAGGAGCCTCTGATAACTACTTTATTCATCTCAATAAAATATACAATTATGCCTTTTGTGTGATAGATACCAATGTTTTCTCGAACTTCGCATAATAAACTGCTACCGAAGGAATATTGTTTATTAATGTATGTATAAGAATTGTGCATTAAGGCTATTCATGAGTGCAAATTAAAATTTCTGGATAGCAGAACAGGTGTTCATCTTATTCGTATTTTGAATTCAAATTATAGGAATATTGTTGTTTGTAGTATATAATAGTTGATAATTGATATAAAAATAAAGGGGAAAATTACAAATTCCTATCCCAATTAAAAAGAACTATGTAAAGGACTACCACGCGTTTCCGGTAAGCGTGTCGTCTAGTAAGTCGGTTCTCAGTATTAATGACAAGATGTATTTACATGGCGAAAGATTTATTACGTATTCCTGGCGTAGACACAACATGTAGACATATACATTCAACAAAACATACACACATAGGGAGCACTGGTCTGGGCTAACATGGCGATCATATGCCGTACAATAATACTTGGCGTAAAGCTGCCGTTACGCCGGCTTCAACAAATCTGCCTGCTCGTACTTATACATATACTGCTAAGATAGTGAGCATAACTCAGGGAGAAGGATCACTCAGGCCCTTATATACTCTAACTCGAATCTAACTAATAAGGCCACACTCCCATATACAGTTAATGACACACGACAACAGTTCACCACACAAAATCCACGTGCACTTGTATATACCTGATCACTCTGCACTACACAATAAAATAACACTTATTCACACCGATACAACCCAGTACGCACATGAAAGAGTATTCATATAATGGAAACATATCAATAATTTACACATTTAAACAATTCACACAAATATAAACGCACACGCTCTCATTCCATTAACTTTACATTGTTATTACATTACATTCAAAACCTCACAACTACATGTTGTCACTCAATTCTTTTCAAGCCCAAAGAATTAAATCCTTAGAAATGTGTGTTTATCATGAAAAACTGAATATGCCTCTTTGAATTTGATATAGATGTGTTATAGAGATGATAATCTCACTATCGGTGTGTAAGTCAATCATATCGAACATGCATTTTGTGCTGCAAGTGAAACACATGGAGGCGTAACTCCAGAAAATGCCGAATATGATGGGTTGAAACGTTAACATTTTGCATCTCAGGTGTTGATCTTGAAACGGAAACCTTGGCATTCAGTTATGAATTTTGATGTTACAATGAAACATATAGCAAAAACATATAGGTCTCGGTCTTTTTTTCAGTGTTTTAAAACGCACACAAAATCATCTGTTTTGGGGGCACAGAGTGTTGGACCAAGATACCTTAATGTTTTTTAAATGCTTTTCGTTATGTAGTTCAAACGAAGGGGCATAGTATTGCCGGTGTAGAATCAGTGTAAATGTTATTTTGATCTCATAGAAAGTAACAGGTATGGCATATTTATCGTTTGTCAGATTTGTGACTTCATTAATTGTATTTTTTTGATAGGTATTTACTACACTTTCCCAATAAATGTTGACCTAGATATTGGTGTATAAATCGATATCGTGGTTATTCCCCTTTAAGCAGATGTCAGTATTATTAGAATCTGTCAACACTGAATTAACTATTTTACTTCCTTCTTTCTCGATCTTGATTCATTATTTATCTCAAATTTGGAAATGTAATACTGGTTCTATCTCTGTGTTGAAATACGCTATCAGCATCTATGTTTGGTTTGTGTGTTACCGAATTAATGTTTTTTAATGTTAAGAAGCAACCAGTCTTTATAGCATTAGACCACTTAAGGAAAAACAGAATATTATACTCTGTATTAACCTTCAGTCGATTTTTGACACTATACATAGTATAGCAAAAATATCATTATTTCTAATTTTCAGCTTTTTATTTAATTAAGGTTTTGTGTATATCACGGCACTTTCTTTATAATATAATTTAAAAAGTAGTCTCTAATATCATTATCATTTGAATATTACATTGAATGGAAAACTAGAGAGAACATTACATCCGGAGTAGATCAAAGTTAGGTATATATTATGTGATATTTTACAGAAAGTGCTTAATGACTACGATGACAAATTACAACTTGAGGCATGCATCACCAGAGAGATGTGAGCTTGACATCGTCAGCCCGGCTTCTGCTTATCGAGATAGAACAGGTACGTACAGTCAGAAAATCCAAATGTTTTTGAATGAAAAAATGTATTTTGTCTGTTTTAGGATTGGGTCCTTGTTCATCTAATCTTGCTTATAAACAGTAATGTATTCGAATGCTGATGTTTATAATAATATTTATAAAAATGTTGTCTATATTGGAGGTTAAGACATACATTTTCGTTGTTACATGAATAAAAATCATAATAATCAAATTAACTAATAATTGTTTGGCAATCGATATGTTCGATAACTTCAGTTTTTGTTAATTGTTTTGTGAACGATTCGACATATGTTTGGTATTAAAATTTTAAAAAAAGGTCAATGTTATCCGATTTGTTCTCTTCAAACTGTTACATAATTTCTATTATTGTTCTAGAATTTACCAATAACTAGAATATGTGTAAAAATTCAATGTACATTCCTTCAACTTTGTGATAAAGAGAATGATTCTGCGCTCACTTGACAGAACTACCATTGGCAAATTGTGCTGTTTTGTTTACCTCTTGACTCTTGTAATGCAGGTCATGTGTCCCTGTGGGGCATCAGTAAACTCAAACAGGATATAGTTACCATTTGTTTTAACCATGGATTCATGCAGTCGACTCGTGAATTGGCAAGAGAAAATATTCGTTTTTTCCTCATCAGTGAAAAACAAGTAATGTCTCCAAAGTTTCACACTAAGTTATCGTGGTTCAATCAATTACAGAAACTCCATGTAAGAAGCACCGTGTCATGTGTTACACCCTCAAGCGTGGGCAGCAAAACAGTATTTTCAGACATCGATAACGGAGAATGGTACTTGAAGTCTGAAAATAGATTAATTTCTGTAAATTTTGAGACCCGCAGATCGACAAAGTTTCCAAAATCGTATTATGAAAATATGAGTAAACTTGTTAATCAGGAAGAGGAGACATTGATAACGAGAAGGCAGGACGCCCTCATTCCTCCCGACAGAGCCTTCAAAACAACCATCAAAACACGCTACAGTGACCTAGATTTCAATGACCATCCCAACACTGCACAATACTACCAGTTTTGTTGTGATGCAGCATCGAAAGCTTCTCGCTCCGGATACTATAGACACTATACGTCCGACATTGTGAACTATTCTGTCATGGAGACAGAAGCAACATTTCTGGGTGGGTGTGGACCTGAGGAACAACTGGACATTTACACCTGGCAGGACGAAATTGCCATAACAAAGTTATTTTTTGCAATTTATTCAAAGGGGACAAGGATATTTCAGGCCTGGTTTGTTCTCGACAGAAACATTTCACGGGAAAAAGTCATGTCATGTCTATAGACATTGTTTACGACATACTTTCGAAATTCAGGAATTATGATGATGTCATTATGTTTACATTTCGGCGATACCACTCATTTAATATTTAATATATTTATGTGTAGTATCATATCAACTTGCCTATAAACAGAAACGTATTCGAATGCTGATGCTGATAAATTGATATGAAAATATATTGATAGATATGTTGTCTATATTGTAGGTTAAGACATATCATCAATAAATATCATAATAATCAGATTAACTGATAATTGTTTGGCAATCGATATGTTCGACAACTCCAGTTTTTGTTAATTGTTTAGTGAACAATCCGACAAACAAAATAATGCTTGTTTGATATTAAAAATTATTATAAACGTTATCAGATTTGTTCTTTTCAAAATGTGTTTAATAATTTCTATTAATGTTTGTCAATTACCCCTAACTAGAAAATGGGTGAAATTCAATGTACACTCCATCAACTCTGGTAAAGAGAATGATTCTGCCAATGGCAAATTGTGCTGTTTTGTTTATCTATTGACTTTTGTAACGCAGGTCATGTGTCCCTGTGGGGAATCAGTATTCTCCAATAGGATATAGTTACCATTTGTTTTAACCATGGATTCATGCAGTCGACTCGTGAATTTCTCAGCACTGAAAACCGAGTAACTTCTCCAACGTTTCAGTCTGTTTTTGAGGTTTAAGCGGTGACAGAAAATCCATGTACGAATCACCGTGTCACGTGTTACACCAGGAGATTAGTACAAGCAGATTCATTGAAATATATTCATATACTAAATCTAGTGTCCTCGAAAATAGTTATTTATAGAATACATCGAATATTGAGCTCCTAGAATTCATTCAGTGGTTTAAACGCCACCACAACACCGCAAATATATCAATTTATGTTAGAAATCTTAACAGATAAGTATGTTTAAATGGAAATTATGCCATAAGTGGTATCACCCAAACACAAATATCAGATAGGTTAAAGTGAGGCGTTCAAAGAAGCTCGTGTAGCAGTAAGTTTTATAAACATGACATGACCTGATCGTGTGTCCTTCACTATCATCAATAAAACAGGTTTGAATTTTTCTCTCAAGTCCTTCAAACAAGTTGAAAAATGTAATTTTCAAAGATTCATTTTCATCCTGCCACGTATAAACTAGTAGGAATTCCCAAGGTCCGCGCTCGCCCAGAAATGTTGCCTCTGTTTGCAATATTGGATAGTTCACAATGTCGGACTTAAAATGCCGATAGTATCCGGAAAGAGATGCTTCGGATGCAGCATCACAAGAAAACCTGTAGTACTCTGCATAACTCACATGTAAGTTAAAATCCATGTCACTGTAGCGTGTGTGTTTCTTTGGTTTTTTTTTCAATTTTGTAGGTCGACTAGTCTTCCAGTTTACGGGAACTAATCTCCGTTTTCTATGTAAGAGAAAACTCGTCTTTTGCCGACCATGCCCGGTGTCACAGAAGAAAACGTATATCTATTATGATATCTCTGTAGTTCACCTGCAATCGAAAACTTGGTATGAAACTTTGGAGACATAACACACTTTCCGCTGACGAGAAAGAGGTGGATATCGTTGTCTCTCTTCATGTCTGGTGTTGCCGACATGAGTCCGTACTTAACACATACAGTTGCAGTGTCATATGAATTTAACCGATTCCCCAAATCAACACGTGACCTGAAACAAGAGACAAAACAAGATTAAAGTAAATGGAACTGACCAGTCATTTTAGAAAATTCTATTACATCATTTCTTTATAGTTGAGTAAATACTTGATGTACCAAGCTTTTAAACAGAATGGTCTTCCCCTTCAACATTTTGTCTCCTACACAATCGTAATTATCATCCAGAGCGGCATGCTAAATCGACGTATCTCTGTTTTATATGAAAATGAAAGGATCATTAAGATTTACCACAATAACAAAGACAAATGCAAAGACAATTTTAATGTTGAGAAATTTTATTTTCATATTATCGATAATTTTTTTCGGTTTTAAACTAACAATACGCCATCAGTCAATACATAATCAACATCAGTGAGTTCATATCCATCCTCGAATAAAATTCTTCCCGTTTCTCCGACACTTCAAACGTTATTATAAAATTTCAGTTGTACATGACCAAGAAATATTTCATGTATATTGTTTCTGATAAGATATATTGAAATATGACAGAAGTTAGTTATTTTCCATGAACTGCAGTTAAAAATAACAATTCATTTTAGTTTCCTTACAATTGTTCTACCCATATAGGTTATAAGACAAGGTCGTTCACGTAATTTATTAGTTGTATCTCGTCATGAATCCCGATTCAATCTACATGCAAATAAATACATTGATAAATAAAGACTTCATTATATAAGCTGTACTCCGTGTTATGATTCCGTGTTTAGGTTATATATACATGTACAAGTATTTACTAAATAAGACTAAAGGCGGTGAGAATGTCTTTCACGTTTGTCTATGTATCAAGAGAGATGGCACAAACATAAAAAGTCTTATTTCCAAGAGAATGTGATTATATTGTCTCAATCCTGTAATTATTCTAACAGATATAAACAATAGCATTCAAATAAAACACGATTGCTTACAGTCCTCCCGCTGAATTCTGTACCTGTACGATCGTAGGAAGCGAAAGACGGGGAAATTATGTCAAACTCACATCCTCCTGCTGACGCATGCGTCAAGGTGGAGTTTGTGATCACATTAAACCATTAGATTATGTGGAACAAAGGATATATAAGATGCTCTGATCCTTATAAGAACTCAAGTACTTGCCAGGAAATAAAAACGAAAAAGACGATACTTGAAACAGTCCGGAAAGAATGTTACAAAATATACAAAGCGGATATGTAATGGCTTCTCCTTTGATATAGTATAGTGCCCTCATATTAATCTCGGCTAATTATAATCGTTACGATAACATCTCTGATGGGTTTGACCTAATACATTGTCATGAGGCTGGGTTTAGAAAAAGGTCATTCTACAACAGACAATATTTTTGTTTTGTATTCACCAATCTCATTTTTTACACCAGAAAAAAACTTTATTGTACGTTAATCGATTTTACTAAGGCATTCGATTTGAACCAATTTGAATTATTTGAGCAAAGTAATGTTATAAAGGAATTTAGTTTGAAATACGAATGAATAGGAATAAATGTGTATGTACACTGTTCCTAGGTTGTGATAAGGTAGGCGATCAGATGTTGGTTTACACATGGTTAGCCGTCTTTGTTGATCTACAGCTAATGTTACATGTATTATGTAAAGATTCTTCATACACAACCAGGAATTTTAATATGTGACGTTTCGGTGACCAGAACGATCCGTACGCTGTCACCTTCTTCAGACAAATGACCAGTAAAGCATGTACACAAAGGTGTGATATGTGTACGAGTTGTCGTGGAATAGCGTCGATTTCGGACATGCTGACAAGTGCCGAAATGACTGTTAGCGAATAGTAAAACCATTCGGCTACGCTTATTTTATTACTTGGTCATAGATGTGCGAGAGTCTATGAGCCCCCTCATCTCGGTTCAGAACTGCCCCGCTGCGGCGTATCCAGATGGCTTCTTTGATCTGTCGCTTCAGAAGATGGTTCTCCCTATCGAGCACCTTTGAGTTTTCCCAGTCAATCACATGGTTTTCCTGCATGGCATGGTCAGTGATTGGCGATTTGTTTATCTGGGACTCCGACTGCTTCCTCTCTGATCGGGTGAACTTCTTTTCCTCTTGTCTTTCGGTGTCTTTCCGGTGCTCCCCAAGGCGAACCCCGAATCGCCTTCCAGTCTCTCCAATATATGACGCGTCACAGTTTTTGCACCCGATCTTGTATATGCATTCTGCGACATTCTCTTTGGTTATCTTATCCTTAGGGTGGACTAGGATATTTCGAAGCGTCTTGTGGGGCTTCATGGCTGTTGCTATGCCATGGTTGCGGTATATCCTTTGGATGGTTTCAGATATACCCTTTATATATGGGATGACCACATGGATTTTTGTTTTGTTGTGATCTTTCATAGGTCTTTTTCTGTTTTTTTCTTTATTTTGACACTGTTTTTGTACCCGTTTAAGGGCCCATTCCGGATATTCACAATTTTTCATTGCTTTCATGATGTGGCTCTGCTCTTGAATTTTGTCCTGTTGTTCTGTGACTATGGTCTCACATCGATTGAGCAACGTGCGTACGACCCCTAACTTCTGATGTAAAGGGTGGTGGGATTTAAAGTTGAGGTATTGGTCTGTGTTGGTCTTTTTCCTGTAGACCAATAACTTCACTGTTCCGTCTTCTCTTCAGGCTATAAGTGTGTCTAGGAAGGGCATTCCGCAATTGGTTTCTTCCCCACATGTAAACTTGATGTTGTTAGTGATGTGTGACCAAGTAATAAAATAAGCGTAGCCGAATGGTTTTACTATTCGCTAACAGTCATTTCGGCACTTGTCAGCATGTCCGAAATCGACGCTATTCCACGACAACTCGTACACATATCACACCTTTGTGTACATGCTTTACTGGTCATTTGTCTGAAGAAGGTGACCGCGTACGGATCGTACTGGTCACCGAAACGTCACATATTAAAATTCCTGGTTGTGTATAAAGAATCTTTACATACTCCTTATTTTCCAACCTGACGAAAATGTTCAGTATTAATGTTACATGTAGTTAATTATCTACATAATAATACACAGGTCCGCATATATATAGGGTCATGTGAATGGTGTGTGGTCGGTGTGGCGGTGCTCATCTGTGTGCCGGTGTCTCATGTAACTTATGTAAAATTTGTTATCTAATATTTTACTAAATATGGACTACTCATCTTATCTGTATCTGTTATTGAGTATAAAGCAAAGCACTGCCATGGGTATAATTATCACCCCTTATATACCCCCCTATTTGTATACACTTATTAAACTAGAAACTAGAACTATTGAAAAAATCAATATGCAAGTTTGCAAAAATATACTTAATTTAAGAATAAAAAAACGAATTTCTTTGTTTATGGTAAAGATACCCACTAGACATTGAAATTAAATGATAGTATTCTGGTATAAGCTGATTACCATATCAAAGTTAAAGTAAACGTGACAAGAAAATGCAACCTTCAATCTACAATGGTAAAAAATAGACCGAAGGATCAATACATACAGAAAATAATCCATTATTTGAATAAGAAAGTATTTAATTGATAAGCTTTATACTAAAAATAGGGGAAAACGTGTAAGTTTCGTTCCTTAAAAATATGCATTTACCTGCAGAAACAGGAAGATGGTTAGGTATTCCTCGTCAAGTAAAAACATGTATCTTATGTAATTCCAATATTGGCGATGAATTTCAATATTTATTAAATTGCAAAAAAGGATTTGTTAAATGTATAGGAGAAAAATATATAACAAACTATTACTTCACTAATCCAAGTCGAATGCAAATGCAATGTTTATTTGATATTTTCAATGTAAAAATCTTTTTTAAAAGATATATCTAAAGGAAGCCTTGATCAATTATTGAACTTATCTCTGTAACCGGTTATGATCCTTCCATATGTAATTATGCAAAAGAGAATAATCATAACATTTGTAATTTTGTACTTATTATCACAGGCTTTGCATCATGGTAACTATATGTAGGTGACCTATCGTTACACAAGTGTGTCAGATTGATTGCACAAAACCTTGAACCATTTTTATCACTTCGAAATTTGTGTACCGAGATAAACTGAATATGAATGGTTGACCTAAGTTGATTTTTGACATCTCCGCAGCTTGAATGCATGGTCTGCACAGGTGGAGGTCTAAGAAAATACTCTTGTCGTACTCATAACATATATCAACTTAAGCAGTTCATTTGGTCAGGTAAAAGAAGAGTTATTTGTGTATAAAAAGTAAAATTACCTACCTCGATATCTATCAAACGGAGGATTTAAAAAATGTAAAATTTAAAAACCAAATTGTATCAATACTTATAAAATGATTATTTGTTTTATTGATGTGACAATGAATGATTGCACAAGAGACACTCAAGTTAATATGATCTTTTGATTCAAATTGCGATTTAGATGCAGTAGAGTCAAATCATGAATTAATAATTTATAATTTCTGAAGCCTAGGAGGCGATCGAACACAAGTTTAAAGTAATCGAAATAAAAGTCTAAAGTTAGATAAGGAGGAGCACTAGCGCAATAGTGCAATAAATTTCGTTTTTTACATCTATCTGACAACAATAGTAATGTTCATAAGTACCTTTAAAGAGCAAATTATTACATCCTTACTTTGCACGGGAAATATGAATAATCAAATCGCTGATATTGTCGAAAATTACATAAAGACATATCTCAGAAATGAAAAAATTTAAGTATAAACAATCAATTAAGAAATTTGCATTTTCTTTCATTTGTAAAAACCAAAGTAAATGAAGTTTCAAATAAATATGATATAGAAGTAAAAGTCAAGTTTGAATGAATATGAAAGAATGGCATTTGATATGCAATCTAAAAAATAAGAAAAAACAGTGATACTAAATTATAAAAACCTACCAAAATACCAACTGAAGTGTACTTAAACTGGGGTAACATACGAACAAACGAAAGGCCATAGAAAGGGGATGCAGGAATATTGCTTTCTAGACAATTTTAACTTCATAATAGGGAAATGGAAATCATCACATTCATCATAGAGTTTGATGAAAAGCTGTTCATTTTGGTTATACTGTAGGCACAAAAAAGTCCTTAACTGGGAATAATTCACGTAGCCTAGACATCATTTGCTATTTCAGCTATTTCAATTTTGTCCGTTTCGTTGTATTCCAAGGAAGTGTTTTCAGTGCCGAAAGGGCGTCGGTCAGCGAGGAATGCTTAAGTAAAGGTAATGTCTTTTCCGTCTCAGTCCTTCCACAGGCAGGTGTTGAATCCTTGTGGATTCGGTAGTATTACCCTTTTGTAAACGATATATAAAAACGGGTATTCAATCTTAGGAAATCTACACCTAATTGTATGGTTTATGGATTCCATACATTTATGTAAAGGAATACAATTCAAATTATTTTGTTCTGGCACAGAGTAATAACAGTGGACGGTAAGAATAGGTTCATTTATATTATAGTATCCATGCAATGCACAAAACGGGCGCATTTCAGACTTTATAACAATACCATCCCAACTATATCGTAAATCATGTTTTATCTTTTCAAACTGAAACCTTATTGACACGTAATTATCTTACAATGTATGACTATAATGGGAGCCTGTACCAAATATAAATATTTCCGTGCAAGAGTCGTCAACTGACAGACAAACTTGTAGCACAAAGTTTCAAAAGATGCAAGTTGATACAAATTAAAAATTAAAATTAATTTTTTTCTTGTCATAGTGATCTCATTGAGGAACTTTATACTTCTATGTGGGGAGATGGACGTATTTGATGTTCGTTAGTTTGTGTTTTAGCTCTTATTTGAGAACATGACATTACTTACTTGGATTGACCAAGGTTTTATAATAATACTAATAATAGGTTTTGTCACTAAAGCAGAAGTCGCTTACTCTTCCGGTACACCTGGTCTTATTCTCCTTCAGTAGTCTCCATGTTCTTCTTTCTTTTGTTCAGATTTTGCTCTAGTCGTGTAGGATTTGGATCATGATTTGTTGACATGATGGTTTTCCTTCATCAGCGAAAACATTCGAGCGTTTCTAACTAAACTTTTATTGTCCGAACCTAAAAAGAAATCACGTATATTTCACTGTGTCATGTATAACACCCAGAAACGTGGATAACAAAAGAGTATTTTCTGACGTAGACGAAGGAACTTAGACAATTTGCTGTAAATTTGGAGACCTGGAGATCAACAAATTTTCGGAAATCTTATGAAATCATATTTAAACCTGTTGATCACGAAGAGGATATATTGATAACGAGAAGACAGGACACTCTTATTCCACCGGACAGAGCCTTCAAAACAACCATCGAAGCATGCTACATCGACCTTGATTTCAATTACCATCCAAACACTGCACAGTACTACCAGTTTTGTTGTGATGCAGCATCGAAAGCTTCTCGCTCCGGATACTATAGACACTATAGGTCGACATTGTGAACTATCCTGTGGTGGGTGTGGTCCTGAGGAACAACTGGAAATTTACAAATGGCAGGACGAAAGCGACAAACCAAAACATAATTTTGAAATTTATTCGAAGGACAATGTAATAACAAGCCTATTGAAACTTTCAATGATATGGGGTTTGTGTTTTAGACAATAAACATTTGAGGAAACCATGGAGACATATACGTTTTCTTTTTCTTTGAAGTCGATATTTGGATCTTTCAAGTGTTTTTTTTATAGTCTTTTAAATAGCTTCTGATGATTTTGCAAAGAAAAGAATTAGGATGCAGATTATGTTTAGTAATTATCATAAGGTAATCCCAATCAATCGAATATAAATACCAGGAAATGCATTCGGCATTACCTATGATTTTAATATTTATGTACATTACCGATTATTGTCACTGTCGAATGAGAACTGAGAGAATATTAATATGTCAGAAAAAAAATCATAAACAGACCGACCAAATCACAATCAATAAAACGCAAGCAAATTATGTACAAATGGAAAAATAAAAAAATGCAATTGAAAAGGTACAAGGTCAAATAATATTCAAACATTTACTGTTTTGCCCTTAACTAAAAACATAATAAAAAATCAGTTAATCGAAGTATACATGTAGGTGAACAGATAGCTAAAACATTTTTATCTGTGTGCAGAGCAAAAACAAAAATGTTCTCCTTAAGGACTCATTCAACTGAATCATTCACTCTATCTTGTTATAGAATTTAAGCTAATACCATTATTAGAAGTTCAACACAGTAACAAATAAACAACTGTCTAGATTTATAGAAAAGGTTATAAATAACATAATTAAGTAATTTGAATTGCATCTCGGACTGTCATAGCATTCAGAAGTCAACAACGGAAGTATACAAATGAAACTAACTACCCACTTTGGGAAAAAACCCGACATTTTAAATCTGTCTAAATCCTCCCAAGACACATTGAAATGTGTTAAATCTAGACAATTTCAGGAAACCAAAAAATCAGATTTCTTTCATAAGTTATCAATTGTAAATTCAAACATCCAGAGGTCAAAAATTCGGTAAGCACTCAAACAGAGTAATACAAAATTCCAGTCGCTCATTCGCTGATTAAGTTGGGTGAGAAGAAGGGGATATTTTTTTTGCATTTCTAGCATGTAAAGAGGAATAAGATTTTCAAAATTTGGAATCGTCATGATGCCAGTATATTCACACATTGCCAGTAACACTCAATTCCTATTTGCTATAGACTATATATTACTATAACTGGATATTTACTTTGTTTTAGCAATGTGCCTACATAAAATAAAATAAATTGTCGGTGCTTATAATGACATTTTCTGTAGATGCCTTATGTGTGTTAGATTCTATGTCCTTAACGTCTTTTTATCTTTTCAACGAACCAACAAATATCATAGCTGACTAGTACCAAGATGCATGACTTGTCAATAAGTTATAATTTGTTCCATTGTTCCATTAACCGACAGTAAATTGATGACTTTATGCAAAAGGCAAGGACAAATACAGGCTATTCCTGGGTACAACGCTAATTTTTTAAAGATAGACGAACTATTTTTTAAACGAATATCATTAATTTCAAATAACAATGTTCATGTTTTGAATTCATATTATACAGATATTGTTATTTGGAATGTATAATATCTGATATAAGATCAAACCAAAAAGAGAGAAAAAAATAACAAAACGAAAAATGAACGAGAATTGATAAAAAAATAAATACATGACTAGAAAGTAAAATCATAAACACTCCAAATAACATTTTGTGAACACAAATGGCCGATATTTATCTGAATATTTTAAACGAATGACATGAAGAAAGTGCTAAATTCTTAATCAACATGTCCCTGCATTTATGGTGTATAATCTTGTTTTGTCTCTTGTTTCAGGTCACGTGTCGATTTGGGAAATCGGTAAAATTCATTATGACACTGCCACTGTGTGTGCTAATAATGGATTTATGTCGGCAACACGAGACATGGAGCGAGACAACGATATTCACCTCTTTCTCGTCAGCGAAAAGTGTGTTATGTCTCCAAAGTTTCATACCAAGTTTTCTTTGGCAGGTAAACTACAGAGGTATCATGTTACATATACGTTTTCTTCTGTGACACCGGGCAGTGTCGGCAATAGACGAGTTTTCTCTGACATAGAAAATGGAGACTGGTATCTAAAATCTGAGATTAAACTAGTACCTGTGAACTGGAAGACCCGTCGACCTACAAAATTCCCGAAAACCTTTTATGAGAACACGTGTAAACTTATTGACAATGAACATATGCCAATGATCACGAGAAGACAGGAAGCCCTCATTCCACCTGATATCTCCTTCAAAACAAGCGTTCAAACACGCTACAGTGACATGGATTTTAACTTACATGTGAGTTATGCAGAGTACTACAGGTTTTCCTGTGATGCGGCAGCCGAAGCATCTCTTTCCGGATACTATCGGCATTTTAATTCCGACATTGTGAACTATCCAATATTGCAAACAGAGGCAACATTTCTGGGTGAGTGCGGACCTGAGGAACTCCTACTAGTTTATACGTGGCAGGATGAAAAGGACCTTGAAAAAATATATTTTGCAATTTATTTGAAGGACGTGAGAATATTTCAAGCTTGCTTCATTTATGATAACAAAAAGTCACATGATCACGTCATGTCAAGTTTATAAAACTTACTGCTACTGCGACACGAGCTTCTTTGAACGACTCACTTTAACCAATTTGATATTTGTGTTTGGATGATTAACAACTGAGGCCTTGAATACCTTTAAAACAATACTTATCTGTAAATACTTTCTATATAAATTGCCATACTGACGATGTTTTGGCGGTGTTTAATCTGATTGCTTTTCTGCTTTTCCGAACCACTTATATGATTCTTCTTTTCAATGATCCCATATTTTATTTTGTTTTCTTATTTGAAATTTTGTCGTCTTGGTAAATTTTTAGAAAATGCTTTATATGTTTTGATATATGTTGGATAAACCAACGGAAAATAAACCAACGTATTAAACCATGGACGACATTAACCTTTTTTTCAACATTTCAAACTTACTGATAATTCAGTTAGAATGTCTGAATCCCCAGCTTATTGTTCCAATACACGACTTTAGATTTATGACTTTTTGCAAAAGAAAAGGACAAATACAGGCTATTCCTGATGCAGCTTAAGTTTTTTATGACAGACGAACAGTTTTGTATCAAAAATATTATTATAATTTTCAAATAATATTGTTGGTATTTTGAATTCATAATATATGGATATTGTTATTTCGACTGTTGAATATCTGATATAAGATAAATAAATAAATCACAAAAAAAAAAAAAAAAAAAAAAAAAATTAAAATAATAAAATAGATTAAAATAGTAATAATAAAAAATAAGAAATAACAACCAAATACTCAAAGATAATCAAAATAACCATTTGTGAACACAAATGTCACGGGAATCTAATTATTAGTTTTGATAAGATTATTTTTCAGTTTCAGGCTGGTATGAAATAAAAACCCCGTTGCTAACTTACCATGAATGCGCGCATTCATTTACGTAGTAAAAAGCTTATTATTGCTTACCAGCATATAACTAAAAATAATATTTAAGATGAAATTAAAACGTAATCGATGCTCGAAAAAATATCAGAATCGTATGGCATATTTCGAACTACATTTATATAAAAATGGATACGTTTAGTTTAGGATCAATTTTTTTTTATACAGGAATATTACAACCATCAAGAACTTGGAGTTAAAATTGTGTTGGATTACGTTCGGGAGATGATATGCAAAAGTCGATTTAATACTAATTTTCAAAACCGAAATGTGGATATATCTCAACAAGGGTGTTTCAGACAAATCAGTACTTCATCGAGATTCAGTTAATACAATCATTTATGTAATGGTTTTTGTTCTTATCATAACGTTATTTGTCTATCAATAATATTTAGGAACATCTTCTTCAGGTCGGTAATGTCAATGAAATAGTCAGAAAATTTATATTCTTCTGTCTGTCAACAATGACTGCTTGAAGGCTGTATTAAGAATAAGATTAAAGAGACATTGAAACTCAACTATAATATAGTGTTGAAATCCCAAACAGATATCTAAAATGATGTGGAAAAGGAATTTCATTTTGTTCTTAAATGCCCATTCATTACTAACTGTTAATTTATTTCATCAAACTTTAGAATATCAAAAACACGTGTATATTATACAATTATTGTCCACATAAAAACGAATAATCTGATTTGGTAAAGCCCTTCGAGCAGGGAACGGCAGAATTTTTAATGTAATTATTGAAATCATAGATGCACATTTTTATCTGGCTGAGTGTTTCTTTAAATCTCCTATTCTGGATGAGGTGCAGTATATATTCACGCATGCGTACTTGCTATCACATTAGCATTTGTCCAGTGGAAGCCTTCGTGGAGAGATATTTATTTGAATTTGTTATAATTATATCTTGTTATACGTCATTACACATTTGTTAACAGGTATTTTACGCTTGACATACATATTGATAGGAAAGCGTTGTAATACTATAAACACTTCTTCATATAGGTACGTTGTCATACTATAAGTATCAAAATTCTGTGTTAAGTGAAGAGATTGACAAGGCGAAACAATGGTTTTCTCTATTCTCTTATGTTATCAAAGTAAAGAAAAAAACTTAATAAAACAAATGCGTTTTCTAATTCCGCTTGTGTTTCTTGTTGAGTTACTCTATACTTATGATTTTATTATCTGTAGAATATTGTGTCCCTGAGTTTATTTGTTCGTTGTTTCACCTTTATCTTAAGCGTTATTGTTGTAAATAAACAATAAACATATGTATATTACGAGAGGAATTCCCAATGATGTATAAGAACGTTGTTATAGGAAGCGCTATGCAGTATGAGCTGGATATACCACGTGTGGTTACAGTCAGTTTAGAGTTAAAGCTGAGATACTCTATTTACATTCAAAGTAAAATCTAATTTGATTTCAAGTCTGTTAAACTTACTTCCACATATTGCAATTCTAGTCATAGGTACATAGCAATAGCAGATTATACCATGCTTACGAATAGTTCTATGACAACGCTCTCGCCTTTCAACCTCTCCAAGGTTCCATTCCCAGAACGGATTAGAAATGTAATGGGGTCACCTGGCCGACCGAGTTTCCCGTAGTACTTGGGTTTCCTCCCAAAGTAAGATCCCTCGCGCGCTTCTATCCAGACAAACAAGAGCATTGAAGTTGAAGTTATTTAACAATTGTTGCGAAATGCGGTACAATTCGCTGGACGATCGCTCGGATGATGTCACGGTAAATCGCCCTCGATTCTATTGTGATACTGCATGAAGTATGTGCAGGTACTTTGCAGTTATCTTTATAGGTCTAAGACGAGAACACATTCCATGTTTACAGCCGTAGTGATGTCGATTAACCTGTTTTAATGATAGTTCTTATCGTATTTCATCGAACTGTCCATTTTAGGAGACAGCTCTAATATCGCTTAACTATGTAATTTATACCCCCTTGACATCATTGAAATATTAACCGAAGCAGAGTTTAAACTAAATACCGGTTAGTTAGAATAGCTGTTTGTTCTTCTTTATCAACTTTGTCAACATCTTTCCAGAGAGCGCAGTTATGTTCAAACGACAGAAATCATTTGAAAAAAGAATCAGATTAAAAATTTTGGTTCTGTTGTATTCAGTACTTATTACATAATTGAGTATTGGACATAAAGATATAATGGATCAATATGGAACACTTCTGACATTAATTAAATGTCCATCTGATCGTCTGGACTCCGAAGACAAGATCCTTCAAGCGTGCTTAATTAATAAATACTTCATTAATGTTTGGAAATTTCTGTTATTTCCTAAAATGTAATGATGTTGTAAGGCGTAATCCAAGTAAGTAATGTCACGTTCTCAACTGAAAACAATGCATACAACAACGGAACCAACAGTCAAACTAACGAGCATCAAACACGTCCACCTTCATATCGTACAACGGAACCAACAGTCAAACTAACGAGCATCAAACACGTCCACCTTCATATCGTACAACGGAACCAACAGTCAAACTAACGAGCATCAAACACGTCCACCTTCATATCGTTCAACGGAACTAACAGTCAAACTAATGAGCATCAAACACGTCCACCTTCATATCGTACAACGGAACCAACAGACAAACTAACGAACATCAAACATGTCCAGCTTCATATCGTACAACGGAACCAACAGTCAAACTAACGAGCATCAAACACAACCACCTTCATATCGTACAACGGAACCAACAGTCAAACTAACGAGCATCAAACACGTCCACCTTCATATCGTACAACGGAACCAACAGTCAAACTAACGAGCATCAAACACGTCCAGTACAAAGCAGTGTACTATTCCTCAATGCGATCACTATGACGACAATAGAGCTTCTCCATCATTTTCCTTAACCTGCATCTTTTAATACACTGTGTTACAAGTTTGACCATCAGTTGACGACTTCCTGCACGGAAATCATGACATTAAGAGCAGACCCTTGAATATCGAACAATCTGTGATGTGTAAAGACCATAGCTTAGAAATGCCGTAGCACTTGTAAATAAAGCCATGAATGGTATCTCTCGACAACATGACACGTATAAGCGTTCTGAAACAGCTGCTACGTTCTTTTGTCACCATTTGAATTATGATTCATTCTTAGTTTTCAATCTTATAATTCTCTCTGAGAAATGGCATATTTGGAAGTAGACAAAATGAAATTTGAAAACAAAATTGTAACTATATAATATGTGGAAAAACATTATATATTCCCTTCAGAATGGATGTTTCAATATTCAAGCATTCAAACGATTTTGCCTTTATGTGTGTTAACTGAAAAAAATCTAATACTTGAAAATTGTATATTGTGGTGTTGAAGTACAAATATATAGATATATAACGGTATTATCAGGTTAGTGTTTGATTGGAAAGTTTGGTGTGTGTAAAGCATAAGGAAAGTTTCTAAATGTGCAACCATGTGTGAAATTGAAATTATGATGTTTATATGAAGTGCTTTTTAAATCGCAAGCAAAAAAGAAGATACAGTTCATAAGAATTGATATGCATTGGTAATGTTGATATGATTGAAACAAAATTAATTCAAATTTACAATTTTGTTTCATAATTCATATGCAAAAAGAGAAAGCCTGTATTGTATGTAACTGAGATTCATGGACAAAAGAAGGCATGACTGAGAGCTGGACTTAAGTTACTGTATGTTGAGGGAGAACCCCCATAGCTCAGCTCTCGCTTTTCTTCTTGTCTTAGATATGCACGGCATTATAATAGAAATATAAAAGAGTGGATATATAGATATATTGTCTGCATAATGTCAATACTGAGAGGATAACCTTTCTACAAAGAGGACTTGATAAACTTATATTAAAACCTTTACCTGCCAATCTGGGGAGCAAAGACCACCATTATCAATTTTCGGCAGTCAGATATTTACTCGTGACAAAGTGTCATTGGCCGTGACCGGTTTCTATTGCGCAAAATATACTGTAAACGACATCACTTAGTTAAAGTCTTTGAGCTAAGAGATGTGTAGAACGTTAGAGTATAGAATCATTGCATCATTGTTAACATCAGCGTCTAATGGATAATGCATTGAAAACAAGTTTAGCTTTTTTGGATGATAAGGCACCTAAGGGTGCTTTCTTATATCGCCCCATGTGCCATAGCTGATAAACGTAATATCTCTTTACCAGTGCTGTAATGTTACTCCACCGATGGCTAACTAAGGGCTCCCTTCTCTTGCCAAAGAAAATATATTCGTGCATCAACTCTACCTACAGGTCATCTTTCAGGGTGGGGAATAAATACGTTACAACAAGAAACAGCCACTATATGTGCTGACCATGGTTTTATGCCGACACGTGATGTATGCAGAGAAAATAATATTCGTTTTTTTTTTTTTTTTTTTGATTTGAGAAAAAAGAGTGATGTCACCGAGATTCCATGAAAAATTCTCATGGGGGGAGAGCTAGGGAAATACCACGTAAATTGCATGGTGTCTCACTTTACACAAGGCAGTTTCAACAACCAATGAGTGTTTTCCAATACTGACAGCAGGATTTGCTATTTCAAATCAGAAGTTAAATGTGTCGCTGTAAACAGGGAGACGCGCTGGCCTGCGAAACTTCCAAAGTCCTATTTTGAGAGTTCAAAGAAGCTCGTTGACCTATGATTACCAGAAAACAGGGAGCCCTTATTCCACCAGCTACATCGTATAAAACAACCACACAAACACGTCAAAGTGACATAGATTTTAACGGCCATCTCAATTACGCGGAGTATTATAGGTTCTGCTGCGATGCCGCATCAAAAGCTTCTCGCTCCGGATACTAGACACTATACGTCCGACATTGTGAACTATCCTGTCATGGAGACAGAAGCAACATTTCTGGGTGGGTGTGGACCTGAGGAACAACTGGTGATTTACACCTGGCAGGACGAAAATGATTCTACGAAATGGTATTTTACCTGAAGGACTCAATACTATTCTAAGTCCAGTTTATTTATGCTAGTGTCAAGTGAAAGGACAAGGTCATCTCAAGTATTTAGAAGTTGGTCAAGATCCCAAATGTCCTTGACATTGATCATACTTCTCGGCTCCAGAATGTACATGCGCCTTTAATATAACAGGCCAGGTTGTTGGAACATTCTTCTGAAAAAATATTTCATTCGATAAATACACTCTCTATTCTTTCTGAAATGTCATATTCTCCCCGTTACCAACAGGTCACATCATTTCATTTTACTTCCTATTGTCAACCAGTTTCTGTAACATCGGTAAGTCACCATCTACCTACATCTTCTAGTGTCAATCTATAGTACTCGCTGCTGTCAAGTTTCGGTTTACATCCTGCTACAGATATTCAGGCGTAGGTCTCGGGACATAGTAGAGGAAAAACTGACCCTGTAAAATGTATCTGTAATACAACAAACTTAGATTATTGAATTATTTCTCTAAATTACCAGGCAGTTCAGAATTTTTCTTGAAACATTTGTTAAAGAATTTGCAATAAAAGCAAATAACCAAATCATTAGTTTTTGTTTAAGTTTTACATTGAACGATGAGTACGATCCGCGCCTCAATAAGCTTTGTTAAACTTTGATACCATCTTCTACAAGGATATACCTGATGGCTGTTTAGCTTCCAATGGATACAAATGTATACCCGGGTTGGTACTACAGGTACAGGGTTGATACACGGCTAGGAAGGATGTCGATGACGCTTACGGCTATTATTTTCACGTCTCATATGTAATGTTGATAGAATGTTCCGTACCCCATGTGCGGCCTCTCTGTTTCAGTCACAATCTACAACAGGTAAGGTAAACGTTCAATGGTATTCAGCCAATATGTACCGTTTCCTTTGTTTGAATTACCTCCCCTTACGCACACAGTTTCCACTATTACATGTACAATTTGATAAACGGTTAAATAGAAAAGACGAAAACCCGCCAAAGCAAAATAAGGAAGACAACAAACCGAAGTAAAACGACGCCATGTTTTTAGTAAATACTGATCTCTGACAAAAATATCTGAAAGACTTTCCTACTTCGGTTCGGCAAAGATCGTAAATGGAGTCATACTTACAAACAGTGAACATGAACAGTTTTTATATAAATACCAACGCTAGTTGTTGTCTTGAGTTTTCTCGGATAAGCTATTGTTTACTATATCGATATCAATAGATCATTTCTGCCCTTCGTGGTTGTTTACCTATAGTGGGGCTTTAAAACTGTTCTATCTACAAACAAAGAACATGTTGTTTTCTCTATTGTTCGGACTTGTCATTTTACTCTAACTCTACTGATGATAATGCCGGTATTAATTTCTTAAAGCATTGAACTGTGTCGTAATGTGGCATCTATAATCGTTATGAATGTCACAAATTTACCAACAAGCATGTTAATGCGTGGTGGAAAAATCTGTGTTTTATAAATCGTAAAGACCATAAATACTGCCTGCCTGAACGTTTTTCTATCACCGTTTGTCTGTACAATTAATTCTGATGAGAAGGGAACGTAAATGATTGATTTTACGGCTTGTTGGTCACAGGTCACATGATATCTCATTAAAATAACAGTACAATACACACTGATATTGCAGTATCATCTCCAGATAGGAACAGCATGGCACTATTTACCCTGCAGTCATGTCTGTTACTTATCTGGAGCGGCCACGTCGGGATGTTATGTATGTATATAGCTAAAACACCACATGATAAGTAGCCTTTCGAAATGATCCACTTATCCTCTAAAGTATCCAATCATTTATTCGTCTACGGAGACCTTACCATTCATAATTAATCATGAAAAACAATGGTTGTCTTCAAAATACCAATCGTTTCATTTATCAGTCAATGAAGGGAAATAGTTCAGTATTTGAACACAGGTAATGTTTTTGTCTTTTTCTTGACGAGGTATAGATCAATTAGGATCTGTTTGGTTGAATATCACTGACAATCACCAGAACATAGTGAGTTCCGCACGGACTGACCAGAAACATGACAATCACCAGAACATAGTGAGTTCCGCACGGACTGACCAGAAACATGACAATCACCAGAACATAGTGGGTTCCGCACGGACTGACCAGAAACATGACAATCACCTGAATATAGTGGGTTCCGCACGGACTGACCAGAAACATGACAATCACCTGAATATAGTGGGTTCCGCACGGACTGACCAGAAACATGACAATCACCTGAATATAGTGGGTTCCACACGTTAGAAGAATAATCTTCTTTCGAATTTAATGGCTAGAAAACATAAAAGAAAATACAAATACCTCATAGGAGTCATAAACCAGACCCAGTAAAACTGAGACAACAGGGCAGATTAGGAGCACAGGGAAAATACACATGTCTCACCTTCTACAAGCTAACTGTAAACAGTTGCAGCTTTCATTACAATTCCATGATTCAATACAGTGTAGTTTTATAATCATTTCAACTGCATTGTGAAGCAGTTTCGTCCGACTAGGAATCCTCAGTGATGCTACATCATACATCTGTTTCGTCCGACTAGGAATCCTCAGTGATGCTACATCATACATCTGTTTCGTCCGACTAGGAATCCTCAGTGATGCTACATCATACATCTGTTTCGTCCGACTAGGAATCCTCAGTGATGCTACATCATACATCTGTTTCGTCCCTCTAGGACTCGTCAGTGATGCTACATCATACATCTGTTTCGTCCCTCTAGGATTCGTTAGTGGTGCTACATCATACATCTGTTTCGTCAGTCTAGGATTCGTCAGTGGTGCTACATCATACATCTGTTTCGTCCGACTAGGAATCCTCAGTGATGCTACATCATACATCTGTTTCGTCCGACTAGGAATCCTCAGTGATGCTACATCATACATCTGTTTCGTCCGACTAGGAATCCTCAGTGATGCTACATCATACATCTGTTTCGTCCGACTAGGAATCCTCAGTGATGCTACATCATACATCTGTTTCGTCCGACTAGGAATCCTTAGTGATGCTACATCATACATCTGTTTCGTCCGACTAGGAATCTTCAGTAATGCTTCTAGCCTGACTCATTCAAAAGGTGATTATGAAAATCGAAACTGGTAGAAATAAATCTAAAACTCTAGAAATGGCGATAGATTCACCACATTTGAAAAGTTTTGCGATTTTCAATATTTAAGTTTTTTTTTTCAAAGATGTCAAGTAGATGGGTTTTCGATGAAAATCACACGGGATGTGAATAACATCGTACTAAAGGTTGATGAAATAGATAACATTATAACATGCATTCATTCTTGATATAACCGTTCGGATAAATTGTCAGTCTGAGGTTGACATTTCGTAACATCAAATATTGTTATTAGAAGACCAGCCCTGACTGCCATTAATAAAAAATACACACAGGTGTTTCTTAATATTGACAAGTACTTGGTTTTGATATTCCAACTACATATACAATTAAATCAACACGTTCAACACTTAGTGTATAACATAATAATACATAACGTTTTGTGACCGACAACTTTAATGGTGTGAGTTTTACTACGCGCGTGCTTTGTTTAAAGTCTGTATGGTTTTTTTATACGCGCGTGCTTTGTTTATAGTCTGTATTGTGTTTTTGTACGCGCGTGCTTTGTTGAAAGTCTGTATTTGGTTTTAATTCACGCGTGCTTTGTTTATAGCCTGTATTGTGTTTTTATTCGCGCGTGCTTTGTTTATAGTCTGCTTTGTGCTTTTATACGCGCGTGCTTTGTTTATAGTCTGTAATGTGTTTTTATACGCGCGTGCTTTGTTTATAGTCTGCATTGTGTTTTTATACGTGCGTGCTTTGTTTATAGTCTGTATTGTTTTTTTGTACGCGCGTGCTTTGTTTATAGTCTGTATTGTGTTTTTGTACGCGCGTGCTTTGTTGAAAGTCTGTATTTGGTTTTAATTCGCGCGTGCTTTGTTTATAGCCTGTATTGTGTTTTTATTCGCGCTGCTTTGTTTATAGTCTGCATTGTGTTTTTATACGCGCGTGCTTTGTTTATAGTCTGTATTGTTTTTTGTACGCGCGTGTTTTGTTGATAGTCTGCATTGTATTTTTATACGCGCGTGCTTTGTTTGTAGTTTGCATTGTGTTTTTATACGCGCGTGCTTAGTTTAGAGTCTGTATTGTTTTTTATACGCGCGTGCTTTGTTTATAGTCTGCATTTTTTTTGTACGCGCGCGCTTTGTTTCTAATTTGCATTGTATTTTTATACGCGCGTGCTTTGTTTGTAGCTTGCATTGTGTTTTTATACGCGCGTGCTTTGTTTATAGTCTGTATTGTGTTTTTTATACGCGCGTGCTTTGTTTATAGTCTGTATTGTGTTTTTATACGCGCGAGCTTTGTTTATAGTCTGTATTGTGTTTTTATACGCGCGTGCTTTGTTTATAGTCTGTATTGTGTTTTTATACGCGCGTGCTTTGTTTATAGTCGGTATTGTGTTTTTATACGCATGTGCTTTGTTTATAGTCTGTATTGTGTTTTTATACGCGCGTGCTTTGTTGATAGTCTGTATTGTATTTTTATACGCGCGTGCTTTGTTTATAGTCTGTATTGTTATTTTATACGCGCGTGTTTTGTTTATAGTCTGTATTGTGTTTTTTATACGCGCGTGCTTTGTTTGTAGTTTGCATTGTGTTTTTATACGCGTGTGCTTTGTTTACAGTCTGTATTGTGATTTTATACGCGTGTGCTTTGTTTATAGTATGCATTTTTTTTTGTACGCGCGCTCTTTGTTTATAATCTGCATTGAATTTTTATACGCGCGTGCTTTGTTTGTAGTTTGCATTGTGTTTTTATATGCGCGTGCTTTGTTTATAGTCTGCATTGTTTTTTATACGCGCGCGCTTTGTTTATAATTTGCATTGTATTTTTATACGCGCGTGCTTTGTTTATAGTCTGTATTGTGTTTTTATGTGCGCGTGCTTTGTTTATAGTCTGTATTGTGATTTTTTACGCGCGTGCTTTGTTTATAGTCTGTATTGTGTTTTTATACGCGCGTGCTTTGTTGATAGTCTGTATTGTATTTTTGTACGCGCGTGCTTTGTTTATAGTCTGTATTGTTATTTTATACGCGCGTGTTTTGTTTATAGTCTGTATTGCGCGCGTGCTTTGTTTGTATTGTGTTTTTATACGCGTGTGCTTTGTTTACAGTCTGTATTGTGATTTTATACGCGTGTGCTTTGTTTATAGTATGCATTTTTTTTGTACGCGCGCTCTTTGTTTATAATTTGCATTGAATTTTTATACGCGCGTGCTTTGTTTGTAGTTTGCATTGTGTTTTTATATGCGCGTGCTTTGTTTATAGTCTGCAATTTTTTTGTACGCGCGCACTTTGTTTCTAATTTGCATTGTATTTTTATACGCGCGTGCTTTGTTTGTAGTCTGTATTGTGTTTTTATACGCGCGAGCTTTGTTTATATTCTGTATTGTGTTTTTATACGCGCGTGCTTTGTTTATAGTCTGTATTGTATTTTTATACGCGCGTGCTTTGTTTATAGTCTGTATTGTGTTTTTATACGCGCGAGCTTTGTTTATAGTCTGTATTGTGTTTTTATACGCGCGTGCTTTGTTTATAGTCTGTATTGTGTTTTTATGTGCGCGTGCTTTGTTTATAGTCTGTATTGTGTTTTTATGTGCGCGTGCTTTGTTTATATTCTGTATTGTGTTTTTATACGCGCGTGCTTTGTTTATAGTCTGTATTGTATTTTTATACGCGCGAGCTTTGTTTATAGTCTGTATTGTGTTTTTATGTGCGCGCGCTTTGTTTATAAGTTGCATTGTATTTTTATACGCGCGTGCTTTGTTTACAGTCTGTATTGTGTTTTTATGTGCGCGTGCTTTGTTTATAGTCTGTATTGTGTTTTTATACGCGCGTGCTTTGTTTATAGTCTGTATTGTATTTTTATACGCGCGAGCTTTGTTTATAGTCTGTATTGTGTTTTTATGTGCGCGTGCTTTGTTTATAGTCTGTATTGTGTTTTTATACGCGCGTGCTTTGTTTATAGTCTGTATTGTGTTTTTATACGCATGTGATTTGTTTATAGTCTGTATTATGTTTTTATACGCATGTGCTTTGTTTATAGTCTGTATTGTGTTTTTATACGCATGTGATTTGTTTATAGTCTGTATTGTGTTTCTATACGCATGTGCTTTGTTTATAGTCTGTATTGTGTTTTTATACGCGCGTGCTTTGTTTATAGTCTGTATTGTGTTTTTATACGCATGTGCTTTGTTTATAGTCTGCATTGTTTTTTGTACGCGCGCGCTTTGTTTATAATTTGCATTGTATTTTTATACGCGCGTGCTTTGTTTATAGTCTGTATTGTGTTTTTATGTGCGCGTGTTTTGTTGATAGTCTGTATTGTATTTTTGTACGCGCGTGTTTTGTTTATAGTCTGAATTGAGTTTTTTTATACGCGCGTGCTTTGTTTGTAGTTTGCATTGTGTTTTTATATGCGTGTGCTTTGTTTACAGTCTGCATTGTTTTTTGTACGCGCGAGCTTTGTTTATATTTTGCATTGTATTTTTATACGCGCGTGCTTTGTTTATAGTATGTATTGTGTTTTTATGTGCGCGTGCTTTGTTTATAGTCTGTATTGTGTTTTTATATGCGTGTGCTTTGTTTATAGTATGCATTTTTTTTTGTACGCGCGCTCTTTGTTTATAATTTGCATTGTATTTTTATACGCGCGTGCTTTGTTTATAGCCTGTATTGTGTTTTTATGTGCGCGTGCTTTGTTTATAGTCTGTATTGTGTTTTTATACGCGCGTGCTTTGTTTATAGTCTGTATTGTATTTTTATACGCGCGAGCTTTGTTTATAGTCTGTATTGTGTTTTTATGTGCGCGTGCTTTGTTTATAGTCTGTATTGTGTTTTTATACGCGCGTGCTTTGTTTATAGTCTGTATTGTGTTTTTATACGCATGTGATTTGTTTATAGTCTGTATTATGTTTTTATACGCATGTGCTTTGTTTATAGTCTGTATTGTGTTTTTATACGCATGTGATTTGTTTATAGTCTGTATTGTGTTTTTATACGCATGTGCTTTGTTTAAAGTCTGTATTGTGTTTTTATACGCGCGTGCTTTGTTTATAGTCTGTATTGTGTTTTTATACGCATGTGCTTTGTTTATAGTCTGCATTGTTTTTTGTACGCGCGCGCTTTGTTTATAATTTGCATTGTATTTTTATACGCGCGTGCTTTGTTTATAGTCTGTATTGTGTTTTTATGTGCGCGTGTTTTGTTGATAGTCTGTATTGTATTTTTGTACGCGCGTGTTTTGTTTATAGTCTGAATTGAGTTTTTTATACGCGCGTGCTTTGTTTGTAGTTTGCATTGTGTTTTTATATGCGTGTGCTTTGTTTACAGTCTGCATTGTTTTTTGTACGCGCGAGCTTTGTTTATAATTTGCATTGTATTTTTATACGCGCGTGCTTTGTTTATAGTCTGTATTGTGTTTTTATGTGCGCGTGCTTTGTTTATAGTCTGTATTGTGTTTTTATACGCGCGTGCTTTGTTTATAGTCTGTATTGTGTTTTTATACGCGCGTGCTTTGTTTATAGTCTGTATTGTGATTTTTACGCGCGTGCTTTGTTTATAGTCTGTATTGTGTTTTTATGTGCGCGTGCTTTGTTTATTTTCTGTATTGTGCTTTTATACGCGCGTGCTTTGTTTATAGTCTGTATTATGTTTTTATACGCCTGTGCTTTGTTTATAGTCTGTATTGTGTTTTTATACGCATGTGCTTTGTTTATAGTCTGTATTGTGTTTTTATACGCGCGTGCTTTGTTTATAGTCTGTATTGTGTTTTTATACGCATGTGCTTTGTTTATAGTCTGTATTGTGTTTTTATACGCGCGTGCTTTGTTGATAGTCTGTATTGTATTTTTGTACGCGCGTGCTTTGTTTATAGTCTGTATTGTTATTTTATACGCGCGTGTTTTGTTTATAGTCTGTATTGTGTTTTTTATACGCGCGTGCTTTGTTTGTAGTTTGCATTGTGTTTTTATACGCGTGTGCTTTGTTTACAGTCTGTATTGTGATTTTATACGCGTGTGCTTTGTTTATAGTATGCATTTTTTTTTGTACGCGCGCTCTTTGTTTATAATTTGCATTGAATTTTTATACGCGCGTGCTTTGTTTGTAGTTTGCATTGTGTTTTTATATGCGCGTGCTTTGTTTATAGTCTGCATTGTTTTTTATACGCGCGCGCTTTGTTTATAATTTGCATTGTATTTTTATACGCGCGTGCTTTGTTTATAGTCTGTATTGTGTTTTTATGTGCGCGTGCTTTGTTTATAGTCTGTATTGTGATTTTTTACGCGCGTGCTTTGTTTATAGTCTGTATTGTGTTTTTTTACGCGCGTGCTTTGTTGATAGTCTGTATTGTATTTTTGTACGCGCGTGCTTTGTTTATAGTCTGTATTGTTATTTTATACGCGCGTGTTTTGTTTATAGTCTGTATTGTGTTTTTTATACGCGCGTGCTTTGTTTGTAGTTTGCATTGTGTTTTTATACGCGTGTGCTTTGTTTACAGTCTGTATTGTGATTTTATACGCGTGTGCTTTGTTTATAGTATGCATTTTTTTTTGTACGCGCGCTCTTTGTTTATAATTTGCATTGAATTTTTATACGCGCGTGCTTTGTTTGTAGTTTGCATTGTGTTTTTATATGCGCGTGCTTTGTTTATAGTCTGCATTGTTTTTTATACGCGCGCGCTTTGTTTATAATTTGCATTGTATTTTTATACGCGCGTGCTTTGTTTATAGTCTGTATTGTGTTTTTATGTGCGCGTGCTTTGTTTAGTCTGTATTGTGATTTTTTACGCGCGTGCTTTGTTTATAGTCTGTATTGTGTTTTTATGTGCGCGTGCTTTGTTTATAGTCTGTATTGTGTTTTTATACGCGCGTGCTTTGTTTATAGTCTGTATTGTGTTTTTATACGCATGTGCTTTGTTTATAGTCTGCATTGTTTTTTGTACGCGCGCGCTTTGTTTATAATTTGCATTGTATTTTTATACGCGCGTGCTTTGTTTATAGTCTGTATTGTGTTTTTATGTGCGCGTGCTTTGTTTATAGTCTGTATTGTGTTTTTATGTGCGCGTGCTTTGTTTATAGTCTGTATTGTGTTTTTATACGCGCGTGCTTTGTTTATAGTCTGTATTGTGATTTTTTACGCTCGTGCTTTGTTTATAGTCTGTATTGTGTTTTTATACGCGCGTGCTTTGTTTATAGTCTGTATTGTGATTTTTTACGCGCGTGCTTTGTTTATAGTCTGTATTGTGTTTTTATACGCGCGTGCTTTGTTTATAGTCTGTATTGTGTTTTTATACGCGCGTGCTTTGTTTATAGTCTGTATTGTGTTTTTATACGCATGTGCTTTGTTTATAGTCTGTATTGTGTTTTTATACGCATGTGCTTTGTTTATAGTCTGCATTGTTTTTTGTACGCGCGCGCTTTGTTTATAATTTGCATTGTATTTTTATACGCGCGTGCTTTGTTTATAGTCTGTATTGTGTTTTTATGTGCGCGTGTTTTGTTGATAGTCTGTATTGTATTTTTGTACGCGCGTGTTTTGTTTATAGTCTGAATTGAGTTTTTTATACGCGCGTGCTTTGTTTGTAGTTTGCATTGTGTTTTTATATGCGTGTGCTTTGTTTACAGTCTGCATTGTTTTTTGTACGCGCGAGCTTTGTTTATAATTTGCATTGTATTTTTATACGCGCGTGCTTTGTTTATAGTATGTATTGTGTTTTTATGTGCGCGTGCTTTGTTTATAGTCTGTATTGTGTTTTTATATGCGTGTGCTTTGTTTATAGTATGCATTTTTTTTTGTACGCGCGCTCTTTGTTTATAATTTGCATTGTATTTTTATACGCGCGTGCTTTGTTTATAGTCTGTATTGTGTTTTTATGTGCGCGTGCTTTGTTTATAGTCTGTATTGTGTTTTTATACGCGCGTGCTTTGTTTATAGTCTGTATTGTATTTTTATACGCGCGAGCTTTGTTTATAGTCTGTATTGTGTTTTTATGTGCGCGTGCTTTGTTTATAGTCTGTATTGTGTTTTTATACGCGCGTGCTTTGTTTATAGTCTGTATTGTGTTTTTATACGCATGTGATTTGTTTATAGTCTGTATTATGTTTTTATACGCATGTGCTTTGTTTATAGTCTGTATTGTGTTTTTATACGCATGTGATTTGTTTATAGTCTGTATTGTGTTTTTATACGCATGTGCTTTGTTTAAAGTCTGTATTGTGTTTTTATACGCGCGTGCTTTGTTTATAGTCTGTATTGTGTTTTTATACGCATGTGCTTTGTTTATAGTCTGCATTGTTTTTTGTACGCGCGCGCTTTGTTTATAATTTGCATTGTATTTTTATACGCGCGTGCTTTGTTTATAGTCTGTATTGTGTTTTTATGTGCGCGTGTTTTGTTGATAGTCTGTATTGTATTTTTGTACGCGCGTGTTTTGTTTATAGTCTGAATTGAGTTTTTTATACGCGCGTGCTTTGTTTGTAGTTTGCATTGTGTTTTTATATGCGTGTGCTTTGTTTACAGTCTGCATTGTTTTTTGTACGCGCGAGCTTTGTTTATAATTTGCATTGTATTTTTATACGCGCGTGCTTTGTTTATAGTCTGTATTGTGTTTTTATGTGCGCGTGCTTTGTTTATAGTCTGTATTGTGTTTTTATACGCGCGTGCTTTGTTTATAGTCTGTATTGTGTTCTTTATACGCGCGTGCTTTGTTTATAGTCTGTATTGTATTTTTGTACGCGCGTGCTTAGTTTAGAGTCTGTATTGTTTTTATACGCGCGTGCTTTGTTTATAGTCTGTATTATGTTTTTATACGCCTGTGCTTTGTTTATAGTCTGCATTGTTTTTTGTACGCGCGCGCTTTGTTTATAATTTGCATTGTATTTTTATACGCGCGTGCTTTGTTTATAGTCTGTATTGTGTTTTTATGTGCGCGTGCTTTGTTTATAGTCTGTATTGTGTTTTTATGTGCGCGTGCTTTGTTTATAGTCTGTATTGTGTTTTTATACGCGCGTGCTTTGTTTATAGTCTGTATTGTGATTTTTTACGCTCGTGCTTTGTTTATAGTCTGTATTGTGTTTTTATACGCGCGTGCTTTGTTTATAGTCTGTATTGTGATTTTTTACGCGCGTGCTTTGTTTATAGTCTGTATTGTGTTTTTATACGCGTGCTTTGTTTATAGTCTGTATTGTGTTTTTATACGCGCGTGCTTTGTTTATAGTCTGTATTGTGTTTTTATACGCATGTGCTTTGTTTATAGTCTGTATTGTGTTTTTATACGCATGTGCTTTGTTTATAGTCTGTATTGTGTTTTTATACGGGCGTGCTTTGTTTATAGTCCGCATTGTTTTTTGTACGCGCGCGCTTTGTTTATATTCTGTATTGTGTTTTTATACGCGCGTGCTTTGTTTATAGTCTGTATTGTATTTTTATACGCGCGTGCTTTGTTTATAGTCTGTATTGTATTTTTATACGCGCGTGCTTTGTTTATAGTCTGTATCGTGTCTAATTCTGTCCTTTTATTCACACTGATAAAATGAAGAGTAAATATTAATTAATGTCAACATGAAATACGTTACATAAAATATAGGTGAATAGTTCTACAAACCACAACGAACATTATAGACAGTGACAATATTTAACAATATACACACATACTTGTTGTTAGTTCAGAATAACCTTAAAGTTACAGAGTGTAAATTTATGTACATCTAACTTTTATTCTTCAATTTAAATATATTTGTATACTTAATTTGCTATCCTGAAATGTCTTCAATACATAACAGGAACATGAGGAACCGAAATTAGCGACATTACGGAATTTACCTCATAAAGACTGGTTGTTTCCAAAGGATGAAAATGAATTTAGCATCAGAATATGAAATCGGTGTGGTGGAAAGATTTTAAACAGTGAAGCACTTATCGAAGAATCGAGAAATACCAACTTGTCAACGTAATCATTATCCAAACTCAAATTCCATAAAACTAGGGCAAAATTGGAACAAAAGAAAGTTTTGCACTGAGACTCCTGAAAAAGTACTAGGAAAATAAGATCAGGTGTTCTGGAGGAGTAAGCGTCCTCTGCTTCATCGACGACATCTGAACATGTAAACCTTGGTCAGCCCAAGCAAGTAATGTCACCTTCGCAAATGAGAACAAGGTATACAACAACGGAACCAACAGGTTAACATACTAAAGCTAAGAAGTTGTCACTTAATATGACATCAAATACAGATGTGAACGTCAGCGTATTTTTTATTCTGAAAGAAATCTCCTTATAATGATGTCCGTTTAATTTTCATGTCTGTCCTGTTGCAGGTGCTATAACATGTTACTTGGCAAAGTCTTTGATTCCTATTTTATCTGTCATAAATGGACTAAATGTTATCATGCATACACACCAAAAAGATATAAATCAGCTTGTATGACACATATTCACTGATATCAACCTTTTGATAAATGAACACGATTACTTTTTACATATTTTGAATATATCAAGAAGTATAAATCACTGAAAAGGTCAGAGAGGACAACTAAATCAAATGGAACAAGTTTGAATAGTAATTGATATTTATCATAAAAAGGATTATATCATAAATAGGAAACTTCCTGAACAGATAGCAATACCGTACGCATAATAATGAATACAATTTGTGACAAAAATACATTTATATTGTACATTGAAATTATTTGCTTTACGTTTGTATGTTGAATTTATATTTTAAAATATGCGATGAACGCGGCAGCAAAACACCGGATGGTTGAAATTTATTCGAATACGCCCAAAACCACCGGCCAAAGCCGACAGTCGATAGGCTGCGCGGATTTAAGTCACGTTACAAAAACAAAGGTGAGGAAAATTGGTGATGGAATTTGTTTGGCCGACAATCCCCTCCTTATCCTTAAGCTATGTGCATTTTATCATCCACCAATAGGTGTATTTCATTCCCTACCTTTTTCACTAGTTGTATTTAAGTATATGACTTTTTGAATAGGTGTATCTTAACCTCACATGTTTGACTAGGTGTATTTTACTCTCCTACTCTCTGACTAGGTGTATTTTTAGTCTACACCTCTCTAACTAGGTGTATTTTTAGTCTACACCTCTTTGACTAGGTATATTTTTAGTCTACACCTTTTTGATTATATGTATTTTTAGTCTACACCTCTTTGACTAGGTGTATTTTTAGTCTACACCTCTCTGACTAGGTGTATTTTCAGTCTGCACCTTTTTGACTAGGTGTATTTTTAGTCTACACCTCTCTGACTAGGTGTATTTGTAGTCTGCACCTTTTTGACTAGTTGTATTTTTAGTCTGCACCTCTTTGACTAGTTGTATTTTTATTCTGCACCTTTTTGACTAGGTGTATTTTTAGTCTATACCTCTTTGACTAGGTGTATTTTTAGTCTGCACCTTTTTGACTAGGTGTATTTTTAGTCTGCACCTTTTTGACTAGTTGTATTTTTAGTCTGCACCTTTTTGACTAGGTGTATTTTTAGTCCATACCTCTTTGACTAGGTGTATTTTTAGTCTGCACCTTTTTGACTAGGTGTATTTTTAGTCTATACCTCTTTGACTAGGTGTATTTTTAGTCTGCACCTCTTTGACTAGGTGTATTTTTAGTCTGCACCTTTTTGACTAGGTGTATTTTTAGTCCATACCTCTTTGACTAGGTGTATTTTTAGTCTATACCTTTTTGACTAGGTGTATTTTTAGTCTATACCTCTTTGACTAGGTGTATTTTTAGTCTGCACCTTTTTGACTAGGTGTATTTTAGTCTATACCTCTTTGACTAGGTGTATTTTTAATCTACACCTCTTTGACTAGGTGTATTTTTAGTCTGCACCTTTTTAACTAGGTGTAATTTTAGTCTTTACCTCTTTGACTAGGTGTATTTTTAGTCTGCACCTTTTTTACTGGGTGTATTTTTAGTCTGCACCTCTTTGACTAGGTGTATTTTTAGTCTGCACCTTTTTGACAAGGTGTATTTTAGTCTATACCTCTTTGACTAGGTGTATTTTTAGTCTGCACCTTTTTTACCAGGTGTATTTTTAGTCTGCACCTTTTTAACTAGGTGTATTTTTAGTCTATACCTCTTTGACTAGGTGTATTTTTAGTCTGCACCTTTTTGACTAGGTGTATTTTTAGTCTGCACCTCTTTGACTAGGTGTATTTTTAGTCTGCACCTTTTTAACTAGGTGTATTTTTAGTCTATACCTCTTTGACTAGGTGTATTTTTAGTCTGCACCTTTTTGACTAGGTGTATTTTTAGTCTGCACCTCTTTGACTAGGTGTATTTTTAGTCTGCACCTTTTTGACAAGGTGTATTTTAGTCTATACCTCTTTGACTAGGTGTATTTTTAGTCTGCACCTTTTTGACCAGGTGTATTTTTAGTCTGCACCTTTTTGACTAGGTGTTTTTTTAGTCTATACCTCTTTGACTAGGTGTGTATTTAGTCTGCACCTTTTTGACTAGGTGTATCTTTAGTCTACACCTCTTTGACTAGGTGTATTTTTAGTCTGCACCTTTTTGACTAGGTGTATTTTTAGTCTGCACCGTGTATATTTAGTCTACACCTCTTTGACTAGGTGTATTTCACTCTGCACCTGTTTAACAAGGCGTATTTTACTGTCCACCTTTTTGACTAAGCGGATTTACTCCACACCTTCTCTTTGAATAAGTGTATTTACCCCACACTTTATTGGTCAGGCGTATTCATTCTCCACATTTTTGGCTTGTTATAACAAATGATATTGTTTATGATGTAAATATGTTTACATACCATGGCTGACATTGTTTTTACCCTTCTGACATGTCCTACGCCATTTATTAAAATTGCATTACTGGATATATTTCGTTGTTTGTTGGTACTTGTAATACGATATTCTAAAGACCATGCATTTGTAGCTCAAGTCGGGATTCGATTATTGGAGATTATAACATAAAAAATCATCAGAGACGTCAAGGAGATATACAACATGTAAAACATTGACTAAATACAGGACTCTACCACACATGATAGTGTTCAAAGTGACTGACATGTTGGTATCATCAAAAAGTTTACTTAACAACATTATGTGTAATATGAAGTTCGACAACGTTGATGTGCATCAGAGTGTCTGGTGATTCCACTTTAACTACAATAAAAATATTTCCATTTTTAGAATATGATATCCATCCAAAAACAGTCAATTTGAGAGAAGAACGTCCAGTTCCTATCCTAAACCGTGCTACATTTAGAATCAGAATCAATTGTAATAATAACATACATCTAAGACAGTGAAGACTTACACTGTAATCGATGTCCCTGTCAGACAGAACAAGCGTACATTGTAATGAAAGGAACAGTGCTTATTTATTGGAGAGATGTATTGCATGAAACATGAAAATCCTTGATTTAAATATGCATTAATGTCTAATATCCCACGTTGTTTGGACACAAACTTCATACACAAGATATGAGTCTTAAGTGTAAATTTATAGCGATATCATTAATTATCTTTCTTAATTTGCATATTTCCTTCAATCTAAGAAAGAGAGCAACACATCACGTGGCAGCTGGCGTCGAATGTATAAACCTGTGATAGGATATCACGATATACACAGATGTGCTTTGTCAATATAACATGAAACTGTTCTTACCTTTGTAACATGTTAAATCAAGATAAATATAAAACGGGCTTAATTAAATCCAGCAAAAAATAAATGATTCAGCCATGTAAGTATTAGTCAATTCAAGTCAGCCATGTCACGTCCTCAAGTGAAAACAACGGAACCAACAGGTATATTAACTAGCATAAAACATATAAGACTTCATATCACTTTCATCGCAAAAACCTATCTTAGAGATATAGGTCAATCAAAGAAACATGAAAAATACCATCATGGCAACATAAGCATAATCCAAACTCAAATTACATAAAACTAGGGCAAAATATGAACAAAATAAAGATTTACACGGAGACTTTTGAAAGAGTTGAAGGAAAATAAGACCAGGTGTTTCGGAAGAATTTGCGTCTTCTGCGTCATCGACGACACCCGCCTGTAAATCTTGGTCAATCAAATGAGAACAAGATATACAAAAACGGAACCAACAGGCAAACTAACGATGATCAAACACGTCCAGCTTCATGTCACACAAAAAAATAGTATAGTTCTCAGAATTATGTTTCTTCAGGTAATCTTGAACGAACTTTTAACAAGCAGAAGAAATATATGTACTGACGAAGGGAAACACCAAAACTTCACCCTAAATTTATAGATATATATAAACAAACTAGACAAGACATGGATTATGGTTTATACATTATTTATAAGCACGAGAGATAACTTTTTGCAGTATAAGTAAAATCCTAATTTGTCCATATGTATATGTCATCAACTTGTACACAACGAAAGCAACACATAGTGACACAGGATTTGGTAAAATTAATACTAAGCAATTATTTCTTTTCATAGTAAGGCTATGCAATGCATTTACTAGACAATGGCGTATCATCAAAATTAAAGATGTAAATATTCTATAGATAATATTTGCAAAGAGCTGTTAAAGATCAAGAGATGTGTCGAAACTTTCTCTCAATTACGTATTATACATAGACAAACTATACAGGTGATTCAATTGTTTCTATAAATAACACCATATCACGGCTTGCCTCGTATAGGTTCCAGGCGAATGACATCTGTCATCTTTATTATGTACCAGGAGGCCCGTCTAACGCTCTGAGTAGGATCCTTCCCCACTTCGGTGAGTACAATATATCAAATCTATTTCATTCTGTATTTCTTTCCGTTTTATCAACTATTGATAACAACAACGTAACTGATAACTAAATAGATTAACAACTGAAAATTAATACATTTGATTAAGACTTGCTTGAAAACGCTGATGTAAGATGATATTCATTTCCCTGTGACAAACAATGCGCAAGCCAGATCATCAAACCTTATCCCATAGCATTACGTGAGGGCTGAGTAACCACTGTGTGTAATTCAACACAAGTATGTGTATGCATCATGTCTTTGACTTTAACAACGTCTTTAGAATATCACTTTTCGACAATTATGTCAATGCTATCACGGATATTTTTTTCTTTTATGACTTTATTTTTACAATTATAAGATTTCCTGTGAAATCCGACATAGGAGAACAAATTTAATGTGTTTAAGGATTGTTTAATGTAAATTATTCGTTCGATCATATTATCAGCAATTTGTTTTAAGGTTGGTATTATTTATGTGTTTTTATCACCCTTCACCATTATGACGTCACATATGATAGATTATAATTATACGTGGCTACAATATTAATTAAATGTGTCAGTTACGGAGCCCAAAGCTACCGATCAAACATTCTATTTTTTCAGAGCGTTTATACAATCAGTAATTTGTCGTTCAAAACGCCATAAAAACGTTAAAAAAATGAGTTTCCTTTGTCTTGAAAAATGTCAGAATGGTGACGTAAACACAGAAAAAGTACTGATGATTATTTTCGCTATTAGAGAGAAAAAAAAGGTTCAGGCATATTTGACAAAAAAAAAATAAAAAAAAAAACGCCTGACTGACCGAAACCATACCGATTAACCTTATGATCCCTTTGTTCATCTGTGTTTATATGCTCTTTTTCGATAGCCATTCTGCGTATTTCTAGAACAGGTCAGGTCATGTATATATGAAATAAATAAATGGAAACTCGTTCCTCCACCGTATCCTTTAGGTAATTTTGATAAAATTAATTTGATTTTCTCCACTGTACAATATAAATAACTAGACTAAGTATATTCCAACATGTCATGGAATTGAAGTAGAAAACTTTTGTTAGTCAAATCTTTATCTTAATCTGCACGCTTACAGTTTTGACAATGCTAAACATTCCAGTTTTTTTAGCAACATTGCAAATGGAATGTTTTCGATCATATTGATAATCTAACATCTGAAATCAGTAGAACCAGAAGATGATTCAGTTCAAAAGGTCGAAATGTGACACAATGTGTGACGATAAAGTTGTCTGATTTTCTCACACGATTGTTGACGTACACGTAATCTTTTTTATCGTCAGCAGTCATTTTGTAGCAGGTAATAAGCGATGTAAGCACATGTTGCTATATATGGAGTGAGACATAGTGATTTAACCTACCAATGGGCATTTCTTCAGTTGTTTTTCCCATAATTTAACTTTGCCAAATTACATATGGCTTCTTATTCTTAAACCATTGAATGCATATTTCTTCTCTTTGTATTTTAAACTACCAACAATGGTAAAGAGGAAATGTTTGCTTTGTATAATATTTACTTTGTCCTGTACTCAATCACTAGTTTTATGTCTTCTGTGCTTCGCTGACACCCCCGTTAGTTTGTTTATATATATATATATATATTTAAACTTATGCTGTAGTAATCTCTGGATATTTCAGCTATTCTATTTATGACCGATGTTTTGCTAATGATGTTTTCATTTATTTCAGTCCTCCAGAGTGTCTCCTCCTGAATCACGATGAAGTGGCCCATAGCTGTGCTCTTGCTGTCTCTATTAATTCAGGGTGAGGGCATGTCAAGCACATTTACATACATATTAGTCAACATGCTTATCATAAGATTAAGAAACCTGAAGGATCTAAAGCTGACTACTACAAATTGTAACATGTAAATTGTGCGATAAGTTTCAAAACCTTGAAATGATTGCACAAAAGACACATAGATGATTAACACCATTTGATACATATAAGTTGATATACAGAGGAACCAAGCTAGCGTTAAACTGCATCGTACATCTATTTCGTCCCCTATAGGACTCATCATTAATGACGAGGGCCTAAATTTCAAATCTAAAAGCGATTGAGGAAAATCTTAAGTGATCGAATGAAATTTCAAATACTAGATGTGGAGTCGTATACGCTCCATTATTCAATAAATTTCCATAAATTCCATACATATGATAATTTTCGAATTATCAATGTAAGATTACATATAACTTCAACAACAGATGTCAATTCCAAACAAAGTCACCATTCATACATGACATACATTATAAACGACAAGTTAGCAAAGCTCAGCAGTAAGTAATCCCTACAAATGACGAACAGATGAATATGACCATTTGATAGGAATTTGTTGATATAAATATTTCTCGTCGAATAATTAATTAAACCAAATCCGACAGTTGATCGCCTTTCTAGGTCAACTCCAGATTACTGGCGGTCTAATAAGAAAAAATGTAGAAGGTTAATCAGGAAGTATGATCGATGATAAAAAGAAACAAAAGGAAGAAAAAACTAAAAGTAAATCAACTTGTCTTTCAGTGGAAGGAAAATTATGCAAGAGACCCGGATGTTTTTGTAAAAACAACGGGATTCCCATAGACAAAAATTGTGAATGTCCAACCGGATATAAGGGCTTCGACTGCGGACTAAAAACACGTGAGTTTTATTTCGTGCGATTGATTTTGAAAATTACCTACGTATTACTTTAATGTTCAAACCATTCAGTGCAAGAAACTTACCGAACAGCCATCTATTCATTTTCCCATCCATCGTTCTTTCCAACCACATGTACATGTCCTACAATCACCCAATATTAAAAGATTGACACTATACGTGCTTCCTTTAGGGTATTAATGAACATTGATTGCGAATAAAATTTCCTTTATTCAATTTCACTTAATTACAATTTTCATGTTGTACTCGCAGGGAACCTATGTCCAACAAACATTTGTAAAAATGATGGTGTCTGCTATGACATGGGCAAATGTTATTGTCATGGTGACTTTTACGGAGATCACTGTGAATATCGAAAAGGTAAGATTGGATGAACTATCTTGTTTGGACTAGTATATATCATAAGATGACTTACATTAAAAATAATATGGCGGATATAAAAGGCTCTTCCGTCTCCAAGTGATAATATAAATGATATATGTCAGGTTGTGGCTATAGTTCATTTATTTATAAAAATAGTTTGAAATACGCATGCTTTTATTTAGTTATATATTTAAGGTTATCAAGTATCAAAGATTGTATACGCAAAATATAAAAAAGGAAAACGAAAAAATAGTTGAAATGAACTCAGAATGATAATTATCATAATTCATGTATAGATACATTATTAATACGATCCTAAATATATCATCATAACCATACCAAATACCAAGCACACTGATGAAATTAAATTCAGATAAAGTTTCCCAAAATTATTCGATTTCTTTTCTCATTTCGGATTGTAACATTAACTTATTTCGAATAAGAAACAATTTTGAAATAGAGCCATGTTCATACCGTACAGAACTGTACTGATTGGCTGGAATGTTCCATTTACCATTTTATGATTCCTTGTGAAAGTGAATGCGAGATGATTTGTAACGCTGTTGATATACAATTTTATGAAAACACTTATAAAGAGTTAATTTACTGAAAAAGTAAAGATAATATAAAAGTAAAACTGACTTTACAAAGTTCACATGTCTTTCTAGAGCCTCAAAATTGTGGAATGGACAGCATGCAAGTAGGATTTGCTATGCCAGTAACTATGGATTCAAACCCAGAAATCTTTGCATTACCAAACACGAAATGCAAATTCAAGCGTGCCTATGAAATCAAAGGGCATGACATTTATATGCTTGAGGTCAACCTTACCACAACACGGAACGCCAACTGTATGGATGCTGTTGTTGAAACAAGAATGGTACGTTTGTAATTAAATATATTGTGCATTAGAAAGGGACAGGTACTTTGTTATCAACGATAATAAAGTATTACCTTTCCAATCAATATATAAATATATATATATATATATTAATTAACCAGAGAATCATCCAACATCTTTGGTATTGAGTAGATAACATTAATTTAAGAGTTTTGGACATCTTGCATTCAGTTCCCTTTCACAATGAATGTTATATATTTGACATATTATGTTAAAAACAGTTTAAAAATAATCTTTCCCAGATAAATTATTTTCATTTTTATATACGTGACTACCATGTTATATCTATGAAAAAGAAGACGCTTACCGTTCCAGGACGCCTGATGTTTTTTTCCGTTCATACAATAAAGACCACCAACATTGCAAATATGATTACAAACACAAATTAAATGAAACTTGAACAAACTATGAACGAAGATTTCCACGGAAACTACTGAAAAGGTACATGAGTAATATGATAAGGTTTCCGGAAAAGTAAGTGTCTTCACTCGCTATTTACATTTTGGCCGAGTAAGTACGAAGTGTGACATACCTAGATGAGAACAAAATAAACAACGACAGGACAAGCAAGCATCTTCATCAGCAACACGTCCGACTTTTATTGCAAAACAAAATTTAATATTTCTTCTTCAACCCATATCTCTAGAATTTCTGTGTTGTCAATTGGTCGGTAAGTTGTCGAATACTTGCAAAAAGGTCATGATATTGGTAACAAACGCTTCAATATCAAATCAACTGCGACATGTTAACACCAAATGTTCGAGATGCAGGGAGGCTGCTATTTATTTATGAAAAATAAACCAAAGTGAAATTGGAATCATTAAGCTTCTTATACTGTTTGGTGGAAAGCTGTCCATGTTGATTTCATTGTAGGGAAATATCGAGTTAATAAGATCACGTGGAAAAGTTAGACGTCTCCTTAATTTCCAATCTTTTTCAATGGAACTTCGTGTGAATCTCTACCTCTCTCATCAAGGGGTTGTGGTAGCTTTTCTGGTTAGTACTATGGCGTCTTTCACTTCCTCAAAGACACCAAAGTATATTTGTTTGTTTATTTTCAATGTTAAACCTTAAACTACGAACGTGCTTTCCATACAATTATTTCAGGGCGATATGACAACATACTTGATCGATGCTCATGTCCGACGTGACCACGGTATGGATTCACCAAGAGATTGGACTGCAACGTTTCGATGCACGTATACCTCCATGTAAGTTAAGCTTATCAAAACATATACAGAAAAAAAGGAATATGATAAATTGGACTTTGATAATAGTTTTCCAAGAATAGGACTCGAATTTTCTTTCAATTACACACGTGTTTCATTGAACAATTTGTTTTGCAGCGGCACGCCAACACAACGAGATGTCACCGCAGAAGCGTCGGACGTTTTATTTGCTTTCACAGATGCCAACGAAACCCTGGTGGACAATATCGGAGCACAACAGCCGTTTGATATCGTCTTCTTCCTCAGACCTAACTCTAGTATGTATACCTTCCATGGATTGAACTCCATTACGTTCAATTTCTTACACATTACTTTAATACGTTCCAGTGGGAGTCAGGTGACTTTTCGCAGACCTATTATAGATATTCGCCTCATTCTTAAATCTAACACGCGTTCTCAAACCTTGGTTTATATCAGTATTATCATCATTATTATGTGTAATCTGCTGACATGAAAGTTTGTTTGTATTTTTGTTTTGTTATTTCGTTTTCATTTAATCGTAAATCTTTAAAACTTGCCGTTGTTGTTTCAGCTTACCTGAATCTGAGACTGGACAAACTGGTAGTATACAACCAGCTCAGCAACACTAAAATGTTCACACTGATTGATCGCGGGTGGGTATATATCTGAGTACGCTTGACCCTTAATAACCTACCAATACATCTTTTACTCTAAACATTTGTTGACAAATTACTAGTTTCATTAATCCGGACACTACCGATTGTTATACCGAACTACTATATAGATTGAAGATCATCACTGTTATCGTTTCAAATTCATACTCCGAATCATGACATTTTTTTTTGTAGACGAAGTGACTATATGTCCAGACGGCTAAAGCTTTACAGAGAACCAACAGATGAAGGTCAAACTCCATTCTATTTTGAAGTTGCCGAAAACGTGACAGTGCCTGCTGTCAAAGTTAAAGTGAGCGGACTCAGTGAAAAAGCTTCGATTTATGTCGATTATGAAATCCGGGTCTGCCAAACACACGTTTGTCCGATGTCGGTAAGTTATCTTTGATTCTAAATTTAAGTTACAAGATGCTACGATACATTCACTTGTATGTTAGTCCCCCACGATGTGTCATAACCCCATGCAACATTTATTTCCATTTGAATACGTCTCAAGATAATCACATTATCTAAATTCTTGGAAAAGGCTGATAAAGGCAAGACATGTTGTCGATTAAGATACTTTAACTTTAGTTATTTCTATGTACAGTTAAACAAATATAATTGACAACTTTTAATTCAATGATTTGATATCATACTGGAATTATTATCACATATGACAATTAGTACATTTTGAACTTAATTCAAGCCCTTCGCATCAATAAAGACTTTCAGAAAGATAATGCAGCTGAATCATGCAATTAATAATTCAACAAGCTATATTGTACCTCATTTGTTTTGGACGGTTTTGACCAATCTGAGCTGTGACCCTGCTTTTAGGGTTTGTTAATAGAAAGTTGTGAAATTTCTAATGGAGGCATTAATTGGTTTCATCGTCTTTATATTAGATATAATTAATTATGAGTGCAATTACTCTACATAAACATTGTCCTGTATTCTGAATTGCCTAATCTGAATTAGTCATTATATGAATACTATGTTTTTGTTAAAGATTGTACATGATATACAACACATTTTGCTAATTGAATACAATGTTAGAGTTAGATTAAGTAGAGGGCCTAAATTGTGTGATGCCGTGGAAGCGACTAAGGTGGATTCAGCTAAAGAAATTTCCCATGTTTATAATTCACTGTTTTTTCAGGTGGATTCCACATTCGGCCAGCAAGCACCAGGGATATTCAATATGCATGGACGTATCGGCTAATCAATACTTTCGCCTTTTATCATCATATTATCATGGATGTTAAGAAACATGGTTCAGAATCACCGTGTTTTTATTTGTAAGATTTTTGACTTTGACAAATAAAAAACATATTTTGTATAATTTTGTTGATTTTATTGATAGCTGCAAGGTGAAGCAAGCAATGTCCATGTAATATTTACATTGGACGTTCTGTCGTTCATCGAGGTGAATGAAACATGAATGCCTTCTGTCATCAATAAGGTTCTTAGCAGTGAATCTTATTCAATATATTATTTATTTAATATTGCGTCACATAATATCGTAAGTAGGATAATTGAAATAACATCTGATGAGAAAAATTATTACAAGTGTCAGTATATCTGTATGATATTTTATATTTCTATCAGAATAGCTGTTTAGATATTGAAAACACCTCGATAAGAATATCTTTAGAAAATGTAAAATTGATGTATTAAATTTATGTATGTTAGAAATCAGTTCTTTGTCTTTCCATGTGGCTTAACCTTTAACATTTCATATCTTCCAAACGTGACAAAGGTGAAGCTGTGAAATAATGAAATCGCTTTATGATACTATCTTCATATCATGATTTGCGAAGCACTTAACGATGACTAGAAGGTGTTACATTCATATAGAGAAAGGTAAAACAATTATGCAAATCAGATACAGTTGTAGGCAAGCATGTCACGCACACAAAATTTGTATAAGAATATAGAACATGTCACCTTAAACACTCATTTATCTTCCTATTGTCACGCATTCTTCATTACCACTTTATGATAAGTTGACAGCAGTCACGAAAACACCCCACAATATACTCTTTGTTACAAGAATAGTAGTATGACTGACCAAGACTCGATACGAACGATATGGATATAAATAAATCAGGATTTGTTTTTGTAATACGCAGAGAATATGAGAAGTATTTGAATTTCAAATTTCTGCGAAATAGTAACCTTAACAGATTGTTCAATAGACACACAAGTGAATAGCATCGTTTGACATAACTTTCATCAACTGCATCATACAGCCCATTTCTTCATTTAGAACACTCTGGTGGTGACATAATTTTCATAAACTACATCATACAGCTCATTTCTTCTTTTAGAACACTCTGGTGGTGACATAATTTTCATAAACTACATCATACAGCTCATTTCTTCTTTTAGAACACTCTGGTGGTGACATAATTTTCATAAACTACATCATACAGCCCATTTCTTCTTTTAGAACACTCTGGTGGTGACATAATTTTCATAAACTGCATCATACAGCCCATTTCTTCTTTTAGAACACTCTGGTGGTGACATAATTTTCATAAACTACATCATACAGCCCATTTCTTCATTTAGAACACTGTGGTGGTGACATAATTTTCATAAACTACATCATACAGCCCATTTCTTCTTTTAGAACACTCTGGTGGTGACATAATTTTCATAAACTACATCATACAGCCCATTTCTTCATTTAGAACACTCTGGTGGTGACATAACTTTCATAAACTGCATCATACAGCCCATTTCTTCTTTTAGAACACTGTGGTGGTGACATAATTTTCATAAACTACATCATACAGCCCATTTCTTCATTTAGAACACTCTGGTGGTGACATAAGTTTCATAAACTACATCATACAGCCCATTTCTTCATTTAGAACACTCTGGTGGTGACATAACTTTCATAAACTACATCATACAGCCCATTTCTTCATTTAGAACACTCTGGTGGTGACATAACTTTCATAAACTGCATCATACAGCCCATTTCTTCTTTTAGAACACTCTGGTGGTGACATAATTTTCAGAAACTACATCATACAGCCCATTTCTTCATTTAGAACGCCTCTGGTGGTGACATAATTTTCATAAACTACATCATACAGCCCATTTCTTCTTTTAGAACACTCTGGTGGTGACATAACTTTCATAAACTACATCATACAGCCCATTTCTTCTTTTAGAACACTCTGGTGGTGACATAATTTTCATAAACTACATCATACAGCCCATTTCTTCTTTTAGAACACTCTGGTGGTGACATAATTTTCATAAACTACACCATACAGCCCATTTCTTCTTTTAGAACACTCTGGTGGTGACATAATTTTCATAAACTACATCATACAGCCCATTCGTTCTTTTAGAACACTCTGGTGGTGACATAATTTTCATAAACTACATCATACAGCCCATTTCTTCATTTAGAACACTCTGGTGGTGACATAATTTTCATAAACTACATCATACAGCCCATTTCTTTTTTTAGAACACTCTGGTGGTGACATAATTTTCAGAAACTACATCATACAGCCCATTTCTTCATTTAGAACACTGTGGTGGTGACATAATTTTCATAAACTACATCATACAGCCCATTTCTTCTTTTAGAACACTCTAGTGGTGACATAATTTTCAGAAACTACATCATACAGCCCATTTCTTCATTTAGAACACTCTGGTAGTGACATAATTTTCATAAACTACATCATACAGCCCATTCGTTCTTTTAGAACACTCTGGTGGTGACATAATTTTCAGAAACTACATCATACAGCCCATTTCTTCATTTAGAACACTGTGGTGGTGACATAATTTTCATAAACTACATCATACAGCCCATTCGTTCTTTTAGAACACTCTGGTGGTGACATAACTTTCATAAACTACATCATACCGCCCATTTCTTCTTTTAGAACACTCTGGTGGTGACATAATTTTCATAAACTACATCATACAGCCCATTCGTTCTTTTAGAACACTCTGGTGGTGACATAATTTTCATAAACTACATCATACAGCCCATTTCTTCATTTAGAACACTGTGGTGGTGACATAATTTTCATAAACTACATCATACAGCCCATTTCTTCTTTTAGAACACTCTGGTGGTGACATAATTTTCATAAACTACATCATACAGCCCATTTCTTCATTTAGAACACTCTGGTGGTGACATAACTTTCATCAACTGCATCATACAGCCCATTTCTTCTTTTAGAACACTGTGGTGGTGACATAATTTTCATAAACTACATCATACAGCCCATTTCTTCATTTAGAACACTCTGGTGGTGACATAAGTTTCATAAACTACATCATACAGCCCATTTCTTCTTTTAGAACACTCTGGTGGTGACATAACTTTCATAAACTGCATCATACAGCCCATTTCTTCTTTTAGAACACTCTGGTGGTGACATAACTTTCATAAACTGCATCATACAGCCCATTTCTTCTTTTAGAACACTCTGGTGGTGACATAATTTTCAGAAACTACATCATACAGCCCATTTCTTCATTTAGAACACTCTGGTGGTGACATAATTTTCATAAACTACATCATACAGCCCATTTCTTCTTTTAGAACACTCTGGTGGTGACATAAGTTTCATAAACTACATCATACAGCCCATTTCTTCTTTTAGAACACTCTGGTGGTGACATAATTTTCATAAACTACATCATACAGCCCATTTCTTCTTTTAGAACACTCTGGTGGTGACATAATTTTCATAAACTACACCATACAGCCCATTTCTTCTTTTAGAACACTCTGGTGGTGACATAATTTTCATAAACTACATCATACAGCCCATTCGTTCTTTTAGAACACTCTGGTGGTGACATAATTTTCATAAACTACATCATACAGCCCATTTCTTCATTTAGAACACTCTGGTGGTGACATAATTTTCATAAACTACATCATACAGCCCATTTCTTCTTTTAGAACACTCTGGTGGTGACATAATTTTCAGAAACTACATCATACAGCCCATTTCTTCATTTAGAACACTGTGGTGGTGACATAATTTTCATAAACTACATCATACAGCCCATTTCTTCTTTTAGAACACTCTGGTGGTGACATAATTTTCAGAAACTACATCATACAGCCCATTTCTTCATTTAGAACACTCTGGTGGTGACATAATTTTCATAAACTACATCATACAGCCCATTCGTTCTTTTAGAACACTCTGGTGGTGACATAATTTTCAGAAACTACATCATACAGCCCATTTCTTCATTTAGAACACTCTGGTGGTGACATAATTTTCATAAACTACATCATACAGCCCATTTCTTCTTTTAGAACACTCTGGTGGTGACATAATTTTCATAAACTACATCATACAGCCCATTTCTTCTTTTAGAACACTCTAGTGGTGACATACTTTTCATAAACTACATCATACAGCTCATTTCTTCTTTAAGAACACTCTAGTGGTGACATACTTTTCATAAACTACATCATACAGCCCATTTCTTCATTTAGAACACTCTGGTGGTGACATAATTTTCATAAACTACATCATACAGCCCATTCGTTCTTTTAGAACACTCTGGTGGTGACATAATTTTCAGAAACTACATCATACAGCCCATTTCTTCATTTAGAACACTCTGGTGGTGACATAAGTTTCATAAACTACATCATACAGCCCATTTCTTCTTTTAGAACACTCTGGTGGTGACATAACTTTCATAAACTGCATCATACAGCCCATTTCTTCTTTTAGAACACTCTGGTGGTGACATAACTTTCATAAACTGCATCATACAGCCCATTTCTTCTTTTAGAACACTCTGGTGGTGACATAATTTTCATAAACTACATCATACAGCCCATTTCTTCATTTAGAACACTCTGGTGGTGACATAATTTTCATAAACTACATCATACAGCCCATTTCTTCATTTAGAACACTCTGGTGGTGACATAACTTTCATAAACTACATCATACAGCCCATTTCTTCTTTTAGAACACTCTGGTGGTGACATAATTTTCATAAACTACATCATACAGCCCATTTCTTCTTTTAGAACACTCTGGTGGTGACATAATTTTCATAAACTACACCATACAGCCCATTTCTTCTTTTAGAACACTCTGGTGGTGACATAATTTTCATAAACTACATCATACAGCCCATTCGTTCTTTTAGAACACTCTGGTGGTGACATAATTTTCATAAACTACATCATACAGCCCATTTCTTCATTTAGAACACTCTGGTGGTGACATAATTTTCATAAACTACATCATACAGCCCATTTCTTCTTTTAGAACACTCTGGTGGTGACATAATTTTCATAAACTACATCATACAGCCCATTTCTTCTTTTAGAACACTCTAGTGGTGACATACTTTTCATAAACTACATCATACAGCTCATTTCTTCTTTAAGAACACTCTAGTGGTGACATACTTTTCATAAACTACATCATACAGCCCATTTCTTCATTTAGAACACTCTGGTGGTGACATAATTTTCATAAACTACATCATACAGCCCATTCGTTCTTTTAGAACACTCTGGTGGTGACATAATTTTCAGAAACTACATCATACAGCCCATTTCTTCATTTAGAACACTCTGGTGGTGACATAATTTTCATAAACTACATCATACAGCCCATTTCTTCTTTTAGGACACTCCAGTGGTTCGAAGGGTTTAAACTTTGAAGTCTAGATGGCGACTAAGGAAAACACAAAATAATCAAAAGAAAATTCAAAATCAGGATGGAAAGATCAACTAGACTCATACAAAATAATATCTTTGTGGGAAAAAGTGTAATATAGGAATACCATCACAACTGAAGTTTTAGCAGGGGCTCAATGTAAAGTTCATTTATCTGCATCGATGATTTCAACTCAACAGTCTCACGGGACAAATAACAGAATGAATTTATAACAATGATAATAATAGTATAATATGTTATCAGAGATAAAAACAAAATCTATCGCAAGAAAACAATAGCAGTTGTACAATAGTATGATACTCATCTAAAATCATTTTTCCTAATGTTTTAAAAGCAGACAGTAGTGTACCTAAATATACAGTCAAGCTGGCTGTTACTAACTCTTAGTTCACGATGAATAATGCTAAATTATCCTACTTAATAGACAACAAAGCTGTCAAATCGCTGAAGCGTGTAGACATCACTAGAAAATATCCTACTTAATGGACAACAAAGCTGTCAAAGCGCTGAAGCGTGTAGACATCACTAGAAAATATCCTACTTAATGGACAAGAAAGCTGTAAAATCGCTGAAGAGTGTAGACAGCACTAGAAAATATCCTACTTAATAGACAACAAAGCTGTCAAATCGCTGAAGAGTGTAGACATCACTAGAAAATATCATACTTAATGGACAACAAAGCTGTCAAAGCGCTGAAGCGTGTAGACATCACTAGAAAATATCCTACTTAATGGACAACAAAACTGTAAAATCGCTGAAGAGTGTAGTCAGCACTAGAACATATCCTACTTAATGGACAACAAAGCTGTCAAATCGCTGAAGCGTGTAGACAGCACCAGAAAATATCCTACTTAATGGACAACAAAGCTGTCAAATCGCTGAAGCGTGTAGACGTCACTAGAAAATATCCTACTTAATGGACAACAAAACTGTCAAATCGCTGAAGCGTGTAGACTGAACTAGGAAATATCCTACTTAATGGACAACAAAGCTGTCAAATCGCCGAAGAGTGTAGACTGAACTAGGAATTATCCTACTTAATGGACAACAAAGCGGTCAAATCGCTAAAGCGTCCAGACTTCACTTGAAAATATCCTACTTAATGGACAACAAAGCTGTCAAATCGCCGAAGAGTGTAGACTGAACTAGAAAATATCCTACATGATGGACAACAAAGCTGTCAAATCGCTAAAGCGTCTAGACATCACTAGAAAATAGCCTACTTGATGGACAACAAAGCTGTCAAATCGCTGAAGAGTCTTGACTTCACTTGAAAATATCTTACTAAATGGACAACAATACTGTAAAATCGCCGAAGAGTGTAGACTGAACTTGAAAATATCCTATTTGATGGACAACAAAGCTGTCTAATCGCTAAAGTGTCTAGACATCACTAGAAAATAACCTACTTGATGGACAACAAAGCTGTCAAATCGCTGAAGAGTCTAGACTTCACTAGAAAATATCCTACTTAATGGACAACAAAGCTGTAAAATCGCTGAAGAGTGTAGTCAGCACTAGTAAATAACCTACTTGATGGACAACAAAGCTGTCAAATCGCTGAAGCGTGTAGACAGCACTAGAAAATATCCTACTTAATGGACAACAAAGCTGTCAAATCGCTGAAGCGTGTAGACATCACTAGAAAATATCCTACTTAATGGACAACAAAGCTGTCAAAGCGCTGAAGCGTGTAGACAGCACCAGAAAATATCCTACTTAATGGACAACAAAACTGTCAAATCGCTGAAGCGTGTAGACATCACTAGAAAATATCCTACTTAATGGACAACAAAGCTGTCAAATCGCTGAAGAGTGTAGACAGCACTAGAAAATATCCTACTTAATGGACAACAAAGCTGTCAAAGCGCTGAAGCGTGTAGACAGCACCAGAAAATATCCTACTTAATGGACAACAAAACTGTCAAATCGCTGAAGCGTGTAGACATCACTAGAAAATATCCTACTTAATGGACAACAAAGCTGTCAAAGCGCTGAAGCGTGTAGACAGCACCAGAAAATATCCTACTTAATGGACAACAAAACTGTCAAATCGCTGAAGCGTGTAGACATCACTAGAAAATATCCTACTTAATGGACAACAAAGCTGTCAAATCGCTGAAGAGTGTAGACAGCACTAGAAAATATCCTACTTAATGGACAACGAAGCTGTCAAATCGCTGAAGAGTGTAGTTAGCACTAGAAAATATCCTACTTAATGGACAACAAAACTGTCAAATCGCTGAAGCGTGTAGACTGAACTAGGAAATATCCTACTTAATGGACAACAAAGCTGTAAAATCGCTGAAGAGTGTAGTCAGCACTAGTAAATAACCTACTTGATGGACAACAAAGCTGTCAAATCGCTGAAGAGTCTAGACTTCACTAGAAAATATCCTACTTGATGGACAACAAAGCTGTCAAATCGCTGAAGAGTGCAGACATCACTAGCATCTAAAATGCCACATTTCCTTCAAGAACACTTAAACAGCACCCAAGGATATCATGATATCGTTCATTATTTTCCAAAGACGAAGTAAAAATGTTCAAATGTACAAATGTATTACAATAGGAACGGCCTAATGCACAACCATTAACAATCCTTCATACTGATTCCAGTTGGTTGCCGATGATCAAAACCCGTTGCAATACTCCAGTTGACTTCTTTTCAAAGAAACGTGAATGACTGTAAAACAATAGACTGTGGACTCCAGAAATTCCGTGAAAATTTTTTGTCTTTATTTACTTAGAATTTTTAAAAAACTTTTTGCTGCCGTAAGAAAACATTTAAAAGAAAGTGGAATGTTTCTATCATGATCTCTTTGACTAGAAATATTATAACCGTTCATGCGATCTAAGAATACGACCTACAAGTTTGTGATAATATATGAAATCAGAGGTTTTGGATCATGCCTTGCAATAAAAAGTATTATGTCTTACTTGTGAAGCTGAGGATTTTGTCTTTCAAAAGAAATGCGATGTCATGCCTTACATGTACAGGTCGGGATAACGTCATTCATAAAATGTTCGGTATTGGCTTATCAAGCTTAAATAAAACAATCATTCAGGTTGCTGAAGAACGATTAGGGTACGGACCTCTCACGTTTATATTGGGTTCCTAAACGTCACGATAATCTATATAAATAACGTTTTATTGCTAGTTCGTCTAGCTGTTCAACCACGTCTTTGTCAAAACTACTTACTATTCTTCTTAATACTATCGAATCTTATATTAATGATGTTAACTCAAGAAGTGGGAAAATAATAGGTGTATTTTCTTTTTACAAAACTTCAACACTCTTCTCTCTACAACATTACTTCTATTGATTTAATCACTCTGTACACCATCATAACCAATTCAAAATTGAAAGAACGCCATCATTATGAAAGATGGAAGCTGAACGGTGGTACAAATATAGAAACTATACTGAAGCGTATTTCGTGAAAATACGCAAAAATCAAAGCAGAAATAGTTTATCTAAACAGGTCACAAAGACCTTGCAATTTCGTTTAATTTCCTTTTCTGATATAGTGATGACGTCTTGTCTTTAATAACAAGACTTTTAACCATGTCCATCGTATATACCCACCATGACTGACTCTAGTACATCAGCAACATAACTCGATTTTCCCCTACTAGGAAACCAATGTAGGCAACTTTTCACCCATCTGAATGATGACCGTGATCTTTTTAATTTCCACATTGTGAATTTTCGATTTTTGGATAGTAACATTCCTTCTTCACCAAACTATGGTGTTTACATGTCGCAGCTGATGACATAATCAATCACCTGTTCACATTAATACGATTTTCGTGCAAGATGTCGTCAACTGACAAACTCGTAACATATTGTTAAAACAATGCAGATTGATGAAAATTATGGGAAAGTTTTACATTCGTCATAGTGATCTTATCATTCTAACTGTATTTCTAATCTTAACAAGAATACTAGTTCTTTGACTTTGATGTTTGACTGCCTTGACAAATACAACTTTCATTCTTCGGTAATGTCAGTTTCTTTTCAAAGAATAAGAATAATGGACGAGAACACATTTATGTTTTTTTTTAGTAATACTGAATTGTGAAGATAATGAGGAAGACATTCTGGTAATGACTGGCTTTCTGATTGACATTCATGTGTGATAAATTTATTGGACAGATCAGAGGAAAATGTATGGGAACTTACCGCACTTCTCTCACTTCAGAATCTATATTTATCATAGAGCTTAGACTGTAACATAGCTGATTCTTTAACGTTCATTGTCGTGGATAATGTAGGCGTTTTTGTAGAAAATGATTTTTATTATAGATATTGACAGAGGACAGGTAAACTCATAACATAGCCTTTTTAATGATATAGGATGATGAGGACCATCGAACATATTTTTGGAATTATTGATGTTACGTGGGCACATACAACACATATTCTCTGTGCTGCAGGACATAAACAAGTGATTGCCTTCAAAGGATCGTCAGATTCATTCTCCTCAAACTGAAGCCAAACTTCGTTTGAGACTTGTAACGAGAATGAATCTGTCCTCGAATGAGACCTTCGTCGTGCCGGTAGGCCTACATCTCTCAAACTCAAATCACCGTTATCTGTCTAATGCTCCACATTGTAACCAGGTGACTGTTTGATTTGGAACGTACCGCATATGATGGTCTCTAGGTTTCCAGATTCACATGAGGGAATGAGATATCTGATGTTCCAGGTTTCTGCCATTCACTTTTAGTTTGGCGTGTCATGTTGTTGCTTTCACCAACTCGCTTTGCCAAAACGTTGTCTTTGTGTCGGAGCGAAAAAGTATTTGCTGAGCCATGTTAGTATCTCGTTCCACTCGAAGTGGATTTTAAACATATATGAGCCCTCTGAAGGCATTTAGACATGCAGTTTCGAACTAACTTGCCGATAAAGTTATTTGATGGAAATTGATCCTTGAAAAGTATCCACTACATTATACATCCAGAGTAGGACTCTACAAGCCAGAGTGTTTTGATGCAAATCGCTATTGGCTGTTTGGTAGTCTAATTGTGATTTCTCAGCAGGTAAAAACGACGGCATCCTAGCATTATATCCCAGCTCAGCAAGAAGACGTCCTGAAACCACGATCCACAATCATATTGTCGTTTACTATCAGCCAAGATTTCAGGATGTCGAATTTCTCCAAGATGAGTTGAGCTACGGATGCATCATTGACACTGCCGTGTTAGGACCAATTGCGACTAAAACATACCCTTCAAGAAACACAATAGATATGAACTTTAGATAGTTGCATTTTCTCTGCCCTCCATATGACGCCCTATGAAACGGGTGCTCTGTGAGACAGATAAAAGTACCATCTAAGAAAATAATGACCTGACCACACAAAATCATCCATTTTACCATAAGCAATATCACAAAATATCATATATATATATATAAACACATACATATAATCGATATATATATCATATATCCAAAAGAATGAAATGCATGTAATAGTTTCTCTGTCTGTTTGGTATATAAAACCAAACAGGTATAAAAACGACAAAACTTATGAATAAGCTTAGATAACTAAGGTGTTGTATTAAATGTGCAATTTCAGTGCAAAGTAGCAATAGTGGTCCACAAAATATAACAGCTCTCGTTTGCTAAAAAGGAACACCTGTATCATTCAGTGATAAACTGATTCTAGGGAAATATTTTGCCTGAACAACAAACCTTCATTAAATGACAGCATCAAGTATTTTCCATTGAGATTGAGAGAAATATATACTTGGACAAAAATAACATAACATAATAACATTATAAAATGTCAGAATTGAGAGTAGTTTTTTATTCTGCCACAAGAAACTCTGTGCCTGGAATAATTTTACCGGTCCTGAAATTTGATGAAATTTTCAATATTTTGAAGATATATTTGGCAAAATATGTGTAAATATTTTAGGTGAATAGTTACAATAAATTTGCTAAATAGTTTTCCGAACAAATTCTTTATGAAACGAATCTTTCAAAATCTCTCTTCAATGAAATTAGCTACGACTTTCATTAATAATGCATTAAAATAAAATGATTTGATATCCTTTTTATAACATGAAAATTTTTTCAGGCAAATTTGGTAGAAAATGGATATTTCTGCTTCATTTTCGCTCTATTTGTATGGTCACCATTTACGTCGCAAGTAATAAACTATACCTTACATGTGGCAATGTGATAAGCGATTGTATTAGAATGTATGGGTTATCTACTTTTCCCGACGGATTGGTTATGTTAATATGATATTATGTCAGGTTTTAGTGTTACCGCCGTGCGATCTCCCATGAATATATTGTTGATAGTGTGGCTAATTGATACGATACTTCCTTGTAAGTCTATGTAAGATAATGCCTCTTTTTCACTTTGATAGAATCATATGCCAAATCTAAAGTATTTATTTCTAAATCGCCGTATCTTGTTTTATAAAGTTTCATTTGCTATATTTGATATCACCTTCCACTTTCATTCGCTTTGAAACACATCATGTATCTGCTGCATAGCTGAATATATTTTACTTACGTTCAATGATTCATTATAACATAGTTAGAATCTGTCCAGCAGTATGACGTGGCGCCAGAATCGTGATTACACAAATACCAATTAATTTCTGTGAAAGGCGCGGCATAGATCAATCATTTAAATCATCTGCATAAGTGCAGAGTTAAACAATTCACAAAAGAAATGACAACGAAAGCATTGAGAACTGAATGACTGCTGTGCTATAATCGACCCTTTGAATATGCCGTCTGACACCAGGAAATGTCGTACCATCCTAGTCGTCACCCCATCAGTCGCACCTCAACACGACGAAATCAGTATTACGATCAGTTCATGACATTGTTTTTGTGACTTAAAGAGGAAACAAATTTCGATGAAACTATTCTTCTTTAACGTCTGAATAAAATTTCTGTAATCCATTTGAAAGTTTATTTCCTTTTCATTATTAGTTGTTATAATTATTAACGAGTTTTGTTAGAATTCACATACAAATTTAGAATGTTAGAGCCAAACAATGAATTAAACTGCAGCATGTAGCTCTTTCGTCCTGCTAGGGCTCTACATCTTAATTAATGATTATGATTATAATTATAATTTGAGACAAAATTAAATTCATATACACACCAACATAATATTGTGTTACAGATATTTCTCCATTTCCTAAATCCTAAATCATCGCTGACAGAGATATCACAAGACATGAGCACATAATGAAGGCGAATTATCCTGCTAATTATCGCAAAATACAATAATACAATAGTGAAGAGCAGTTTTCAATAAAAATTTAGAATGTGATACAAAATAGCCAAATGATTCATCAAATTTAATAAGTTTTGTCCTTATAGGTCAGCAACAACTAGGTTCCAAATTATCGAAATCTAGGAGAAGAAAATATTAACTGATCTAGATAAAAAATAAAAAAAAAACACATTGGTGCATTGGTATAAACTTTGCTGTGAATTATTTTTAACATGACATTCCTTTAGCAGCAATATCTATAATACATTTTATTCATAATTTCCTCGAAGTTGTCAAGCCCTAAAGCTACAACAGTCAAATGAGTACCTAAAAGTCATGACAATTGTCTTCTGACGTCAGAAAATGAATACTCTGTTCCTCAAAATTATAATTTGATTGTGTAACGTATTATAATGAGATAACGTCTAGCAATAAGATAACGACCACCAGTCTCTCCAACCACGATGAAAAATTATTTTAAGCGAAGAAAGACAAGTGGGGAAAGTATGAAAATAAGTTGCAAAATGAGATTGAAATAAAGTTTCAAAGAAAATTTATTGTATGATGTGAAGAAGTGATAAGCAGCTTAGATTCTAAATTCAAAAGAAAATACAAGGTTTTATCCTTGACGCCACTTGACAATTTGCAAGAAAATTTCCGAATAGGTATTGGACAGTCTCTCTTTTGACATCCGTTTCCGCTTGAGTCTAAATCTATCAAAAAGCCTGTTATTAATTGGAATATTTTCATTTTGTAAAAATGTTGTACCTTATAGTCTAAAGAGATCACATACGTTTATTTTTTCCAATTCTGGCATTTAAATGTGTCTGCTGTAAATTTAGCTGGTAATGTCTTCAACAATCATATGTCATCTGCAGGCATAAGTTTATTTAAACATTGGAAGTCATGGTAAAACGATAGCCGAAATAAACAGTATAGATAAGTGAGAATATTTTGGCACCGTCGAGCAAGGTGCCATAAAGAAAATACAAATTCAATATATTTGTATGTTAAGAAAGAAAAAATATCAAAATTATTTAAGGAACCAAGTATTTAAGTAATAGAGACTGTTTCAAGTCACTAAAAATCGGCTAGCTGTTCTGAATTTATCGATTATGAAAGCAGGTCACAAAAACCTTGCAAAGTCGTTTCATTTCATCTTCAGATATATTAGTGACGTGTTATATTTAAAAAGCAATAAACTTATTTACTATATTCATGGTATCTATCCATCAGAATTCGAAATCAAAGACACTGCATATTTTTCTACATCATCCGCTTATTTCGAAAACATCATAGATAATTTTTCACCAAGTTGTATAATTAGCGAGAAAATTCCAGTTACCTTTTTTTCATCTCTCGGTAGCAACCTCCCTGCATTCTCAATCTACGGTATTTACAGATCGCAGATGATTCATTATTCAATTATTGTGCTAGAAGTCGTCAACTGACTGCCAAACTCGTATCACAGGGTTTTAAATGTGCAGAGGGATGACAAATCATCTGAGGAAGTTTTAAGGACATCACAATGACCTCATTGGGAAATATTGCTTTGTGAGATACGAAGATGGATGTGTTTGATGCTCATTAGTTTGGCTGTTGGTTCCATTGTTGCATATCTTGTTCCCTTTCGAGGATTTAGCATTGCTTATTTGGATTTACCAAGATTTGCATGGCGGGTGTCGTCGATGAAACAGACGACACTTTCTCTACCGGAACACCTGGTCTTTTTTCTCTTTGTACATTTTTAGAAGTCTTCCAAAATTTTTTTCTTTTGTTCATATTTTGTATTGAATTTGAGTTTGGACTATGATTATGATACTGAATTTGTTTCTACACCTTCGCTTACATTCGGTTTCACATATTGAAACAGTTATTACAATGACAATACAAGTTAAATTGAATCGGTCATCTATAAAGTGATGATGTGGGAAACTGTACCTTGGAAGCACATATATGTTTCTTACTTACAAGACCTGCGGTCTTATTTCGATTTACGGAAACGATTAAATGTTATTGGATATCTTTACTTACAGACGTTACAAATATGTATTTGCATTTGACCTTCTGAAAGGGTCATGTGTAGGTCATTTTAACCTAATTTGATGTGATACAGACCCAAGCTTAAATGATGAATTCAATCAGTCAGTAAAGTAACACTACAACCCATAAACATTATTTATATATGGACAAATTTCCTTTTATGATACCCTTTCAATTGTAGTTAAGAACCCATGACAATTATAAAACATGCGCAAAATGGTCATATGCTATTTACAGTACATCTGGTCTCAGTTGTAATAGGTTCTACATATGTAGATTTAAGCAGGTGTCATTGGCGTTTACCGTAGTCTGTTGTCAACTTACGGTCTCCAGCATTAACGATAGAATTATTTTAATATAATTTTCTCACTAGTTTTCATAAATTAGTGATTGTTGTGAACATATTCCATCTGTTCACAGGCAGGTTAACAAGGTGTGCAAATGCTAATTTGGGCAGTGAAGACTGAAAACATACGTATAGTTAGACAATATGTTTGCTAACAAAGCATAAAATTAATTTTGAATGTGTATCACACAATGTAGAAGGATAGGTCACATTCTTCGGTTTAAAAACAATGAAAACAAATAAACTATTTTACAGGCGTGATTACGTTACAGCAGTCTTAAACTGTCTTAAATCAATAAATATATATCTGATGAATTTGTACGATCATATTGTATTCAAGTACATTAAACAACTCGCATTATATCATTCAATTCTTTACGTATCAAAATACATGTGCAAGATAAAATATATATCCTGTTATTTAAATGAATACATTGTAATGTAAACCTGATGAATAATTGCCGCGATATATTGCTCGGCTAGAGAGAACCCCTCTTCAGCTCGATCTGTTGGGTCAACATAGTCAGGCAGGGGTCAGGGGTTTGAAAGCGAGCGGCAACAACTAACGCCCCATTGGGAATAATCCTAAGCATTACTTTCACACGCATCTCTGTAACCCCTTGAAATTCGAATTTCTCTTTAATAAGTCAAGGGTCACGGACTCGTAGCGTAGATATTCAATTAAATAAGGACCTTTGTTACATATATCATAATTTGAACAAATATTCGACAGACCGCCATGTTTCTGACCCACCCATTATCATTGTTTACCATTTTCTACCAAAAGGAAAGGGAAAATCCAAATCAGCTCTGAACGGGGAACTTTTATAAATAGCAAACATATGATTCATTCTGAAATAAATTAATTCAGAAAAAAATTATGTGATCTGCATGTATTATTTAATAAAACAAATAAACAGAGTTCCGAATAACAATAGGCAGAACAAAAGCTTACATAAAACAGGCAAACAAAGACAAGTAAATGACACTTTTCCTGTTTATTATACATACATTTTTGTTGTTGTGCCATAAGTAGAAAACGCATTTAAGTTTATCATGCATTTTAAGTAATCAACGCTTTAAGGCATTCGGGTTAATTTATTTCAATGCGAGTTACTTGTCTATTGAATTCCGACTATATGGAGAAATGACAAGCGAGCACACTGGCAGTATTTGACGTTTGAGTGACATCATCCGCGCTCAACCTGCCCGATCCGTTTTACTCCCTGAACACACCAGGCCGTCCACGATGCCGGTAAGTTTATCTACTAAAAGCCTGATTTGAGGTCAACACAAAATTGTTGATGTTGTTATCGATTCTTAATACATCTGTAATACTTACCTTTTTATATCTATATATAATTGGATGAAATCAATACTGAAACGAATTACTCGGTAACAGGACTTTTATTGAGATATGTTTAGAATATGTAATTTTCTTTTTCGTCCTTTATAAAATGCAGTTTTTTACATTTTGTTTCGGTGTTGATATGATATATGTCAATAACGTTTTTAATAACTCGCCTTTCCTTCCTAACACCTTTACATTGACACTTTGACATTTAGATCATAAACTTGATATCTATAATGATGTACTGTAACACATAGCTTCATCTCATTTGTCATGCAGCCTCACAGCCATAGATCGCTTAAGTGATTTATATCGTTTTGTCTAAGACCTATACTTCATAAATTTCACTGATACGAGTTTCTTTTTCGGATTTTTATATTTTCAAGAAATAATACACCGCTTTAGCTATCTATAGAAAGGTGTCAGGATAAGTCATCATAAACGAAATTCATTTTTTTTTTTTCCAAAATTCTAATTTTTTTTATTCTGTGACATATTATGACTAATGTTCATTTTACAGCAGTAAATTTAATGCCTAGTTTTGAACAGTCAAAAAATCATCTTCATTTGTATAGGAATACATGTTGCAAAAACCGGAAATGCCCTAATAGACAATTTTTTGTCGAATAATCAGCCAATGTCTATACCACTGAATCATCGCGACATTGCATAATATTCATCTGTTTAATAAAACATTGATAAGAATCAAATAAATTGGTTTCTATAGTATAACATGAATCTGCAATTTGATACTGTCCATCGCTAATGCTAATATACGATTGCGTCATCGTATTTAGCATAAAAAACATATTCTATTCAGATGTCATATATCAAACTGATTGACAGTTATTAGCACTGGTGGAAATAATGGTTCCTTCATGTGGATGTGTTACTAAATATAGAGAATTAAGGCTATTCTCTCTTTTTTTGTTAAATCAATATCCGACATTTTGCTCTCATTTCCTTATTCAAATAGAAATATTTGAATTTTAGATTGCCGATGACATAATTTGTTCGATTATACAACATGGTGATAGTATATGACGTTTAGGCATCATTGTTAAAATACAAGACAAAATTATATAATTTTAATGGAGGATGCCATAATGGCAAGGAATGATAACACATGCATTAGGTACCACATGTGGGGATGGGATACATCTTGATAGAAGCCTTCTTAATGACTGAAGACTTTAAGACAAATATTATATATATATATTATATATTGACTGAAGACTAGACGGATACAGCATATGGTGATAACATAAACCGCGTACCATATATGGAGGCACTATGGTGAATATGACATTTGTTGACTTAAGAAATAAAAACAGATGCAGCAGATGCTTGTGCCATATCGAATGTCATATACGGAAGGAGACATTATCTTTTTCTTTGATCTTAAATTAAGCATTATGTTGATCAAGATTTGTATCATATTGAAAATATTCATTCTTGAATCACCGAATTCTATTTTATTGTTGTGTGGAAAGTTTAGTACCTAATTCGAAATATGAAAACCATCCTTGCTCGCTGGAAGGTACAGTCGTGGTTTTGTCTCTGAAAGAAACACTATTATGAAATACATCAGCATTTATACCTGACTGCGCAAATAGAATCATGAATTTATTCAGAATGATAAATGATTAGAGAAGATATTTTATCATTTCATGTGTCGTTAAAATGTCAGCATGATAGGTAAGTCGTGTTTTACGATAAAAGTTACAATACAAATGTCATTGTGGAAGAAAAGTACCTGAGTATGTAAACAATAAGTTACTCTGTAGGTAGTCAGTACAAACTAACTTCATCCTGTGTACCAATTACACGGAAAATTAAATACGGACTCATACATGATATTATGAACTAAAACATCGTCATTTTATGAGCTGTTCATTTCTGAAGTTGTCATTTATACACTATGGAAAGACATTTATAATATTTAATTGTCGCAAGCTTTAATATGCCTGAGAGACAGGTTAATGAATGCGTGACTACTTTAGGTAAGACCGTCAGGAGAAGAATATACCAGTCGCAATGTCAGATGTGTTTTACTCATTTTTCCTGTAATACGCTCATGACTGTATAAACCTGGCTAAATGAAGATAGATTTATAATTCGACGATATTTATAAACTTTGAGATATGCCGAGATACAGGATAACTATAGATGTAATTTCATGTGTGCCTATGTAACTTGTACACATAACTTAAATAAGAGTTTAAGTAACACATGATTGAGTAGTTAAATTCTCATTATCACAAATATGTCGGTACAACATCACTAAGGTGGTATCATTTGGTCATAAAATACAGATGTTAACTTTCAGACAAAAAGCTTCATAATTTAGGATATATAATGATATATGACTTTCTAATAACAGACAAGATATAATTTAAAGTTTATATGTAAGATAGATGATAGATGATAGAACTGAATAATAACCATCCTAATTAATAATAAGACATATGTTCGGGTTGTTATTTAAAGATGCTAAACAAAATATGGCAGCCACAGTGTTTTATGATACATTCATGAACACGTGTATGGTATTCCGTATTATCAATCATGATAGTGTTATGTCATGTTTACCAATAATACTGACTAGTAACACTAACAATGGTTGATCAAGGACTTCAGATAAATACTGTGCCTTGTTAAGACTAAATGATTTTATTTGATGGCTTTATCACCCGTGAATATACAGGATCCTCTTGTGGGGTTGGTGACTCCCTCGATACACAACATATGGTAGACATCCAGAGAAATTAAGGTAAAGTCATCAACACGGTTACGGGAAACAAAAAACTGCCGGTGTTTGTGAATTCGACCAAGACTCTTCAGATCTTCACCCGGTGTTATGTAGGCCAACTCTCACCGACTAAGCTGTAGTGGCTTCAAAATCATGATCTACTCACTTAATCAAGTTTCCATTACCATGAGATTTATGAACGAATCTAGTATACTTCAATTTGTTGACATTATATATCATCAAACAAGTTACAATTAATAGGTTGTTAGTTAGATCCTATTTCCAATCAGGAAAATAAAAAAAAAAAAACATGTGGGGGTTTTCATTAATGAAATCTAATGTATTTGTGACCATCACGTTCGTAAAGTCAGATAACGGTACAAATAATTTTTTATCGATTGAAAAATGTGTTTATTTTTACCTCAATTTGGCCATCTCTAGCTTTGGGGCAGACGCTGTGACCCTTTTTCTTCTGCAACTTTTTCCTGATAGGGAGGACATTGTGTTTATAGGTGATATGTGTTCTGCTCATAGGATAACATATATGGCAAAAACATCAACATCACCAGTCTGTTGATCTTAGTTTTATAATGATTGATGAAAATCTGTATGCACATACATCAGCAAAAACGACTGTGTTGTTCATGAGGTGATACATTTCGTTAAATAATATTTATTAAGAAAACAACTATAAACTAATTAATCGTTTTCCCATGATGTAGCCTTAAGATGCTTGTAAATCAAATTTTCCTTTTTCTATCACAGATCCAGAACCACGTGGTGTTGCTCCAAGCACTAGCATTTCTTGCATTTGTGGTGTCAGGTTTGTATTGCAAGCGTTTTAACTTAACGAAGTATCTTACTTCTTTTGTATAATGAACAGATATAGATCATCATAAGTAGTCACTGTTACCTACAACATTTCTATGCACACTCGACTTCCAAAAGCTTAGTAATACATATAGAATTCAATCACTGAGTTTGTATTCATAAAACATTTCGAAATTTCATTATAACAATAATACATGCAATTATTTGTTATATTTCCACAGCTTATAGCTACTGTCAACGGCCTGGATTCATCTGTATGAACAAAGGCAATTGCACATTTGATAAGAAATGTCAATGCGACAAGAACTGGGCAGGTTATGACTGTCGTGCACCAGCAAGTAAGGATTTTTTGCTTTTATACTTATATGTGAACATAGAACAATATTAAAATGAATTTCAAAATACTATTTTTCTATTAGTAGGGATGTCGAAAAATATTTTCTCGCGTACGGCGTACTTACTATAGATCACTACTACTAATTAAGTTGTGAAATTCAATATTACATATGTCTCAATGATAAATATAATCAATGACATCTGCAATAAGAGGTTTTCTATTTCGTTTTAATGAACATGGATTATTACAGGATACCTTATTGCAATCTATGTTAGCAGACGGAGTTTAACATACTAAGTTTTATTTTGATATTCTGTTAACATATCTGTATTTTCTAAATTGAATGTTTTTCTTTTCTTTCAAGTACAAACGCTTATTACGATATCGTCATTGCCAGGGCTTGCAAAATTGATTTAATCCTTATTTCACCTTTTTCTAATGTTTTCTTCCTAGAATATGTAGACTGTTACAAAAGGTGTAACAATCACGGAACCTGTGTGCTTGGAACATACTGTTATTGTGACTTTGGCTGGTACGGTGATAACTGTGAAAAACAGAACGGTGAGTAAAAAGTGATCGTTTCTTTACCAATGACTACAATAGTTCCCAACGGATCAATCTTTACCGAGGTTTAAACCTAAAACGATTAATTTATCGAAAAATGAGGAAACCAAGATTTTTTCCCCAATTTTCATATTTAAACACATCTTTATCATTTTATTTAATAGGATGGACAGACACAATCTTGTAAGCAATAAGGAATGTGGATATGTTAAACTATTTATAGCTTTAAGATTCAATTGTACTTATCTGTAACACATTATCCGGATAAACTTTCTTCATTTTCCTCATTTTCAGAAACGATAACATGTAACATGTTTAGTATGGATGTGGCCATGCGCACTCCGGGCAAGCGGGTCATAAGTCTGCATGGATCCGATGACTGTTCTCTTAAATTGGACAAGACAGAAATGGCGAAAAACGAATTTGTCTACAAGAGAACTTTCCCAATGATGGCCAGTCCTGGATCTCCTTGTGAAGGCTATCAACGCGAAGAGCTCGGGGTACGAATCAACCATTTGCAGGCGTTTTGAAACTAATACATGGTAACAGGTCCAAATTAGCATGTTAATGTTATATATATATATATTACACTTTCTTGTTATAATTATCGCTGATAAAGGAAGTACATCCTGTGTTTATTGACTGCGTGTTTTACGTTCCAGCCCGGGGTATTTTCGTACACACTTGCCATGTCGGTACAACGCAAGCATACAACATTTGCTCCTCTTGATTGGATAACAGAATTCACATGCACATATGAGCGAACGTAAGTCCATTTGTATGGTTAGTGTTGTTATTTGTTATAAGATGCTTGGAGCCAATTATACTTTTGTAACAGCATATGCATCACAGAAAACAGACAAATGTAATATACAAGCAAGTAATGTTCATTCTTTTATTTTCCTTTTGAACTTTTTTTTAAACCTTTATCTCTGATTTCCGATCGACACATACTTCTCAATATATTATTAAAATGATAAGATAAACAACAGTGTGACCATAGAATCTTGCATACATTTGTAAAGAATTGTGCTGAATAATTGCGTACATATACATCACAATAAATTATGTCTCTGGGATGGGAACAGACACAAAGATGATATTACATGGTTCCCTTACTGTTCAGTGCTAACGGTTCAGTTACAAGAAATGAAGAATACAAGCGATTTGAAGTTGATATCGTTGACTATTTGCAATATCCTCTACAAAACGGTGCCGGAACTACACAGAGTAAAGAATTCTCCTTGGTATTTTTCTGTAAGTATATAAGTAAAAAAAAAACCCGTTGATATGTTTTCATATGTAATTGGTAGAAATATTCTCACATAAGCCTATATTCATCAATGAATTGAAAACATATCGTAAACATATTCACATTGAATTTTATGAATGTTCAAACTTGTGCCAAGTCTCGCTGCCATGAAAAGACACTGGACCCAAGAATATGTATTAACAAACTAGAAATAACAGAGGGCTATATCTATCTATTTTTGTCAGTCCCATGCAGTGTGTATGTATTCATGCGAGATGTGATAAGATTTAGAATAAACGCACATGTTTGACGATCATTAACACTTATCGACAGTGCGCCTCCCAATATTTCACACAAACGGTCAGGTTTTTTTTACTGTAATCGCCACCTAAATTTCGATACAATCAGTTCCTTAGCAAAACTGATCCGCCAGAAAGAACTAGACCTATGATACAGTTTACTTAATGGCATACCTAAACTATATCTAATAACTACATTGTTTTGTTAAGAAATCTCCAAAAATTCACAAATTAGGCCCTTAGTATCACGGACGAGTCCTAAAAGGACGGAACAACTGTATAGTGCAGTTTAATTCATTATCTGGCGCTACGTTATCTAATTGTAAATCGTGCTGAAAGATTCTAAGCACATTTGTGTCTTTTATACAAAGTAAGATTAAATTCATTTATATGTCGTTTGTACAACCCTGTAGCAAATCTTACAAAATTGGGCGTTACTGTATCTAAATCTAGGTTATGTGAAAACATTCTAAGCATTGAAGTGTCGTTTATACAATTTTTGTATTGGAAGATAATTTGCTCTAATGTGTCTTTTCTACAATCATGTAGCAAATCTAACTGATCACGAAGTATTAGTGGTGGAATTGGTTATGTACAACGCGCAGACATCACTGAAGATGTATGATATCATCGTGGACGGGTGAGAAATTACATAATATATATTATTTCAAAAGATGATAAAGTCTGTTTAATTGTTAAAACCAATAATATTTTAGTACAACATATGGTTATTGGCTACACTATATACACAAGCGGTTTCAGAGAAACCATCATTGTTTTTTCGTTTGATGCAATAAAATGTGTGAGGATAATGGCCATATCTTAATAAAGCGGGTTAAGTTTGTTGTCAAATAAAAGAAAAAAAATAACATACATTTTTTATCATATTTCATGAATGATATATTTGTTGTAAATTAATAAAAAAAATTTGATAATGTGTTTTCTATTTCCTTTGAAGGTGCACAACATTTAATGGAAAAAACTTGTTATTCGGTGATCAGTTTGTAGCAGATCATCTCCGTCAAGATGGAACACGAGTATCAGGAACTTGGGTTACCCTCAATCCATTAAACGAAGCCGTGGAACTGTACTTCGACTATAAAGTGAGGGTATGCAAAGGCCAGTGTTCAAAGGTAAGTTATCGCTAATGAGCAGTGACGTCTCATTAGAATATAGCTTCTAACATTTGAACTTTATTTAGAGTTGTATCTTACTGTAATCGACAATGCTTTCGATGTTGCAAATTCAATAAATAATAACGTCATTATTATTTTCCGATACTGGTGGGTTTTCCCGTTTCTTTTCTGTTTCAAAAATGCATTTAATTACTTATGAAGAATGTCTCTTATGTCTACCTTCCAAAATCGAAAGTAATATGTTATCATTTAAAAAAAGGAAAAATAAAATGCACAAAAGCAAGAAAAATAGATTTAAGTTTAAGTAACACATCTCATATTTTGTAGCCCGTCTGTGAAGTAAGTCGAATACCAGAAAATCGCCCAGGAGTTCGTATCGTGCTGCAGTGAGAGGATGGATTGATTCTGACGAATTAAATCAAACACAACAGCAAAAACATCATGTCAGCGAAAGTGCCAAGTATCCATCGATAACCACACTAATGAATATCTTCTTTACGTTTTCAAAGAGGTGTGTCATTGCGGGCCTTCAGACTGTCGATAATTTAATAGAATTGTGAAGATTCATTTTCCATATAGAACGTTTATTACGAATGTTTGTGTTCTCTTCCGGAACCGGTTCTGCTGCTGAGGATATTAACCTTTTTTACTATCATATCATTGGACTATTTTCTAATAATAACACTCTTTATGACTACAGATTTAATGACAGTTTCCGCAAATAGATATGATATCATTGTAATAAATGTCCAAATGTTCAACATATCTTGACTTGTTCTTGAGTGTGATACCACTATTTGGGGAACTTAAGCGTTGTGGACACTTTAAATTCACCGAGTCACAACAGCTGGCAGTTAAGGTTACACATCATCATTTGAGAGGAAAATGTCACTTTAAGTCACGTTTCAATCAGACTTGTGACCTTTTCACATTCCCGATATATTCATAAAAACCTATATACATGCATGGGTGTATACCACTATGAAACCTTTCCTGCATATAAGTAGAAAACATCCTGATGGCTGAACACCTACTATTTTAATATGTCAGAAATGTACTGATGTATACCCTTTGAAAATTAAAATCATTTAGAAAAGGAACTAATTTTAAACACATCCGTACACGCTCTAAATGGCAGTTTCCATATCGCAACCAAAAATTACAAAAGAAACATAGTGATAATACCTGACCCACGACAAAGTTTACGTCTTATTACGTATTATTTATTTCCAGTTAGGACAGTATAGGACTGTTAGGACTGAATCACTACAAAGGCAGAGTCTTGAGAATGATTAATTTCCTATGGGTGTAGTATTTTCGTTCGCATTGGTCTCAAACTTTGTCTAAAATTAACCTCAGGCCTACCTATGGTTGCTCACTATCGAATTGGACTGTAGCAAAGCATACCTCCCGAAAAAAAACAAAGCAAACAAATGCGATGGTTGCTTCCTACCTTTTGCCAAGGTATCCAAGTCTGATCTCCCCATACATGCTAGTCTGTGCTGTATTTGTTGTTAAAGAAAAAACAAAGAAAGCAAAAGAAGTAAACAAAAATTCAGAGAGATTATAAATTATGTTTACAGTTTACACATATGAAATATGATGCGAAAATTAGCTCTTAAAATATGTTATTGTTCGTTTAATTATCTTGTTCCATAAAACAGCATGACTTTAAAGGAATAATTGAAATGAAAATTATGCTCATATGAAAAAGAAATACAGTTTAGTCGGTATTTAACAATTTCAGACATTTAAAGATCAGGTGAAAATCCGTTGTATGTGATGCGATCCCTGTCTAGTGTAAGTTTGTGTTTCTCTGCGACTTGTGTACAGAAAATCAAAATAGATGAAACTATGTCAAACTATAAACAAAAGAAAGATTTACATGGAGACCTGTGAAAACGTATTACGAAAATAAGACCAGGATTACCGAAAGAGAAAGTAAATAATGTCACGTTCCTAAAATGAGAATAAGTTAAACAAAACCCAAATTATTTGGCATACCAATTAACGATCATGTCAAAGTTTACATCGCACAGGGAATTATGATATTTCCAAATGACTTCATCAGGACAAAAAGGTTCCCATCCTGTGTTTTGAGATTGTCTGTCAGGCTGTCATCTTGCAGAAAAATCATGATATTGAGAAAAAAGTCATTGATATAGAATCATCCAGAAATGTACAATTTGCAGAGAGTATATTATTCAGTTAAATGGCCTCCAATCAGATTAGGTGATATCACTTTAGAATGACATGTAAACAGATAAGAATTGAAACGAACCATACTGAAATGTGGGGAGTATTGATATATTTTTTCGGAATCAGAATATTTTACTCTTTCATTGACTTCTTTAACATGTTTGACTCGGGACCAAGCTAACAGTAGTTACTAAGTTAAAGTATCGAGCGTTTTATACGTGACAATAAACTACACGCGTTTAAAATAGTCCATACGTGTACGAATGGATGAAATGTGTCATTTGAATCCATTTGCAATTCTAATTTCTCATTTTGTAACAAACGATCAAGAAGAGTATTGCAACATCACAACAATACCTATCAATCTTCGCTATATATATATATAACTTATTCATCAAAATGGTTTCTAGACGGCAACATGCATGGTCATATAACGAAAATATTCATATGTCCATGACACGATATCCAGGGGCTTGTTTACAATATTCACAATTTCTTAAAATGAATACTGACAGTGACAGACACACTTACAACAAAAGGTCATCAAAGATACAGCTTATATTTTAAAATCATTTATAATCAAGGAATATTTTCTTTCCCGTGACAAGAATTAAGATAATATTATATATAAGATATTATCTCCTCACGATTCTTAATTCTAGTACAGTTTGTAAAACGATTATTATATTGTTCTACTATTTTTATCATAATTTGATATATTTATCATAGTTTTCTCTATTCCGGGATCAACACTGGGACGCAATAAGGATAACATAAACTATATATAACATTATAACAAACATCTCAATGTATTTTTCTACCACAAGGAGACAAAGCCGACCGTTTAATTACAAAACGCTCCAAATAGCAAGGCTTGAATGTTGAGCTCGATGAAAATACGTATGTGCTTGCGACATACACAGCTTGCGACATGTTTTAATTGAAAACAGAAAACAAAACAGGTGACTGCAGCATGATTATGGACAAGTTATACCGATGTAGGATTTATAGATAATGGTCTGTTCCTCTGAATTATTTCTATACGAAATAAGAAAATTTTGATTAAGGATAATTGTCTAAGCAAGCTAGGTTGTGACGGAAAAACTATGATTGTTTTAGCGACAGTGAAATATTTGAAAATATATTATTTAGAAAAAAAATATCATCACTGTTTCACCTTAAACGATATACGTTGATTTTAGTTTTGACCTATTATAGCGGTACTTTTGATTGTCAGCATTAAAATTCGACGATTCTGCGCGTTGCGAATGAAGCGAAGAATAATTTATCCTCAAATGCTTGGCGTTGCAAGCTACTGATTTTCCTTTCAGTTGATAGCTCATAAAGGTTTACATGGCAGTTTTTCGAAGATAACTTATATAAAACAACACAATACACTGCCTATAGTGAAAATGGAACTTGTTTGTTGTCCAGTGTAATGTCATAATTATCTAACGTTAGGAGTATGGTCATGTTTCACATCGCGTTATTTTCAGACTTATTTGAATCGACGATTGTCATATCAAAAATAATAAAACGAAAATATTTTTCCATTGAATACCAAATATATTTCACTCGTTTAAAATATTTATATTCTGTCACTCGTAAAATGTATATGGTCTTAAACGAAAAATTATCGCACGGCCTCTACACCCGACATGCTGAAGTGCGATTTGTGCCTGAAATACTAGGTACCTGGTGCCTTAACATAAAGCTCGTCATCATTGCATATATTAATGAAGCGAAACACGGAAAAAGGAAATAACAAAAATAAAGGACAATAGGACAACAACATTAAAGAAATACAAATAATAAAATATAGAACAAATTCTTTTTTCAAATTCAAAATCGACTGGCAAATCTCAACAAATTATGCTTACACGTAAACCATTTAGCAAGTATTCGAAGGAAAATATTAGAACGTCTGTAACGGGGCAAGAGTCTTCTACTACAGCGGCTTAACCGGCCATGTACATCTCGATAGATCCAAAGTAATAAGCCTTTTTTTCAAATGAGAACAAGTTCGAAACAAACGATATCACTAAGCACGTTAACGAGCACCAGAGGCATATAACACACAAGGCACATTGACATCAAATGTTTCTGAATGGCATCATGATGACAACTAAACAAATATTGTGTCTTCGTCAGCATGACCCTCTCGGGTCACTTTGTAGCAGAATAATATTTACCCTCTTTAAACAAAAGTATTAAAATAAATATATGATCCTATAAATAAAAAAGCATAATAATGACAATAAAACAAGTTTAGATCTCAACGTAGGTGGATATACTGTAACACGATGTACATCACATGGGCCATTAAACATAAATCCTGTTGTTTATAATTAGCATACAATCACCTTTACATTGATTAACATATTTTATTTAAATTTTCATTTCAAATCGCTTGTCATTCATTTAGCTGGTGATTATTTAATATACAAAAGGAATCTCGTACGAATAAGGAAACACCAGGCAACAACAATTTATTTTGATGAAAATCACATAAGATAGTGTTCAAACTAAAGGTAAGTGTGCTTTTTTATCTTTGTTATTTCTTGCGTAATACCATTAATCATTTTCGTATAGACACTTATGTATGAAAGTTCTGTAAGTTTGATGTAAAGATCACATCTGACTAACAATATTCGGACACAACTCACAGCAAAAGCGTAACTATTCAACAGACCAAAAACAAGCGACGAAAATAAACCGGCATTGGACATATAAACATATGTATCGAAGACAACACATAGGGGATGTGAGTGAATGATAATGATTGAAATACACACCATTAATGACCACGTTTGTGTCTAATGAAATTCATTTAACGTGACCGCAAAAATTATTTCAGATAAAGACGGTGTATACCAATGATTTATATCAGTTTAACATTTACGAGAATGTTGTATTACTTTCATTGTTATATTAAAATTTTATATACATAGGATCTGGCATATCAATTCATGTGAGTTTTAAACGCGTCCCTGAATTCAATAAAGCCTTTGAGATTCGTATATTTTATATGGACAATGAACTAATGAGATATTGCTGTTTTATCAAATGGCTAAAGTATTCGTTAACACAGCAAGTAGATAAACGAATCTAAATAAGTGATTTTGTCACAGATACATCTTTCTTTAGTGACATCACAATGCATATCGTACCACGAAGCTATGACGTCACAATGACGTAAATAAGATATCTCAGCGAATCACAGCTCTGCCTTGTCATAATACACAGTGTAATACAAAGAGGATATGAAATTAATGATATAACATTATTTGTTGAAAACAGCGATGTGATTAAAATGATAGGTACAATAATTATATCAGTGGTAATACTAACTTATATATCTCTGTTTGGTGACGTCACAGTGCATACAGTGCCATGAAGCTATGACGTCACATTGAAGTCAATAATATATCTCAGCGAATCACAGCTCTGCCTAGTCATGATACACAGTGCAATAAATTTAGGATATGAAATGAGTGTTTTTGACATTATTTGCTAATAACAGTGATGTGACACAATATACACAATAAATATAATATACACAATATCAGTGGTAATATTAACGTAAAACATGGCATGTTTATGAACATTTTATCTGTTGATTTATTAAAAAGACATTTCAAAACTTTCATGCATAACACATAAGCATACATACAATTCCTTCACCTAACGTCTCATCTAATGCTTTGTATTTTATGTGACTAGCCAATAACAACTAAAATGTTCTACAGAACGTATATATACTGTCACAACTTATTATTGATAGTTGCTATGTCACTCTGTAATAATACATTCATAATTTCAATGCCTATTTTATCTGTATGACACCATGAAAAAGATAGGGGAGGTTATTTCTTAATCTTATCTAAAAAGAAGGTGAAATTATCAATTTCAATTAAAAAAAGACCAACGTGAATTTCGGATTTGTGATACTTCAGCTGACATTTGCATAACCAGATGAACAAAACTCAATGAAGTGGGAAAAGCCGTCTTTTATGAAGTTTGCTTTTTCTCTTCACAGAAACATTGTCTGATCCGATACATGGTAGGAAAAATAATTATTACTAATTGGAAAATGATGTACTATTTTAATCTCGTTGAGTAAAATGACGATATACATTTCATATGTACCAGTTGGTGAATGATATTTGACGACCCCGTAACACTGTCACGAAACATACACTGATGGAGTGCCCTGGGGCTACACAAGATTTACTTTTCCATATTAGGTATTCAGTATAACTGATCCTTGTTGTAGTCGCGAGATCTTTACACTTATCTACAGACACGGGCTGATATTTCGTCCGAAGGATTTTCGGGATAATTTGTCGTAATTTCCAATCATCTGTCTATCATAAAGGTAAGATTTTCTATCATCCAAATTAACAGAGAACTATTAAGCATTATCGTCACCAACTTAATTAAATGGAAAGTTTTCGTCATTATCATTCAACTGATTACAGAAGAGGAAGTAAGGATATGTAAACTAGGTAGGAGACAGGTCGTGACAGACGCATTGCTAATATTTAACATCTACGTCACATATATACACAACGGCCACAAAAAAATGTATAATTACATTCCCGTTGACAAAAATATATAATTAGCTAAAATGTAAGCAATTCAAATTTCTGTGATTTACACATTTTTTATAACTTTATATGATAGCCGTCGACGAGATTAATTTAGCAGTGTAATCATTTCTAGGTAATGGTAGAGAGATTTCTCATGTATGTAATGCTCTTTGCTAACTTTGCTTCTCTCTAAAGTTGTACATCTGGAATTTCAGAACAAAAGACACCATTTCATTTTTATTTACTTGTTAATTCTATACCATGTTGATTAACATGTTGTTTGTTTTTATTTTTTTAGACAAAGTTTACATCCTCTGTCTTTTATTTTTTCTGTTTTTGTATTATTAGTAGTATTATTACTAATGTTATCATTTATTTATTTGTCGTGAAGAAAAATTAATTCGCCTTTATATAACAATAAATCAATATTTTCTTTTTCATGAATATTTCATCCGCGTTAAATATCGGTAATTCTGCGGAAAAATCAAACCTGATAGAGTACACCTTGACTAAATGCCACACACAAGATAAAGTCTTGTATTCTTTTTAAATAACCCTAAATACGTATTTGTTTTCAAAATAACATATACATGTGCATTCTTTATTTCGATTATCACGACATTTTCATGTTTATCTTTCAAACCTTATCTTTTCTGTAATAACATAGAATGTTAAGACATGTTCCGCTGTGTTTATATTGTCGAATATAACCTTTTGATTTATTTCCTTGTGCATCATTTATACGTTCACATGCTTATACGATGCAACACCTGAACTTACCCGAACACACAAACACACATTCGTCAACGTGTAGAGTAAATAGAAAGTTTTCTCATCAGAAAATTACTCTAATTAATCATAATTTATATTGACAGATGTCATCCTTCATCATGCTGTCTTCGTTGCTCGTTGGTCTCACTTTCGTTGTCCTTGGTAAGAACTATATTATTTCTATCTAAAGTGTCCAATCAATGGTGTTTCATGATGATCTTTATTCATTAGGGATTCCTTTGGCGTTAATTTGCTATCAATTTATCATACGCATCACAATATCTTCGCCATACCAAAATGATAGACATATGTATAAATTCATATGGCTCAATTGATCTTTTTGTAATTAATCCAAATATAAACCAGATTTTAAGAAAATTTAACATTATTAGCGATGCTGATATAGCATCTTAATGCCTTGTTTCCTTCAGTTAACAGTTACTGTCAGAGACCTGGCTTTTACTGCCAAAATTATGGCAAATGTACAGAAAAACAAACGTGTGAATGTCCTCATGGTTTTCGAGGTTTTGACTGCAGAGTACCTCAGTGTAAGTATAACCTTGTGTATGTCTCCTTCTGTTTACCATTATGATACATTGTCTAAATTAAATATATTGCATCCATTCGTATCATAACCACAACTATTAAGTTAAAGAGTGAAATAGGTTTTGACAAGTATATTTTATCGTAAAAAGGTTCTGAAATGACCATTTTAACATGGGTAACAAAGGGCATCAATAAATAAGACCATATTGCATATACAACATGAAGACAAACAGAAATCAATACTAGCATTTTAAAATCAATGTGCCAGCTCACCTTCACAGTTAAAGCAATGAACCGATTAATTCATGAATTGTGACAATAATAGATATATCTTTATTGATACAAAACGTTAATCAGTGCAATGCAATGCTTTAAATCTATTTTAGTGAAAGAAATAAGTGCAATATATGGCTCATAGAAACCATTAATTATACTAACGAGCATCCAAACGTTCAACCTCATATCTTCCAAGGATATGCTTGACTGATCACTGATTAAAGTTTAATTCTGATATTCCACGTAACGTAATAGCATTGTCAAAGATATGTGGATCAGCATAGTTCTTCTACGAGTTAGAGAAACAGTGAGATATTCCAACCAATCAATCTTACAAGCATCATTAAAGATTTGCTATAGATATATAAAATAATTTGATATAAATGTATAGAGATATCAGTTCCACATCACCCGAATTTCAATTACATCACTCAAGAGTCCATCTAATTAAATCAACACTTGACGCCAGTTTATTTAATATCCTAATTTACAAATCACTTTAATTCACTGATACATATATAGATGTATATATATATATATATCCGTCAAATGGATATGTCACTGCAATTGATCTAATCGAAAATTAGTTATTGTGGTCTGATTAAAATTGAAATTTCCTGGCGAACAGTGCATTTCTAGGTACCAACATCTGTACAACGTTCACACGGTGTGAACAAAACAGCAAGCCTTTGTAAAAGCAATGTATCATACTCCTAAATAAATAAACTCAGACCTCCTTTTTTGGAAAAACGTTCTTATTTTTTTGAAAGGTCATTTGTCTGATGAAGGTGACTGAAAGAAGCTGGTACATTATCAACAGAACAGCTCTATGAGTAAACTTGTCTATAAAATCATTACCCTAGAATATCATATTTATGCTAAAATGTTATGTCTTACTGTATATTAATTAAAATCAGAAATCGACATAATTATGGTAGTAATGGTATGATGATGATGATGATGATGATGATGATGATGTAGTATAGGTTAATGTGTCTTGTTTAATGTGTATGTCTTAGTAAAAATCCCCAAATGTACTAAACAGTCTCTCAATACCTATTTCCAAAAGGGGTCCCAAATTGTGCCAACAATTGCAGTGGTCACGGAGAGTGTGTGACAACCATGGGCTCGGACTGGTGTTACTGTGACTATGGATACTTCGGAGAAAACTGCAGTATCAAGAATGGTAGGCTCGGCTGTTATTCAATCTTGACGTTACTTTGCATTTTCATTAAATGTCATAGAAATTAACATGTCTATTGAAGGTATGCATTGTGGTAAGTTACTACACTTTTTCTACCTGGGTGTAGCATGTATTCATTGTTACAATATTGTTGACAAAGTGTCCTTATGTTATTACAAATCTAATTCGAAGTAATCTTTTTGTTGTTCCTGATTCTATTATTAAAGAGACTGGAGTAAGTGCATTTTGATACTGTTACGGTTTTGTTACTATCAATACTAAATCGAAACATGTTGTGGTAACACGATGAACAAATGATGGGTATTGAGAATTAACCAACTTTAGTTGCTTTAACTAACTACTGACGAAGTACATGAAATTAATAAACGAAAACAAAATGATTCTCTTATTTTCAGATACGGTGCGTTGTGGACCAAAAAACATCACCATTATAACTTATCTGTCATCCGCAAAGTCCGTATCACTCCATGGCCACCCAATGTGTCAGTTTTCACGGATAGATGCCGGACCAAATGTATACAAATACGAACTGGTCGTTGACAGATTACCACAACCCGGGCACCCATGCGCAGGAGCATTACATACCATGGTTATTGATGTAAGTTTTTTTATATTCCATTTGTTTGTTTACCTCCATATGTTTGTCTTTGGGATAAGCCATTAAATACGTTGCTGGTGTGTTTAATAAAATGCGAACACTCCTTTACATTCAGCTGCACCAATATATTTGAAAAAATACGAAAAATAAAATGAAAAAAAAAATTCAACTTGGACTGTTTTGCCATTTCAATGTTATCGTTGAATAACATAGACCACGTTACCACAATTTCCTCTGATGATGTAATTATATGCAGGTAATATGACGTCTTCATAACAAACGATTTTTGAAGATTCTTAAGTCATCACATATATTCCTTCAATGATAGATACTCTCTGACATTTTTTAGATTTAATCCCTATATATCCAAATCTCACTTTACGATCAAAATACTTCTCCGTGTAAACTTAAAGTATATAAAATTTGATGAAATCATCAACCTAAACAACGAGTATTTCTTACAATGATTCATAACAGGAGTTCTAGGATAAGAAACTGCTAGTAAATTATTCATAATTGTTTTGTTTTTTTCTAGCCAATTACAACAGTGCAGATGTTTCATGTAGAAATCCAAACAGCATTTGGGAAGGTCGCACCACTAGATTGGATCACAGAGTTCGAATGTACTTACAAAAATAGGTAAGTTTTATAATACGTATTCAATTAAGGTCATCGTCATTAAAAATAATATTACAAAACCATTGTACAAATGTATAACGTGTTTATGAATGTTAGTCAGCGGATTCAATGACAAGTATACATTACTTGTTGTAAAATATAAAAAATTGTACAAGGGAAGTAATAAACGTCCGGTTACAAAAATAGCAGAAAATATAGGCACTCACAAATAAACCATGTAAATGTAAACACAGATAAAGGTAGGTAACTCAGTATAAAGGAAAGAATGGAAAATGTTTATAATGCAAAATGTAGATGATAACAGTCCAAGGTAGATAAATCAATGTAGAGGAAAGGAACAAATGGTAGATCATTTTTTTGAATGCCATATAAGATAAATCTTTTTTATCATTAACATTTTAGGTAGATAAATAGACAATATATAAACTACACTGATTCATAATTCAATGGCATATGTAAACTGTTTTTATTTGATTGTATAAGGTTTAGGTATTGACCAATCAAACACACCATAAAATTAGAAGCAATTTCTCCTCAAAAGCCGTGAAAAGTAAATTACAACAAAAACGATAATATGTTACTTTAACTAAAACGAGTACCGACCGGTAATACTTGACATTTTTAAACTAAAAACCACACCCGTGATAGAATATGTACAGTTTATTTTGAACACATCATAGCTACAGTATATACCATTCAAAATCTACATTCAAACCGGTTCTCTCTCCCCTCTCTCACTCTCTCAATCAGTGATAAATTATATATTTATGTAAATGAAATGATCAAGAGGCACTAGGAGTCACTGTAGCTTCCGATTGGTGTCTTGCAGCATCACTGACGACATGGCATGCATATATAGTCTTTATAACTAACAGCTGTTCTTTTCCAATCTCACCTTCTCGAATAAATCAGTCAAGCTATCCCATCAATGGCACCACAGTTATAAATAGCACCCACCTATTTTGGTCGACTCATTAATTAATATCTTTTTATATAGTATATCATAACAGAGAAAAGTAAAATATCAATGAAGATATTTCCTGTAATTGCCTTTCCAGAATGTTATTTAAGAATGTAGCTCAAATTTACGTGATAAGAAAACGATGTTCAGGATTATCAAAATTAGACAAAAACTGATGGTTTGGCTGTTATTGCATTCTTTGATCTGCAGTGTCACAGGTTCTGTCGAGGAAAAGCTAAATTCAAGGCCATACGAGGTTAAACTGTTAGACAGTCACTATGATATCAAAACAACTGGGGAAATACCTATGTACCACGAATTCTCGCTGGAGTTCACGCCCTCGGCTGAAGTAAGAGGTAAGAACCAACATGTTATTTTCCAGTTTTCTACATGTAACTGTCCAAACCACTAGAATGTTTTGATAATCTTCGAAAGGTTCGCCATCTTGATGAAATTTCAATTAATATCACTAAATGGGTTCGAAATGTTTCAATATCTGGAATCATAATCCTGACCATAAAGGACATGTCTGAAACGTGATGTTTTATTAAAAATGATAGAATTAAAATTAATCAAACATAAAAATTAAACGCATTATGCGGATATCATTTTTTCTCTCTTTCCCGAAAACTTAATTACGTTTTTGTTAACCTTTGTGAGATTTCTTTCGAAATACCAATTCTTTACATTCTATCTAATACTTGTTATTGAATTGAAGGGCCAGATGCTCATCTTATGGTGTGGGATCTGAAGGTCTTCGATGCCAAGACATCTCGACGGATAGCAGATGTTCTTATTGACGGGTAAGCTCGTGTGTAAGAAGAAGTCACTGTCAACAGTTATTTCTAAGTTATAAACATAGGCCTAGTTGGACCCTTACACACTTTCCAGTAGATTCAAAAATTAACAAAACCTTACATATCGAGACCTTTATTCAGCCTCGTTAAAAAAACAAAAAAACAATAAAGGAATCAGCTTATTTCCCCCTTTTTATAAATAGCCTGTTGAAATAACTCGCCACCAAAGTAAACGAACAATCATGTGCTCATGTCCTATTTATTTATTTTTTTTTGACAGATGCCTGACCATTGCCGGAGAGGAAAGACTGCTTGGACCTCCAGCACAGTCACAGAAAGGAATGGTGTTGACCTTCGCTCCCGTGAATAAAGACACGCATCTCTTCTACGACTACAAGGTTAAGATTTGTGATGGACAATGTCCACGGGTATGTATCAGGAAACAAGTTTGACATATAACAAAACCATAATCGAAATGTTTTATGGAAAATGAAAACAATACTTGATTGTTTCTAACTTTAATGTTGATATGCGACATTCAACTCCATCATTCACATGCTAACATTACGTAGCTTACTCGATATTCAGGAGCTTATTCCCACTAAAATCATTTCCATGAGACATCAAAGTACATGACAAACGTCAAGCGGAGGGCTTCGAGAGATAGCAGATACTTGTAATTACTGTCCCAAATATTTCCTCTGTTTGTCATTATGACTATAGTTGCTAACTCTACCTAGCTGTCCCTGTCTTGTCTAACAGTCAGTCTTCCTTTTCTTCATTGTATCATCTCTCACATTCCGGATGCCCTAGTTCTTTCAGTTCTAGTGATGGCTTCGAATTATTGTGTCTTTTCTCATTACAGCCAACTTGTACCGGAAAACCTATACCCTCGGAATGGGTTGGCTTCAATGTCCACATCGTCTGAACGCCATCTTGCTACTGAAGTCATTTCCGGAACGTTACTCAGCCTATGCTTATTAATATATACCCCGAACTACTAACAAATTCTTAAAAGCATCTTTGAATAATTCTTTAACCGTTAATCTTTATCATATTACGATAAACATTGTCATGGTGTTTATAAAGATGTTTTTGTAATAATCATGACTGATTCATCCATAGTGAAAATAGAATGCTATATATTATGATTAATGCTATGTCTAATCAATCATCACGAATGTTGCACTCATATGCGATTCGTATGGGTACTTTTAACAGAATCACGTGTGCACATAAAATCTGTCTTTTTTTATTTGCTTTAAATGCATTCATTCTTCACAATATTTAGAAATATGAAACTTAATATTTTGAATGCATTAACATAAGTATACAAAAGGTAGTTGATTTGTTAATCTTGTCTTCCGAATTTGAATGGCTTTAGACCATATAATTACTAATTACTGTATGACAGTACTACATGTAACAAATGACAACACCATAAAGCTGATAACCAAACGAAAACCCAGTATTAAAAAGACGGCGTTGATACGTACAGAAACAATTGATACTTGTTTTATTTTTCATTTCTAAATTATGCAAATGTGTGAAGCGTCCATTTTATCCGTTTTGCTGGGATTTTTTTATTAACTTTGAAATTGGCAACAGATGTTGCCGATATAAAACACCGGAGGAAATAACGATCAAGCATTGTTGTCATTGTATCGTGCACAGATGTGTCGACTGATTTGTTTTTGATAATGAAAAATTATCAGAATTTGTCCTGTTCTGCTGACTGGATGTAGTAACAGGGTTATGTAAAACTGTAAATGAAACTGATAATATGATAACTGGTTGAAAATGTTCTACGTACGTGCCTTAATTAGACAAAAATCCTATTTTTGTCTAGCGATGTTGATTAAGTACCTATCGTACGAATCAGTGAAACGTCGAGTAAATAATGACTTTTGTACTACACCAATTTGTGCTTAATTACCTCATTATCTAATGACAACAACATTTTTATTGTATTGAACTCGCTATTTTCATTTATTTTATTCACAGAAAGCAATTATTTCATGTACTTGTTTGCTAAGAATATGTAATACGATAAAAAGTACCCAAACACTTGATAAAATAATAAAGTTTTATTACATTGTTTTCGGACATTTCAATGGAGCTTGCGTTTTTATTGTTCTGTAAACTGACGCACGCGCTGGTGATTGTAAAACACTAACTTGTAAATAAATGATGTGTTGCAAGTGCCTTTTTACAAATGCGAAAAATTAATCCATGGATCAACCAATAACTCTCCCAATACTCATCTATTCATTAATGTTGTAGTATTTTTGTACGTAATCGTTTGTCATAGAAAAATAAAAGATCCTAAATGAGAAATTGATGACAAGAAGATTAATTCTCGTTTATATCTACACTAACATTCACGGAATATTACCATAAAAAATGAGACATAAACTTTGTTATTTATCAGCATGCAGTATTGTTAGATCTTGTCGCAATTGAATTTTATGCACTATAGTAACATACAACGCAAATCAAACCATAACATCTGCGAAGTCCTTTTAACGGAGAGAGATGAGAATACTTTTTGTTTTTTGGGTTTTTTTTTCTTTCTTTCCTTTTTAAAGATTAACTGATGAAAGGAGGACTGGCTAGCTACCTTAAATACCCAAAGTGGTATAAAACCCGATTACATCTGTATGCTGATCTATAAAGGTTCATTAAACCAATCATGTGGAAAAGGAAAACTTCCTATAATGTAAAGAAATTTAAAAAACATGTGCATCAAACGCTTGAAACCAATAAGTATAATAAGTATATTTTAACCAATCAAGATAAAGTCCCATTTAATTTCCTGTTGATGTAATTTCTGGGTTAAAGGACATAATAAGATATAAAAATGAAATGTACAATAGGGAGAAAATTCGTAATGGATATCGGTAATAAGTAGAATGTAGTTCTACGACGGGTTGTATTGTCCATACAAAGACCTGTTATCGATCGTTAGTCCGTCTCGGCGTTATAAAACCTTTCTTTTCATGTTACCCCAAATCGATGTATATTGACGTATGGGCGGATGTAGCTAGTTTGAGAAAAAGATACCAAATAACAAGGAACCTACTGTTAGATAAATTTGCATTTCATGAAATTGAACAAATTGTGCTCACTCTTGGGCAGTACTGATTTCATATTATGTTCATTCAAATGGTAGATTTTCACCGGCGAGTTTTATTGTCTCTATATCAAATTTGAATACTTGTACAAGGGATTTGCTTTTAAAAGATTCGCTTGTTGTATCGTTGTCATAATTGATATAAGTACATTTCTCGGTATTGAACAAGATAATTTGCAGATTCATACCTTATCATCAATAACTTAATAGTATTTAGTATAAACGAAACGTTAACTTAACACTTGTTGAAGGGAGGTAAACCCGGATGGCTTGGATTTAAATCTAAAAAGCGAATATTTCGGCAATTTTCCCACATGGTCAAATCATCTAATTTAGTCAAGATGTACCCAAGTACTTGTTGTATTATCGATAATGTTATACAAAAGTATATACAATAAGTATTTGATAATTATCATTATTATCTTTTTTACTTAGTTTCATCAATTTTGAGTTTGAATTTATATATATATATATATATATATATATGACGTATTTAAAACTAGTACATAGTTCGGAATGTGTTTACAGTCTAAAACAGATAATTACACTGATCTATGATAATAAGTGAGACAATATTTGACACGTATCATAACATTTACTTCACTTCTTAGATAAGTATATATGTACTATATAGGTAAGATATTTATAAATGATATACTCTATAATCAGCTACAGATTGTGGACAAACCGGCATGAACATACTTAGTCCCTACATTTCTCCAGCAAGTGGGGTTACTACTTTTCTTGTTAACCATATCGAGTCTTTATCATCGTCTATATGTAGACAATTTGTTAACCCTAGCTACCCCATCTCTTCATTAAACTCGCGTTTAACCAATAAACTTCCATTATGTCACGGTCGTAATTACAATGTGACATCTCCAGAAATTATTTCAATTTATCATAATGTATATATATACATATATCAATAATTCTTATGTATTAAACGCATGTCACATAGTTTTAATGGAGTTTGACTGGATGGACCTCCGAGGTAATGGACTGTAATGTAAAATTTCCATATTTGTACCCCTTGTATTATCTACTGAGTTTAAAAGAAACTTGTACCTGAATGTGTGAGAATATTTTCTCTTTATTCCGATCGTTACAGAATCTCTTCGCAAAGAAAAATGAAGCGGTATTTAAAATTCCCACGCTTCAAGCTATCGATTACACAGACTGAATTTTTTTGAATTATGAAATGGTAACAACTAATACCCGACAGTTAACAGCCTTAATGATATACTGGTAACATATACCCGAACGTTAACAACCTTAATGATATACTGGTAACATATACCCGAACCATTAACAACCTTAATAATATACTGATAACGACTGATAATCCACAGAACAATCTTAATGATATATATACCCGTTAACAACCTTAATAATATACTGGTAACGACTCATAATCCACAGAACTAGAATAACACACTGGTAACGACTGATAATCCACAGAACTAGAATGTATACCCGACAGTTAACAACCTTAATGATATACTGGTAACATATACCTAACCGTTAACAACCTTAATGATATACTGGTAACATATACCTAACCGTTAACAGCCTTAATGATATACTGGTAACGATATACCCGACAGAATGTATACCCGACAGGTAACAATCTTAATAATATACTGGTAACGACTGATAATCCACAGAACTAGAATGTATACCCGACAGTTAACAGCCTTAATGATATACTGGTAACATATACCCGACAGTTAACAGCCTTAATGATATACTGGTAACATATACCCGACTGTTAGCAGCCTTAATAATATACTGGTAACGACTGATAATCCACAGAACTAGAATATATACCCGTTAACAACCTTAATAATATACTGGTAACGACTGATAATCCACAGAACTAGAATAACACACTGGTAACGACTGATAATCCACAGAACTAGAATGTATACCCGACAGTTAACAGCCTTAATGATATACTGGTAACTTATACCCGACTGTTAACAGCCTTAATGATATACTGGTAACATATACCCGACTGTTAACAGCCTTAATGATATACTGGTAACATATACCTAACCGTTAACAACCTTAATGATATACTGGTAACATATACCCGACTGTTAACAGCCTTAATGATATACTGGTAACATACACCCGACCGTTAACAACCTTAATGATATACTGGTAACATATACCTAACCGTTAACAACCTTAATAATATACTGGTAACATATACCTAACCGTTAACAACCTTAATGATATACTGGTAACATATACCCGACTGTTAACAGCCTTAATGATATACTGGTAACATATACCTAACCGTTAACAGCCTTAATGATATACTGGTAACATATACCTAACCGTTAACAGCCTTAATGATATACTGGTAACATATACCCGACCGTTAACAGCCTTAATGATATACTGGTAACATATACCTAACCGTTAACAGCCTTAATGATATACTGGTAACATATACCTAACCGTTAACAGCCTTAATGATATACTGACCAACAACCAGAAAATGAAAAGGATATAAGAAATATCAAAATTCATCGACAAAAAGAGACAAAAAATCTTAAACGAGTACTATTTAAATGAATATAACAAAGATCAGAACTTTGAAGACAGCAAGTATAAGTACTCCAGACGTAGTACATGTACATGTAGATGGCAAGTCGTATGATTTTCAGTAAATAAACTTCAGTAAATTCGTCAATGCCATGTAATACACTAAATGTACACTATGTAAGTATGTGCCCAGGTTGTTATGGATACTATATAGGAGAAACTGGAAATCAATTGATTAGTAGAGTCCGAGTATAACAACACATGTATCCTCGTGAATATAGGGAAATTAAACCAAGCGGTCATTTTGGTGCAGGTGGCAAAAGAACTTTAAAATATTCCCTTTTATGATATGTATACGAACATTGAATGTTTAACGAAGACTTCGTCGTTTTTGCATTTTTAAAAATATTTAAACCAGACAATGTGAAAATCACTACATATACGTATTGTAAAACTTGTGGTGAATTCTCCGTGACCAGCAAATTTAGAAAAATGTTAAAAGACTGGAAAGCACGACAAGTTGTAAAGCATAGGTGCTTTCATTACTTCTTCAGATGGTTTACATAGAAACGAAATGTGACGTCATGAATAAAAGTTCAATAGTGACGTCATATTGACACAGGATATAATAGTTACAGCTCTGATAACTTTAGATAAGACTATTTGGTTTAAGATGAAATGTTTTATTTATAGAAAACTTTTCTTATTTTGCCTTGCGATATGACTGTCCCACAAAAATTTATAGAATGGACATATATGAAAGTTCTTTCGACCACCTTCAATATAATTTTTTTTTAATATTTTTTGTGCATCTGTCTGGTGAATTTTAACTATACATTCATTAATTTATTTTTACAAAAGATGTCTTATTTTCAATCAAACATTTCATTCTTTGGACAGAGGCCGAGATGTACCGATGAACTCCTTTCCTAGGAGTGTGACACGATTTTTTTTCTCTGCGATCACTTGAATCACCATTTTCACCATCTACCATTTGAGATTTTTTACCTGCCCCTGCTAAAGGGCCTTCGGCATTCACCGGCCGAAGGGATTATCGACACACCCAAATTTACACTACCGTTCTCAATTTTAGTTTATAGCTTTGTATCTGTTTAATGTTCTAATTATGAGATGTAATGTATGTAATGATTGTGTGTTGATATATACAGTGTATATATGACAAAATAATGACAAATAACGACAAAACTAGGACTAAATGACTACAACATGTGATATAAATAGACCAGATTTTACCAGCTATATTACATTGTCTGAATGTTTCACTTGAAGGTATGGTAAACAATTCTTCCTCGTGTTTTCACCTTCCTTAGACTTGACAGTTCATATTAGGGCGATCTACTCCAGGCAATTTAACCGGAGTTATCTCCCTTCTACTGTAAAATTCTAGTATCTGTAAACAGTCATTGTCTAATTCTGTTATTTTCATAGTGACTCGGTTTAGTTTATACATCCTCACAGGAAGATTTGCATGAAAGAAAATTCTGTAATTTAAAAACTGAAAATATCTTCTTGTCAATTCACTGTCATGTGCGTCACTGGTATCACGGAAACTTGTGTCGTGTTTTTTTCTCTATGTATATGTTTGATATGCAGAAGTATTGATGATTTATTGACTTATCATTATCAATCAAAACTACGTCTCACTATGATTTACTTGCCTGTCAAGTGTTGATTACATCATTGCTTCATTATCTCTCATTAACGAGTTACGTTCAACGTTCAAAATATCTTGTTTTCGCTGTCAACATTCAAAATCATATCAGTGGAAACATAATCACAGGATTAACAATACAGAGAAGGAAACGACGGAGACATCCAGACATGGACGTTGTCGAAACATTACAACACTGTTATTGTGCAAAATTAACAATCTATTTGTTAGAAACATTGTTTAAATCGAAATGAATTCTCTGATAACGAGACGATTGCTTGATACGAGCAGTAGTTTGTTAGAAAATGACAAATTCTTGAAGTATTGATGACGAAATTAGTTTGCCGTAAATCATTGTCTGTACAACACGTTGTCTAAACATCGCACGTAGACATTGTTTAAACGTTACTTTTAAAAGCCCCGCAATCGTTCATGTGTAACGTGACTTGAAGTGACTAACGTTTTCAGGACGTGTTAATAGGATATAAGGCACAGTTATAGACTTTGGAAAAGCCGAGGATACAACAAGGTATCATTTATCCTTAACATCAATAACAATTCAAACTTTATTTCTAAGTATTCCGACTTCAGATTTTTATGAAAGTTGAACAAGTTGATTGCACATTGTATTACACATGTAGAATTAGATAAATATAGCCAAGTAACAAATAAAACTAAATTACACAGCTTGTCCCCCTTTCTAGGACTCCTTCTAGGGGGGGGGGGAGGTGAGTATAACACCGATTGCCATCATTATTATATACATTGTTATAGACCACGGATTACAGCAAGATCTGCTCTTCGTAAATTATTAAATACATCTATTCAGGAAGGAAAAATAAATTTGCTCAGTCTTTTGCGTCAGTTAAAAAAGTCAATTTACGGAGAAATGAAACATAGAGAGCAAGGGAAAAGTGGCCAAACAGACAACATTATGATGGCAATCGGTGTTATACTCACATTTCCTCCTAAATTGTGCCGATTTTGGCCTAAAATTTTGGACAAAATGTATTTTTTTCTACAGGAGAAATATTATCTTAAATAATTTGCATTATTTCCAATAGTAAGCCCAGTCCCCTTCTGTTGCAGAAAATATATATATATACATAAGGACACTGGCAGCTGGACACCGGTTACCGCGGTATGCATTAAGCTTACAGGTCCTTCAGACCTGGGGAGCTAAAACACGACAAATATACAACACAGGTAACACTTAACCAGGCAATAGAAATAGGTGTCTTTGGTAAAATCATTCAGTTCTCAATCCGTATTACAAATTTGTTTTTTAGTGGAAATATATAGGCTGGTATGAAGCTATGTTGAATTTCTTGCAGCGAAGTTGTAAGGCACAGTAATATAAGACTTCCAATAACAACCAACGTCATCAAATTAACATATTTATGTCACTGAAGCCTCTGCCCTCGTCAGCTCATAGAAATATACAAATATATGTACATCTAGACGAAACGTATTGATGGTACGTGAACGTAACCGAACGAAATCTTAGTGGTAGATGTCACTAAACATACACTGATTTTTTCGCTATTTGAAAGTTCTGTAAACTGACAGAGATTCAAAGAACACTAATAAGACCGATCAAAGACAGGTTTCTCATCTTTCATCTGTGACTCGTGGACAATGAATCTGTCGGTATACTGAGTATCCTCTAAATTCAGGTAAAGCAAATTTGCCAAATATGGTAAAAATCAAGATGTGTAAAGACGCTATTAAAAACCGCCACGTAACAATGACTTGGCTTAACATTAGCAGTATAATATTGCAATATTCAAGGCAAGGATTTTTATTTACGAAGCATTGTTCCTTTAGAAGAAAAAAATCCGTATTTATTAGACGCATTTCTCATCCTTCTGCTGTAACGATGTCATTTCGATCAGATTTGTTTGGGAAGATCAGTGGACCACGCGGCCCCCCTCCCCCCATGTACTAATAGATAACAGCTGGATATGATGTACTAATAGATAACAGCTGGATATGATGTACTGATAGATAACAGCTGGACATGATGTACTTATAGATAACAGCTGGATATGATGTACTGATAGATAACAGCTGGATATGATGTACTGATAGATAACAGCTGGATATGATGTACTGATAGATAACAGCTGGACATTATGTACTGATAGATAACAGCTGGATATGATGTAACAGCTGATAGATAACAGCTGGATATGATGTACTAATAGATAACAGCTGGATATGATGTACTGATAGATAACAGCTGGACATGATGTACTGATAGATAACAGCTGGACATGATGTACTGATAGATAACAGCTGGATATGATGTACTAATAGATAACAGCTGGACATGATGTACTGATAGATAACAGCTGGATATGATGTACTAATAGATAACAGCTGGATATGATGTACTGATAGATAACAGCTGGACATGATGTACTAATAGATAACAGCTGGATATGATGTACTGATAGATAACAGCTGGATATGATGTACTGATAGATAACAGCTGGATATGATGTACTGATAGATAACAGCTGGACATGATGTACAAATAGATAACAGCTGGATATGATGTACTGATAGATAACAGCTGGATATGATGTACTGATAGATAACAGCTGGACATGATGTACTAATAGATAACAGCTGGATATGATGTACTGATAGATAACAGCTGGATATGATGTACTGATAGATAACAGCTGGACATGATGTACTAATAGATAACAGCTGGATATGATGTACTGATAGATAACAGCTGGACATGATGTACTGATAGATAACAGCTGGATATGATGTACTGATAGATAACAGCTGGACATTATGTACTGATAGATAACAGCTGGATATGATGTACTGATAGATAACAGCTGGACATGATGTACTAATAGATAACAGCTGGATATGATGTACTGATAGATAACAGCTGGATATGATGTACTGATAGATAACAGCTGGATATGATGTACTGATAGATAACAGCTGGATATGATGTACTATTCCAAATGTTAATTACCCTATATGTACTAATAAAGACCAGACAACAATGATTTTACATTACTTTATTTCTATATAAAAAAGTAACATGTAATCGAGTACATTGGCATCTATTATCGTACAATCCAGATCGATATGCCGTGGAATAAAGGTAATTATAACATGTATATATATATATATAGAACGTATTTAAAACTAGCACCGGTTACATAGAGTCCGGAATGTGTTTACGATCTAAAACAAATAATTACAGTGCTCTCTAATAATAAGTGAGACTCAGAAAAGTATATATACATAAGTATTTATCATTTATCAGTCACCATATAAACAGTTTGCCGTATACAGTAACAGACTGTGGCCAAACTTATATACAAATATTTGCTCCATATATTAAGCCAATACATAAGAAAACAGTATCTACTTTCGATTTAGTCATATTGGTATTCTGTTTCGTTGTTGATTTCTACCTGTATAACCCTAGCTTACCCAAGTCTTAGGTAAACTCGATAAATATCAATTTCGTCACGGTTGATATCACACTGTTACATCTAAAAAAATATATTGAAGTAATAACTATGTATTAAAGCATGTCACAAACATTTTAATGAAATCGTGAGAATTATCGAGAGGTAATGGACTGTAATGTATCAGTACCATATGTTCCTTGTCCTGTGTCCTATGGACATTAAAAAAAAGTCTGATTTGTGATAGCATTTTTTCCGTACTCGTTACAGCAACAATTACGAGAGTAAAATGCATCGATACTGAAAATTCCGTCGTTTTTAGGTATTGATTCGACAAACCGGAAATGCTTTTGGCTAATAAAATCCAAAAAGAAAAGTGACTTATGTATCTTAAATAAAGGAAAGAATGGCGTTCGGAACTAACTCAAAAGACATCAATTAAATAACAATGGGTCTGTGTCGAACATGTAGAAAATTTATGAATTACAATTTGATTTTGTAATGGACAAAAATAGAAAGTACATGATCATTTTTTCCATAAAATTAATGCAATTGGTACCTTCTCATGTTTCTATAGTAAAAGTGTAAAAGCTAAGCTTGTGTTCGCTTATCCAAAACTAGAACCCTTAAACACATACGCCTTGAAGATAGAATTGATAACATATCTAGATAGGCAATCTTATCAAGAAGTCGCTAATTATCGTTTCACTCAAAGCATGGTTTACAATGAAAACTGCACGATATGAAAATAAAATCAGTTTGCATTCAGAACTGATTTATATATAAAAATATATTACCCCTCATCTCGATTAAGTTGAGGTGGACTTTGACCTATCCCGGCAGCATGACTTTGTTAATGTTTCCGTCCATCATCTTTATTATCGTAACATTGTAGTAATAAAACGCAGCTACCATACGAAAATATACCGAAAGACTCCAAATCTCTTTGTGACTTGAGCAAATGAGTCAGAAAAATCAACAGTGATATTTGAGATTCACTGATGAAATGACAAACATAAAAATGACGTCATCAACAGGTAAGATGAAACCAATATGGTTAGTTTGTTCTTTGCCTTTCTGTCCTTCTCACACTCACAATATTTGTCTACATATTGATGTATTTACTTACTCACTCACTGGATTAAGCTTTCTCCAGAACACAACCTTAATCTACTTAATTTGACATAAGTAATTTTAAACCGAGTAAATGTGACAAAAATCAACCGGTTCAAAACAATTATATGATTAATTTATCAAATAACTAAATAACAAATTGCACTTTTAGCTATCTAATTAAGACCACCTGCCACGTGACATTTCTAAAATAAAACTCTGCAGTCACGAACGTATCAGATTTGTAATAGACTCAGTCCAGAATTTACTTTGTATATTGAAAGGCAACTGGCGATTTGGTCAAATGTATTTTTCCCTTTGTTTCTTAAGCACGTATATTAGCATATCTTCGGCCAAGTGTCTACATCGTCAACTTAGCCCTTGGTATGTGTAATCCTTGTACGTCATTGTTCTCCATTAGCTTTTGTACCTTCCCTCTAGAACGGACAATAAGCGTCGCTAACACAACACAGGCTATGAGCATGACCAATACAAGCGCAGACATGGCTATGATTACGATTATGATCTCACTGGACCGGAAGCAGTCAGACTCTTTCTCAACTGAAAGTAGAAAGGAATGATCTTATTAGTATAATTTCATAGACCTATTCAAATATCATTCTTAAATATATTTGTAATGGGAACAGATTGTAAACATAGGGAATTGAAAGCACTTTGAAACTATATATGTACCTTTTAAGTTGTTTTCATAATACATAGTAATTTTATTGAATCTTATATGTAATGGAATACATGTGGACATGGCGATTTTATTATATTTACCAATTTCTCTGTTAGGTAGGACGATAGGCTCCTCTACAATTGTGAATAGGCCTGACACTGTCTGCTCGTCTGTACCGTTACTGTAATTATCCGCACTACGTCGCTTCCTAGACATGGCTTGGCCATTACAGTTAGGCTAAAAAGACATAACGAGCTAATCAAACATGTTTTACCTATTTACAAATTCAATTAATGATCCCGATTTATCATAGATTATCGTTAGCAAATGCCAGGCTATAATATATAGTTTATGGTTATTACGTTATCCTTGCAACATAACATACAAAAGATGTGAGACCAAAATGTGTCGACAATATTCATACAAAATATTACATTATTTGTTTGGCAGAGTTTAAAGAGATTTACACTTATGTATAGAATTTTGTGCTATTTGATCAACAGTTTTAAAATACCGACTATTATTTTGTTACCTCAGGCTAACTGTATCATATAACGGACTTGACATGGTTTCATAAAATATGACATTATATATATACATTTAAGTATCGGCATTCACAATAGATTGGCATAGTCCACTATAAGAAGAAAAAACGTGCATATTTCAATCATATAAGGTCTTTGTGATTCTTTTACAAGAAAGAACACGACAGATTTTGTTTAACTTGTTTTCTGTTAAAAACTATGCAATAGAATGGCCGAAACGAGAGCATGCTGGGTTGGATTCACTCTCTGACTGGAGCAAGTTCATTCGGTTCATCATTCGTATAAGAATTTGCAGCTTCAAATCGAAAATGAAAACAAAACACAGGTCAGCTTTCCTCGATCCTGATGTTAAATCTACACTTTAAGATTCCTATGATAGGTATGTAATTGTGCCTGCAGATAAGGCGTCCAATAACTAGATCCTTTTGTGCAAGCATTATTACATTTCCTCTATGCAAAAATAAATTTGCTTGTTTTATAACGAAGTAAACCCCACCAATACATTATGTAATCTTTCAAAAGACGAAATACTATCTAATCATACTTGGATGTTACAATAATTTAGATTGCCTATTAATGATAGGGATGAGGACCTCCTCTGTTTTTACTGAATAAACAACATTTTATCGTCTAGCTGTTCTACCAAGCCTTTGTCAAAACTACTAACCACCATTCTAAGTACAATCAAATCTGAGTTACAGTGTTATTGCGATACTGTTTCCTCAAAGAGTGGTATCAGTGTTTTACCAATCTTCATCTCCCTCTTCTAAAACCTTCTATAAGAACATTTGATTTTCCCTCCCTATACACCTCTATTTCTTTGTGTGATATGAAGCTGGAAGTGTTTGATGCACGTTAGTTTGTCTATTGGTTCTGTTGTGTGATATGAAGCTGGAAGTGTTTGATACACGTTAGTTTGTCTATTGGTTCCGTTATGTGAAATGAAGCTGGACGTGTTTGATGCTCATTAGTTTGTCTGTTGGTTCCGTTGTGTGATACGAAGCTGGAAGTGTTTGATGCACGTTAGTTTGTCTATTGGTTCTGTTGTTTGTATATTTACTCTTCCAGAATAACTGGCCTTATTCTCCTTGTACTTTTTTTCAGGTGCCATGTAAATCTTTAATTTGTTTATATTTATGTTGCTGTTTCCTGTTATTCTTGTTTTGTTTTTTGTTTTTGTTTTTGTTACACAGAATAATTAATGTCTTCAGAAAACTGACTACAATCATTCCTTACTATAGCACAAGCTGCTTCGTCCTCTGGCTTACAAATCTTCACCACACATTGGATGAAAACTTGTTTTGAGTCGTAAAATCGAAAACCTAGCATGTGTAGGGCTGCGGCGGGGATGGGAGCTGGAAAGTCTGGAGGGGTATACTCCATCTTAACTTGACCAGGAGGATCCTGCATCACCAAATTACCGTCCGAGGTTGGGCATCTAAAATTCAACAATATACATACAACCATGTGTTAGATGTTATCTTTTTTATAGCAATCAATACTATTTGTCCCAGGAAATGTTTGTCATTATATCATTGGTAATTCAATGAAAATATGTATATCTGCGATGTACTTGTTAAGCATAATCTGTAATTACATAGCAATGTCAAAGTATCCATTAGCTAGTAGAGAAGTCCAACTTTTAATGTGTAATCTTTCACGGTTTCTTCGATATCATCAATAGTTATACTTTTTATGATTCTGTAGATTGAAATCGATCTTTACTTTTATAAACAAGAAAACAAGACCTTACCCATTATCAAGAAGAACAACTTCAGTCTGTGTTCCTTCTTCACCGTTATTGGCTACACACTTCTCCAACAAAAGGGCGGTATATACTGAAATATTACCAGTTTCTAATAAACTCGGGGTAATGGACACAACTCGTGACCTTTAACATATAACAAAGTACGATATTGTCAACAATGATGTATAGATCTATGTATACATTCAATGCAACACACTTCTCCAACAAAAGGGCAGTATATACTGAAATATTACCAGTTTCTAATAAACTCGGGGTAATGGACACAACTCGTGACCATTAACATATGACAAAGTACTGAATCAACAATGCTGTATATATCTATGTATACATCCAATGCAACACACGAATTTTCAATGTAGAGTCAGACGTAAAAAAAATACAATTGTACGTCACTTCTATAAGAGAATTCACCATTTGAATATTTGTATTTCCGTGTGTATACGTGTTAATAAGATTATACAAACTCAATTACTTATAATACCTTTGTTTGATTGGATATTGTTATGTTAACATATATCACACTGTCTGTTCAAGTAGGATATACTTCACAGCGAACACATCTTACCGTCTGTCGAAATAAGGTACACCATATTCGTGAATTTTTCTCCCACATAGAGAGCACGATCCAGTACATTCTTATCTTCATCCAGGAAGTGGAATCGAACTGGAGAATATGTCTTTTTCTCTTCGTTTCGTGTCAGATTACCTCTACAGACAAATGTATGTAAATAATGACAAAGCAATATTCTCTGTATATAGTCTTAAATATTAAAATAATCCAAGTAAAATGATCAATTCCATTTCATTTCGTTGATTTCATTGACATTATTCATCCAGGGATATCCTCAATCTTGATTACCACGATGTTTATTCGTTTATGTTTATATGTGATCCAACATAACATGAATCAAAGAAATAGGCATTTAAAAAGATGATAAAAAATCTTGAAACTTGAATTCCAGGATAATATATGACTTTCCGTAAGAACGAAAAAACATACGACACGATATGATTTTTTTTTTAATTTTCACGTTTCTTGTAAAAAGGCGTTAAATGATTCCTTAATATAACTAAAAGCGATATCAGCTATATTAGTTTGTGAAAGATTAAATATGATTTTATTGTTACATATGTAAATATAAAATTTGATAAACGAATAGATCATAAAATTAAATGTTTGATATCAAAGATGAAATAGAGACAAACACGAATATGATTCAGATGAATACATACCGTTGGTTGACGGAACTGTCAAGGTCTGCTTCCATTGAGACGTTTGAGGCAGGATGAGTACAGTTGAAGGAGATGATACGGTCGTTTCTTGTCTGGATGAAGGAATGAAATCCAACCACAACATCGGTTATGTATGTGATGTCCCCTGCCTAAAATTGATAATCAGTTTTGTTAGCAAGGCTTCCTACCTGTGATTCTAACACAACACAAGCTTCCAGTGGTTTCTGTCCTCATCTGTAGTTGATAGCACAACACAATTTTACACGTGGATATATATGATTCTCACCACAGTGATTGCTAGATCTGTAATTTAATATCACAGTAATCTAAAAGTTTTAATTTTTTAAGTTACGATATAATAATTCTAACCAGATAATCTGTTGTTTTAGTCACGTCCCCTGAATACCATTCTAAAACACAACTACGTTTAAAAGCATTTCTAACCTTGCCTAGCCATTACATAATAACTCTGATTTCAAATGCGTTTAATTTTCACTACCAGAAATGTACCGACAAAACCGTCAATTAAGATGTTTTCTGTATGAAAGTTTACTGTAATGAAGTCATGATGGCAGAGTGTAAAAAAACACCAAATAGATCTCATGTCTGTATGATTAGATAAGCCAGAACAGAGAGGGAAGGATACTTTGAATTCAAAATTGAAACGTGTTTGTTATATACTAAAAGGATAAAGAAACGCAGGGTGAACTTTAAACCAGAAATTAAGTATGATATCGGGCTTCATTTAAAACGAAATTTTGTATACTTACAGATAAAGTAAAGCTTAAAAATGTCCAAAGTCTGTATTTTGCATCTGACAATTGGTTTAGAGGTACTAACGATTAAATTGAATGGACCCATAGGATTTTGAAATTGAATCTTGTGTGTCCGCCGTTTGCTGTGGTCACGGCCCTTATTCTTCTGGTCATAGAGTTCATGAGAGCGTTAATCCGTCTTATGGGGATGTTGTCCCACTCTTCAATCAGAGCTCTGGTCAACTGCTCTCGAGTAGCAGGGGGTGGCTGGCGCTTTCGAACCTGTCTATCCAACTGGTCCCAAAGATGCTCGATCAGGGCTATATGGCGGCCAATCTAGTGGTTGAATGTTGTTGTTGGCCAGAAAGACTTGGCAAATCCTTGCTACGTGGGACCTAGCATTATCCTGCTGGAGGGTTAGATTATGCTGCTGTAAGAAAGGGATAACATGGGGTCGGAGGATCTCATCTCTATACTTAGCTGCTGTTAAATTGCCATTAATAACAACCAATTGTGATTTTAACCCGTGTGAGATTCCACCCCGCCCCCAAACCTATCGCTCTCTACAACGCAAGCGTCCGTAAAACGTTCGCCACGACGACGGTAGACACGTTGACAGCCGTCAGATCGATATAGACAGAATCGAGACTCGTCCGTGAAGAAAACTTGTCTCCACTGCCTCAGTGGAAACCGTCATGGAGCATGTGCATCGACCCAGGCCATACGACGCTGACGTCGAGCAGGGGTAAGGTGTGGACCTACGGAGGGGCGACGTGCTCTTACATCAACTTCTCGTAATCGATTTCTTACAGTATTTGAACTTATAGGACGCCCATGATTTCAGTGCACTCTCAACGACAGTAAGGCGCCGATTACGCACATGATAGACGACGATATAGCGATCCTGACGTCGTGACGTTACGCGCGGACGTCCTGACCTAGGTCGATCGGCCAATCGCCCAGTTTCCCGAAGACGTCTTACAAGACGTTCTATGGTGGAAATATTAACACCCAAGTGCCTAACCTGATTTTGCAGCTGTCCTTGCATCAGCATCTGAATGGCCTGACCCCTCTGCACTTCTGTGATTCTTAAAACGAATCAAGTTCTCAATTAATTTTAGGGAAGCAGTTGGTCTGATTGAAAGACTAACGAAGAGTGACTTGACCAACGCTGCATGAAACCAGAACAACACGGTGCACGAGATTCTTGTGTTTTCCTTCCTCCATTTACCAGAGCTGCGCACTGTACCGTGACTAAATTTTCGATACAAGACAAGGTGTAATATGACCTAATTACTCAATCCACAAAGTTTCACTTTATTTGGAGAACGCGTTTTCAAAATATCGGAATGCGTTTCTTTATCCTTTCAGTATATGTTTGTTTTGCTTTGATACGATTACGGGGAAACTATATATATACCTCTTTAAAATGTAAATCCATGAAAGCTACTCCTACAGAACCAGACACCTACCATTGGATAATCTTTGACTTCTGTCGCTGCACATGTAGAGTTATCAAATGTTATAGATGACGTAAATTTACGGTAACCAGTCACTTCACTAGTCTCCTCTGTAAACCGACAATCTGATCGAGACATTGCTCCATAAATGGCGCCACTGAATCCTTCTGGAACCATCATATTGATTTTCATCTCTACGCCGAGGCATTCCCAAGAATCTTAAAAACAGTAAATGTTTTAAACAAATAAAAACATCTGTCTTTGTGAAAATAGACAAAACCTCCGAATCCAGTCCTTATGTCTACAATTAATATGTAAAAAGATATTTACGCATTTTGTACAAATGACTTTTCTGGCAGGCAAACCATCATTTAATACACCAGTTGTATTCTCTAATGATGTAAATATTTACGGAGTTGCCGTGACATTGACAACATACCATGAGATATAATTCCGCTGTATTAGGAGACTCCTCTCCATATATTTTGTTTACACATTGATTGTAAAAGTAACACAGATTGTGAGTAGGGAAAATATAGTCTAACGTGTAGGAAAACCCTGTATCAATCCAGAAACTACATCTTCCTGATTTTTTAGCATTTATCTCAATTGTAAGACATTGTCAAAACAAATAAATACATAGATATATTCCTGCTGTAGAAGACCTATATAAATATGGCGAGAAATCGATCTATGAAAAAATATTTTGAAGGGGAATATATCCCCCTTTGTATTAAGTAGGTCACTGTAAAAAAAACACTGGTTAATTTAGCTGGATCGCTTTAATAACTGTCTTCTTGGAGTGGAATAATAATAATAAAAAGAAAACAAAACCGAAACCGAAATACTAACCATCGCACAGACATGACGGTGTCGTATGTTGAAACAACACAATTATTGGAGATCACTGAATATAGTATATTTAATACAGAATCAATTATATTTTCATTAGACAATTTAATATCAAGGATACCAAAAGGAATTTTTGAATTTTCTGTCTAAATATTAAAACATTTTAACTTACCCATACATGCTTCATGTTTCAACTCTAATATAACATTGTACCTTCTTGATCAAGTACTCAGTATGCACTACTTAAAATTACATTAAAATTATTTTCGTTTCCAGCAAAATATTTTAATATTAACATTATGTAAAAAAAACCACGTATGAGTTGATTCTGCTATAGTCAAGACATTTCACGATTAACATGGAAGTATTCATATATTACATAAATGTCTATCCATGAATGCACTAGTAATATATGTAAATATTAGATACCTGTTGACTTAATTAAACTATGAAGAAAGGTGTCACGACACTAATGACTGTATAACTATATACATGCATTCTTTATTTGTTTCGTTATCTAATCAACTGACACGCCAAGACCCTATCGAAACCTTAAGCTTAGTTAATGATCTTAATCTATATTCAAAAGCATCAAACATTTTATGCTCCGAATATCATGATCAAACGAGAAAGAGTTACCTCCCTTCTGATGCATTACACAATTCCATACTAACGAGCGTGCTTGCAGTTGGATTAACATTGACTTTTTGTAATTGCTTTAACATTTCCTAAATTAAAAAAAAAACCTTGTGTCGGAGGATATATATATACACAATATTTTAAAATATTGCTGAGACAGAATTTTACGGATACATTTACAATTTTCCACTATCTAAAACGTGGTATTTACTATGACAAGATTTACAATTTTCCACTATCTAAAACGTGGTATTTACTATGACAAGATTTACAATTTTCCACTATCTAAAACGTGGTATTTACTATGACAAGATTTACAATTTTCCACTATCTAAAACGTGGTATTTACTATGACAAGATTTACAATTTTCCACTATCTAAAACGTGGTATTTACTATGACAAGATTTACAATTTTCCACTATCTAAAACGTGGTATTTACTATGACAAGATTTACAATTTTTCAAACAAAACAAAACCTCTTTGGTGTATTGTGATAATCATAATATTTCTATTTGCTCTCCTATCCTTCGCGTTTGATGGATGAATATCAATTAAGAAGATTTTATGTGAAAGTCATTGATTTATTCGTCTTTTGTTTAGCATTTTGACTCCTTTGCTAAAAGTTGTGAATATATGTTTCCGATGATGATAACACATTAAAAAAAAACAGACAACCCAAACAAGCCCAAACAAATAAAATTGTATCACAGATTGTTGCCTAGAAATAAACATTACGAACATAGAAACCAGGATACTGAACACGAATACTGTACACTGTAATTATACCGAAACCGATTAGGTCATGCTTGTAGATAATATGGTACACACAACAAGTAAAAAAGCATGCTAACAATATATCAACAGTCGGACCTTCAACAGACGAAACCCTTCAATACAGATCTAAAATTTCCTTTCATCATATGAAACAAAATACAAATGGTTTTACATTGTTTGGTGTTTGGAGCTATATAAACAGGCAATCGTAGAAATATACGCATGACGGAACCTGCTTGTCTTTTCTTTCTCGTCTTATATCGGAGTATATCTAGAATTGAAAAGAATATCGACACCCACAATATCAGATTAGTTTTATTTTATTGATAAACATGCAGTTATGTAATCATTACACAGTGAAACCTCAATATGATATTCATTGGCTCATTTTCGAACTGTCTCTCTTCAATATCGAAATGTTCTTTAGCATAAACAACGTATATATAATTACACCTATTTATCATCAGGCTGTCTTCAAAAAACATAAATACATAAAAGAAATTATGACAGTATAGAGAGGTTTCTCTGTGTATTCAAGCATTGCTAAGGGTATTCTCAAACATATTTGTAGATTCATTCTTCACCTTTTGCTTTAACATACAACAAAAAATGACCGAAACAAAAGATAGATATGACACAGAAGCTAACGCGAAGTTAACAAGTCAGGAATAGTAAATATGAAATAAACGCATATTCGGGAGCCATAGACAAATATAAAACTAGAAAACTTAGAAACAACAAGAGGAACTGGGAATGTGGAACACAGGGCCGGCGAGGGTATGGAACGGTTGAAACATAAACATTGTATCGACAATATAGAGATGGAAACAGTGGAAACATTCATACACTGATACTGCAGAAAAGAGATATAAGGAAATATCTTGATCAAATTGTACAGCCGAAAACAAGGACACAATGAGGCAATATCAACGAACTTAAATTTAAAAAAGAATAAAAAAAACTCCCTTTGAATTTATTTCCGTTCATTGTTTAATATCGGAAAAATAACTTAGTAGATACAAGGGAAATGTTTGAGCATATCCATTAGTATCTAGATATTTAGCATTCTTAGTTACATGTATCATAGCGGGGTGATTGTTTGTAGAGACGGTTCTCATGATACACATCTATACGTTGGTTAGCAAGTCAATCAATGAAGAAATGTTAGTACATCTATACTCTAATGAAATGAAAGAGTTATAATAATGAACTGGACATGAAATGATAGATATAAAAAGATATATAAAGGAAAAGCAGTTGAGCTGATGCAGTTATAGGCTTGTAAATGACATAAAAAGGATTCTGTATATAAATGAATGAAGTGTTACAGATTTTATTGTGTGTCATGAAATGTATACTGTATACAATGTTTACAAATTATATCATTAATGATCATGTATCTAGACTGACCTGTCTCCATATCACAGGTAGGCCCATAGTGCGTGACTGGACAGTAACACTGATCAGTGTTGTAACAAATACCGCCGTTGGTACAAGGATCATCCACACAATCCTGCTCAGCTGGTGGCAACAACAGATTCAATTTATAAAAAAAACATAACACAATTATTCAGACATAGAATCATGCAGAGCTTGTTAATATTTCAACTATTGTTCACAAACTTTGTACTGCTGTTTTTATTAAGATAAATTATATAGTTTCCATTCCAACAAGTTTCTATTTCTTAAATAACATGTTCTTTTTTATTTTGTCAAGAAACACTATTCCTTAGGGAAGTAGAAATGTCCTTTGACGGTTTAGCAAATATGGTCCTCACCAATTATCTTTACTGGAAAATTAGCGCTGTGTTGTTGTTATTGTTTTGATCGCTATTTGTGTAATATAGACTAAGCAAACAAATTAAATATGTACAATTATGCTTAAAAGAACAAAAAGTATAATAAATAAAGAATTGTCTACCTATGGTGACGCCACAGTCAAACGATGTATACTCTGGATCGCAAACACATGATCCGTCCTGGCACTTGCCCCCGTTCTTACATTCATAACCATTTCGACGACAATTATATGGATTTTGTTCTGATGTCGCCTCTTGTGATAAAGACAGATCAAGCACTGGTCAAAAATAAAATAAAGAATTCATAAATATCACGTCATTTTGCTAAATTATTAGAAAACGTTCGAACAACTGTGTAACAATAGCACAAGGGAAACACCAAGAAGTATCAAAAATTATACACGACTTCATTAAAACTAGGGAAACATAAACGAAAGATTGACAGGGAGACTTCTGAAACAAGCTGAATAAGTTTAGGTGTTCCTGTAAGCAATAGGTCAACCAGATATATCCAGAAAACACCAATTTATCAACAGAATCAGAAGCTAAATGCGAAATATCTGAAACTTGAATAGTAGAATTACACGCAGACCCATGGTTAAGTACAAATAAAATAAGACTTACCCACAGACAGACATAACAGGAAAATTCCTAATCGAAACATCGCCATTCTGAAATTTCAAAATGATAATTCTAGAAATAGACAAAAATGCATTTTTCTAAGTTTACAACGTGATGTGAATTGGTTTTAATAAGACTAACTCAGCAAAAAATGTAACACAAAAACGAAAAAGTTTTATGAAGGATATTTAATATAACGACTCGTGTAAATGAATAGAAAAAAATGTATCATGAAAGAATTACCCATAATTTATCGAAACACAAACATAAGAAGCTGAAATCATAAAAAAAGAACATAAAAAAATTACATTTTGAAATAAGATATAATTAGATAAGGAATTCGATTTTATTATTAGTTTTTCAACTTAAGAATGATACTAGAGGTCTTATGTTGTATAATACAGGAGGCTGCATAGAGAAAAAATTGAGATGTGGATACATGCTTGCAATGTTAGTTGACTCCAACTCAAGGTGGTATTTACGATAGAAACCAACAGGCTAAATGATATTTACTCAAAGTTACACAAATACTAAATTTGTTAAAATACCTTTCTATTTTCAGATGTGAATGCAACTATCACATAATGAAAGTCAACTTGCTTTGAATTAATTCTATAAAGCTTTTGAAGCTATGAAACAAAAAATGATCAATATCAGTATTACTGCGGTAACTCTTAATTGGCTGTTTCTATTAAAAGGTTGAAGGTATCTACAACTCCTTTTTTAAAATTGCAATGAATCAACAAATCTAAATATTCTAAATAGTTTTCAAAAAGAGCCCATTAAGGTGTTGGAATAAAATGCCCAATCTCTAATGAAAAAATGACGCACGAGAAATTAGCACATTTTAATACAAAATCAGAATTAGATTACTAGAGTGTTTGGGCTACTGTATATTATCCAAAGTTGTATTTAATTGCACTATTTCACTCGTATGCGTTTTGTACAACCCGAAACACAGTTGAGCCATATGAACAAAATACGACAAAAACCGACCATTACAAGATTTAAGCAATGTAAAAATATTGGACAGAAACGTTTGGGTTTAAATAAATAATTGTTTCTCGAGGTAATTGTTATGTAAACTGATTATAACTGGTTATCTGAATTATTTTACAATTTTTTCCACATACAATTATATTGCGTTACATAAATGTGCCTGTTAAATGGTTCATTAGATATCGATGTCCAAAACCAACTAATTTGAAACAATGATTTGAAAACGATGACGGAGGCTTAATCCCAAAACATATATAATAAAGGATACTAAAAAAACAAAACCTGGTTCGTGTTACATTCCCACGCGTTATTTGATAAGCCAGATGAATATTTGCCGCCAGTGTTCTTTATAAACAGAGTCTCACGAAGAACACTATATGTAAATGTATATCTAAAAGTTAGAAAAAATAGATATCTGTCACAAATTCAATGGCAGGTGCCTTCCAAGTAACACGTTATTAAGCAGAGAGTTTTGTTGTTTCTGTTCACTGTTAACTAATTATACTCGTTGTTTGACATTTTCCTTCTTGGTTTTACAAATTATCTTAGTAACAGCTCTGTACAGATACCAGTAAAGATCTAAGGGCTGCCTGTTGGGTATAGAATCGTATGGAGTGAGGTAATTGTAATCTATACTAGTGTTTGAAAGAGGCGTCAAATAAAGCAAGCGTTTCCCCTCGATCTAGTATGTGGCGTTTGATAGATGGTTTTGTCTTTCATATAGATATTTCCATATGTGGTGTAAGCATCGCCTACGATTTACTGTAGGGAATAATTCAGTTTTTTCATCAGAGTGTCTGTTAGTTTAGTGTAGGATATTACATTTACATCGTTATAGAAGAGTGTCAAGACTACGGCATTGGTGATCTTTTTCTCAGGGGAGTGTCCGTCACTCAGAGTAGGATTGCCTATTTATTGATCGTAAGAGACAGTTTGTTTGTAAAGAGAATGATATTTCATATTCATTATCAGTAGGAGAATATATGAGAGTTAAGAGAATTATATTGCCTATTATCAGTTGGAGAGTATATGTTAGTAAAGAGAAGGATATTTCCTATTATAAGTAGGAGAGTATATGTTAGTAAAGAGAATTATATTGCCTATTATCAGTAGGAGAGTATATGAGAGTTAAGAGAATGATATTTCCTATTATTAGTAGGAGAGTATATGCTAGTAAAGAGAAGGATATTGCGTATCTATTATTTGTATGTTGCGGGAGAGTGTTTGCTAGTTAAGTGTAGTATATTACTTTTCCCCCGGAAATATAAATATAGAGAGTATAATTAATTGTGATTTATTGTTAAATTTTACTTCCCTTAACATAAGTTTCAAAATAAAATATCGTTATCATATTCTAAATTATCATGTTACTTTTAGTGAAGCCCAACTGACAAGTCCACTCTCATGTCATAGAAAAAAATGTATGAAGTGTTCACTTGATCAAAATATACCTTGATAATTATTTTCGCAATATCTGTTGTTTTGTACTAATGCCGCAACAACTTTACGTATTGACAGTTCAGTTATACCTTGTTTTCTAACATAAACATAATCGGACCTATGTCAGCAGGACGTTTAATCAAATCGATATAATTCATTATTTATAATTGTTGTCATGAACCGTAATCATTGCGCCATTATCACTGACCCCTGAATTGGGTGTTGTAAAAGATTACGTTACCCACTTCCAGAATTGTAGCCTACATGCTCTGATGACACAACCTAATTTTGGCGGTGTCATAGCACCTGCCAGCACTATTAGTCCTTCAGTCTGTGATAGAGTTATTGGTTTCATAGCAATCGATCGTACTCGAAATAGTGCGAAAAATAAAGTATCGATTTCTAAATGCCGTGTAATATGTCGTACAAAGACTCTAGATTTAGTTTTAGTTTCTCTATCAAAATTATATAGAATTAAAATATACAGGAAACAATATTGGTATCGTAACGTTTTAGGTTTCATCAAGTCGAAAAACAGTGTTGAAGTAGTGGTTAGCACATGTATACATAACTATTGTATCACAGGTATCAACAGTCTGTAAAGTGTTTATGTTATTTTATCAGTTGACACAAAAACCGACATATTTCTGTGACTTGAAATTTTAAAAGTGTTGCTTTCCAATTACTGATACTTTCCTTTACAACAAAGTAAGGTATTTTTGTTTGGCTACATTTTTTAAATATACTATTTGTGAATTAATCTACCTATATTTTATCTAAGTCATGGACATCTGATATCGTGAATTAAGAGTTTTAATAAAAACCTTAATAAATCCCTCAAGAAAGTTTTCTATTTCAATGAATATTTTACACAATAGGAGTGTGAGTTATGATGTAGAACACAGTAAAATAGATCATCATGGCAGCAGTTAAAATTATAAATTTTTCTTGTTAGGCAGGTTAAACCGTCTAGAACCTACAACATATCTCTCTGTCAGGCTTCATATGTTATGTTACTAATATATTATACAAAGATATGATACGATTGCATGCCTTTTGTATTGGCTGCAGACGAAATTGGGTTGGATATCATGGTATCCGAGTGTACAAACACATGCACAGATATGAATACTTATCCATCAAAACCAGAGTAATACGTGATTTTAAAAGAGAACCGATTCTCGTGACAGGAAATGTCTCAAAGAAATCGTATAAAAAGTATTTGTGTCACAGAATCGTTGTCATTGTCTTGATGTAGACCGTTAAATCAATACAAAGGATAGCATGGTAAGTTAGTGATATAATGATTTTTAACACATGGGATTTACAGTAGCAGACAGCAACAAAGTAAAAATCCTTTTAAAAGGAAATGTATATTTTTAATTTTTATTTCCTTGTCAAGCCATTGACCTTTTAAACATTACTGCAATATGTTGATAAAAATTGGACCGTTTATGGTATTAACCTAAACAATCAATAACTTAACTACCGTCTGTAATTCACAGACTGATAAAGACTGTCACTTAGTTGGCCTTATGATACCAGTAAGTATATGTCGTTTTAATTGTTCGCTATGTCGTAAAACTCCCTTCGATAGCAAAATACCACCATAAACGGATATAAAAGCGATATTGACATCAGATTTTATTTTTAATTAAAAAAAATATACTTTAAGATTAAACGTATTTCATCAATTTCGAAACCATGTTTTTTTTTATCACTTAACTATTTATAACAAATTCATCCTTGTATTTTAAAGTTTGGCGTAGTCTCACATTCGTTATTGGTGCAAGAAATGCCTTATAAGTTATTTTCTGCAACATGCCTTCCTCTTTGATGCTATCATTACAATATCTAAACACATTATCTCAGTTGTAGAATAATTGTTTAAGTCGTTTCGACAGTGTTAAATCCGAACTCAACCACAACTTACGCCCACCATCGCTGAATGTCTGCCAAGCAGACGGGCGGGGCGAATACCGTTTCATAGATTTATCGTTCCGACACCTTGAAGTCGTGCGTAACCTCTAGACTCATTAAGTATGCATCTATTATCATAATTAATGCATTCATTTATTTATGACTTAATACGTTAAAAAAACTGAAGTCAATATGCCGACGTTTTGACAAGTAATATCATAGGAATGCATTTGTGTTAAACAAATGGGTCAACCATTGTTGATATATCGCCCAGGGTTTCCCCTATAAAACAGGCCTTTAATGTGCTTAAACAGACATAAAAACCATAGAAGTACTCGTCTGTTGACATTGGTTGTATATCAGGTTAGTGTTAGATTTTTAAAAAATTCTTATTGAGAAAAAAAACTGAGAGCATTTCTAACAGTATAAATCAATTATGTTCTTTAATACTAGACTAGGTAACAGGCCAACCATGGCGGTTACCATGTCCATAAACAACTTGTTTATTTATGTTAATTTGCTGTTTGTAAGAAATGTTGACAATCTACCAGTCGCCAGGTTATATCGAAACGTTAGTGTACAACGTTCGTTACGTAAGAGCGGACCTTCATTATCTAATAATTGTTGTAAATCATTTGACTGTCATATTGTGTATGGACGAACATTCATATATCTACGATCATCACAACCATAACAGGATACTTGTCAATCCTCCATGCTTAACCTTCCTTCCGATTGCTTTGAATTTTCCTTAGCTGCCCCTCGTTTTAAAACACATTGACAAGTCCTAGGATAGCTGTTACTTCAGTTAAACTCGTTATTTGGCTCTACTATATCTACCTGTAATCAGAAACTGCCACATATTCTCATTTGTTTGGCGTATATACTTTATTATTAATATATATGTTATTATTTATTTATTTTATTATCTGTTGAATATAATAAATAAAAGTGTGAAATTGCTGTTTTTAATATCAACATTGAAATAAGTAAATACGTTAGTTTAGGCGGTCGCCGGGAGTCATCATATTGGTCAATAATTGCAGACAAAACATCTTTCACCTTTTTTAAATAGGATTCATTTTGGCATGTTTGTCCTGGTCAGAAAAAAACATTCACTGATATACACAGGTTCAATAACTTTGTTATAGAATCAGATAAAAAAAATAAGATATCATTATTTTTCCAAGCTAAAAACACCGAGAATAATATACCATTACAACGACAAGACAGCTAGACTTAGTCATTCATATGTTTCCATGGAAATAATGATAGAACATACTGCGTCTGAATATAGTTATCATTAATACATAATATCAATACCGTAATGGCTAAATAAGCTGTAATACAACCAAATGCGATTTACCATATCAACCCCAGAAATAGAAAGATTTATCGAGATGGTTGATAAAGATATGTAACGAAAAAGAATAAATAATATACATGTGGTTCAATGCGTATATCATTTTCTCTGTGAAATTTCTTTTAACTGGATATTTTCAATTTCTACTAGTATTGATTACTCCATGACATTGTCTAAAGTCTGATTAACGTAAATGCGTCTTGGACTTGCACCAATCATGCAATTATAACAAATTTGGACTTTCTGATAGATGTAGAAGGGAATATCTGCTTTATAGAAAGTATGATACACTGTTTTTCTTTATAGTTATGCAGTGAAGGTTTACCATGTAAACTGTTTTGGCGCGAATTGTCCTATCCGATAGAATGATATACTTAGCGTGTTGAATGACAGATAGAACGATGAGAAAACCGGTTTTAGAATAGTAAATGCAAGACACAAAAATGAAGACGACGTACAAATACAAATTCAATAGTGAAATTAGATATGAATGATAAAGATCACACAGATGTTTCAATGATGTTAAAACTAAAAGTGTGAAATTCAGTAAGTAAAATCCGCTGTGTGAAGGTACCATACATCGTATTAGTGATTTAAAGAACATGACATATTTATGTACATAACACATTATACCAGATATCTTCCTAATGAAGATTTCTGTAAACTATTCACCAAATATATATCATTTAAGTAAACTTATTGTCAATAGATAATTAAGGAAGTAACGCTTTATACATTAACATAGATTACACGTGGATTACACCCAATACCGTACCATATATTGTTCGAATTCAACCTAGTGACATTTGACTGGCATGGAACGGACAGAGGTCACGTGACACCGAACACTTGTCATTCTAATAGGACAGGACATCATAATACCTAGGGTTACTCTCCAGTGTTTTGCTCCTTAATCGTATGACCCATGATCAGCAGAAGTTAACCTATGACCCCTGAACCATGATCCGTGAATTATGAAATGAATATCCATGAACTTTTAGGAATGACTAATTACTTCTATATGAAACATATTCCACCTGTTTCATTTCAGTGGTATTATTATGATCAACGATGATGATTAGGTCATTATAGGTGCCCTAATTAGTCCATGATGTCGTCATAATCAATCACATTGTTCAACCCATTTGTCAGAAACCCGTCATATTATTCAAATCAAACCAAATTCCATTTACACAATCAACATTAACTATCATTATGACTTAACTATTATTTTCTTAAAAGAAAGACACTGAATTGACAGTGAATCTATTTCAGTTTTGCATTGTTGACTGTCGTAGTACAATACCACCTGACAACATTGCTAGTAAACTCTACATTATTTCAAACTAAAAACACTAAAATCACCAAATAAAGTTGATAATTTATCAATGATCTTAAAAAACCCATTCATGTCCGTACCAAAATACACATCTGAAATCGAACATCGATATGAATGCATGGCTGCAAAAAGTCACAGATTAATATAGCGTAATATGAGAAACTATTTAGATTCTGTCACACTCGAGATAACAAAACACGATGACAAATCTCTGACAATCTCTCAAAAATTATTTTGAGATGCCAACATGTGCTACAAGCAGATACACAGTTTTGCTGTTTACAAAGATGTTAACTTTGCGAAACAATACATAATAAACACACATAACGTCAAGTACGGAAGGACAGATACATCATATACACACATTACGTCAAGTACGGAAGGACAGATACATCATCAATACAAAAATACATGATTTATAATGATATACATCATTTAACCGTAATTGCCTAGTATTATAACACTATATATATCATTAAAGGAAATAACTACAATTAAAACATGATTTATTCCACGACGTTTGATGTATCTACAGCAATAATTATTTTGACTAGATAGCAGATAACGAAGGTGAAGTGTGGTCCTCCCTTACCACCTTTGCGACAAACATGCTAATGGTAACATGATTTAAGTAGACGCATTATGTCTACCTAACGTTGGAGTTTATCTTTTTCCTCGACGTGAGCCTATTTATCACGGCGTTTTCCGCTGTGTTTTAATTTTAATGTAAAAAGATACTTAATGTGTTACTTAGAGTCAATTTGTAAGAAATGAATAAACTCCCTAGTAGCAAACAAGAGAAAATGCGTTTGTATCGATATCTGTCTAAGTGGTGTTAGCTTTAATATCTTAGTTTATCTCCTGGGTCTATTTTTTGTACAATATGAAGCAGAATGTGTTTGGTGCTCGTTAATTTTCTGGTTGATTTATTTGTTTTATACATTCCTTTTATTTGAAAACCGGGCATTACATACCTAGATCGACCAAGAATTAAATGACAGAGTCTTGTAAATGAAACAGAATACGCTTCTGTTCCGGAACATATGGTCTTATCCTCCTTGTACTTTTTTCAGGAGTGAAAATCTTTCTTTTGTTCATATTTTGCCCTAGTTTTATTAAGTTTGAGTTTGGATTATGATTGTGTTGTTATGTTGGTATTTTCTTGTTATTCTTGAAAAGTACTGGATATAGCGCTCTCATATAACCAGTTACATATATTAGTTACCCTCGCTAAATGTGCCCTTTTGTTTTTTGATAAATCAATATGACTCTCAGACGGTATTCTTCGATTTGAGTAGGAAAGAATGTTGTCCCCATTTCTTGAAAACTGTTAGCTCAAATGAACAACGTTTCTGGTTCCTAGTGGTTTCCTTCTCATTTTGAAACTGATCAAAAAGCAAAATGGCTGACAGGCAATCATCTTGGATTTTCGGAATTACTGGACAGATATTTTGAAAATTTCCTGCATTGTTTTCCTTTGGTTCCTAGCTGTGATATCCTGATTTCGGGATCGATCGGAAACAAAAATAACCGACACGGAACCATCTAGGATTGGGGAGTTAAAAATCATGATACTTCTTTCTTAAAATGAATGTACAAATTTCATATATGAAGAAGAACGATCTAACTTTTAAAGAACAAATAAAAATCAAATGTTTATGGAACAATTCCTTGTGTACTCTTGTTTATGTACGTAACCGTTTTCAGCATTAATTTTAACACTATGGTTACGGCCAAATACAGATAGTAATTCGTCATCAAGAAAGGCTGATTTTCATTTCAGCCGATAAATACGTGTACATGAGCATATGTCTGGGAAACAACAAAGCACCTTTTCTTTCAATACCTTAGACTGTATTGATCACGTCTGTCCGATATGCTCTCGAGAACACAAACCATAGACATCAGAAGCAAAGATTAACATTTCTATGTCCATTATCCCATCGTGAAATTTCAATTTTTAGTTTAAATCGCCAATGCTTTCTCAAGCCTTAATCTCATGCTTAAAATTAATAGAATGACGATTGGGAAAGGAGAAAATTGAAGAAAATGGTTTATCAATATTAAAAGAAGGCTTTATAACTATCATTATAATTCCATTCGCCGATTGTATTATAGTCCGATATGAATCAACATGTATTATCTTATAACGTGGTGTTACTTTGATTTTTGGGGATTAAGATACGCTTCCTTTTTCAGAACTGTCGATGTTACCCCTTCTATTTGTTCTCTCTCTCTCTCCCTCCCTCTTTATTCGGGTTTTATCGATTTTGTCTTCACGATCCCATTTGACATATCGGTCGTTTCTTGTTTTATATATATATATATCTGAAATCTTCGAGACTGACAAGTCATTATAGTGGTGTATATAACCTATTAATGTTTGCTTCAACATAGGGGCATCGTGTTATGAAATCTTTTTTAACTTTTTTTCTTAAAGCGTTTTCGTGTGATTTCGTATTCACTACTGAGCAATATAAGCACTGGTATACAGCAAAAACGACCTTGCAGTGACATGAAGACAGTTCACATCTCCTCCCTCAGGATGTACAAGTATCAGTAATACTCAGGTGACTTTTGTTCCCGCATTTGCAAAAAATCATCAGCACTTCACGATGCATTAGGAACTGAAGTTAATCCTTTGTTAGCTTTAATGGATGATAATCTCGGTCGACTGGATTGCCAACAGTGGTACTCAAGAACATCTTACAAAACTTTAATGTCATTCAATCCACATTTTCACTTCCAAAAGTGTCACGCAAATTGCATAGCTAACTATGTGAACATCACGTTTTATAAGTGTAAGCTAGCTCTGGGAACATTACAGTGTTACATTTAAAAGTGCAATAATATGAACAGTGACACAACCTTTGTGATTGTCCAAATTGCACATCTGAAATAACAAATATGCTACTTCTACTTTTTGAGAATAGGCATCAAAAGAAATCTAATATTTAAAACATATTCATATGTAAAATTAGTTAAACAGAGCCTGATTTAATGGATTACAAATTAATTTATATAACTATTATAATAGTTTACTAACCAGTATCTCATAAAATATAAGCCTCAATGTAAAAGTACAAATCATATAGTTACCACCTTCCAAAGTTAGATACTAAACATAAAATGTAAATATACCAAATATATCACAACTATTTTCATCGAGTTTTCGCATACACATGTACCTATTCGAACAAACTGCCCTTTTTACTAACCTATTTTTGCTTTTATATATTCGAAGAAGACATTATGAAAGAGGCTATCAAATAGGTCACAAAATTCCGCTTATTCTTTAAGCTGGACATAACTCCTACCCACTCCCCTCTCTTGTTTTTATATTCAATATCCAAGGACTTGTCCACATTGTCACAGCATCTGTCCAAGATATCGCCAGTGGTTTGGTTAATGAAATATTGGTAATGCTATCGGGAGATACAATTTCTACGGTGAAATCTCAACAATTGTACATGTATCCATAGACACTATTTCATAGATATGAGCGAAATTCTATGTCAGTGAACAATTCCGGGACAACTGCAAAATATCAGCCCGTCCCGCGAAACCAATTAGTCGTACAGTATTTACCAAGATATACTTTTTTGATATCGTTATATTTTCAAAAATCCACAGATATCATTTTAACACCATTGTTTTGCATCAAAATATGACCGAAATAATCGAATATGGAAAACATTACAATACATTCTTGCTTCACATGTATTTAACATTTAGAATACGATAATATCAAATGTATTTAACATCCTACTTTAGAATACGATAATATCACATGTATTTAACATCCTACTTCAGAATACGATAATATCACATGTATTTAACATCCTACTTTAGAATACGATAATATCACATGTATTAAACATCCTACTTTATAATATCGTATGAATTAACATAAATGACGAAGCAGGATAACGACACCATGACTGATGTCTGAACGAAATAAATCAAACGATTACACTGGAAATGATATATCACTTGTATAATTATAGATCACAAACAATCAGGGACCAATCTTATATCACTTATAGAATATAGGGATCACAAACAATCAGGGACCAATCTTATATCACTTGTAGGGATCACAAACAATCAGGGACCAATCTTATATCACTTATAGAATATAGGGATCACAAACAGTCAATGACCAATCTTATATCACTTATAGAATATAGGGATTACAAACAATCAGGGACCAATCTTATATCACTTATAGAATATAGGGATCACAAACAGTCAAGGACCAATCTTATATCACTTATAGAATATAGGGATCACAAACAGTCAAGGACCAATCTTATATCACTTATAGAATATAGGGATCACAAACAGTCAAGGACCAATCTTATATCACTTATAGAATATAGGGATCACAAACAATCAGGGACCAATCTTATATCACTTATAGAATATAGGGATCACAAACAATCAGGGACCAATCTTATATCACTTATAGAATATAGGGATCACAAACAATCAGGGACCAATCTTATATCACTTATAGAATATAGGGATCACAAACAATCAGGGACCAATCTTATATCACTTATAGAATATAGGGATCACAAACAATCAGGGACCAATCTTATATCACTTATAGAATATAGGGATCACAAACAATCAAGGACCAATCTTATATCACTTATAGAATATAGGGATCACAAACAATCAGGGACCAATCTTATATCACTTATAGAATATAGGGATCACAAACAGTCAAGGACCAATCTTATATCACTTATAGAATATAGGGATTACAAACAAGCAGGGACCAATCTTATATCACTTATAGAATATAGGGATTACAAACAGTCAAGGACCAATCTTATATCACTTATAGAATATAGGGATTACAAACAAGCAGGGACCAATCTTATATCACTTATAGAATATAGGGATCACAAACAGTCAAGGACCAATCTTATATCACTTATAGAATATAGGGATCACAAACAGTTATATCACTTATAGAATATAGGGACCAATCTTATATCACTTATAGAATATAGGGATCACAAACAATCAAGGACCAATCTTATATCACTTATAGAATATAGGGATCACAAACAGTCAAGGACCAATCTTATATCACTTATAGAATATAGGGATTACAAACAAGCAGGGACCAATCTTATATCACTTATAGAATATAGGGATCACAAACAGTCAAGGACCAATCTTATATCACTTATAGAATATAGGGATTACAAACAGTCAAGGACCAATCTTATATCACTTATAGAATATAGGGATCACAAACAGTCAAGGACCAATCTTATATCACTTATAGAATATAGGGATTCAGGGACCAATCTTATATCACTTATAGAATATAGGGATTACAAACAGTCAAGGACCAATCTTATATCACTTATAGAATATAGGGATCACAAACAGTCAAGGACCAATCTTATATCACTTATAGAATATAGGGATCACAAACAGTCAAGGACCAATCTTATATCACTTATAGAATATAGGGATCACAAACAGTCAAGGACCAATCTTATATCACTTATAGAATATAGGGATCACAAACAGTCAAGGACCAATCTTATATCACTTATAGAATATAGGGATCACAAACAGTCAAGGACCAATCTTATATCACTTATAGAATATAGGGATCACAAACAATCAAGGACCAATCTTATATCACTTATAGAATATAGGGATCACAAACAATCACCAATCTTATATCACTTATAGAATATAGGGATCACAAACAAGCAGTGACCAATCTTATATCACTTATAGAATATAGGGATCACAAACAATCAGGGACCAATCTTATATCACTTATAGAATATAGGGATCACAAACAATCAGGGACCAATCTTATATCACTTATAGAATATAGGGATCACAAACAGTCAAGGACCAATCTTATATCACTTATAGAATATAGGGATCACAAACAAGCACAATCTTATATCACTTATAGAATATAGGGATCACAAACAAGCAGGGACCAATCTTACCTTATATCACTTATAGAATATAGGGATCACAAACAAGTCATATCACTTATAGGGACCAATCTTATATCACTTATAGAATATAGGGATCACAAACAGTCAAGGACCAATCTTATATCACTTATAGAATATAGGGATCACAAACAATCAGGGACCAATCTTATATCACTTATAGAATATAGGGATCACAAACAGTCAGGGACCAATCTTATATCACTTATAGAATATAGGGATCACAAACAATCACCAATCTTATATCACTTATATCACTTATAGAATATAGGGATCACAAACAGTCAAGGACCAATCTTATATCACTTATAGAATATAGGGATCACAAACAAGCAGGGACCAATCTTATATCACTTATAGAATATAGGGATCACAAACAATCAGGGACCAATCTTATATCACTTATAGAATATAGGGATCACAAACAGTCAAGGACCAATCTTATATCACTTATAGAATATAGGGATCACAAACAAGCAGGGACCAATCTTATATCACTTATAGAATATAGGGATTACAAACAATCAAGGACCAATCTTATATCACTTATAGAATATAGGGATCACAAACAATCAAGGACCAATCTTATATCACTTATAGAATATAGGGATCACAAACAATCAGGGACCAATCTTATATCACTTATAGAATATAGGGATTACAAACAATCAAGGACCAATCTTATATCACTTATAGAATATAGGGATCACAAACAATCAGGGACCAATCTTATATCACTTATAGAATATAGGGATCACAAACAGTCAAGGACCAATCTTATATCACTTATAGAATATAGGGATCACAAACAATCAGGGACCAATCTTATATCACTTATAGAATATAGGGATCACAAACAGTCAAGGACCAATCTTATATCACTTATAGAATATAGGGATCACAAACAAGCAGGGACCAATCTTATATCACTTATAGAATATAGGGATCACAAACAGTCAATGACCAATCTTATATCACTTATAGAATATAGGGATCACAAACAAGCAGGGACCAATCTTATATCACTTATAGAATATAGGGATCACAAACAGTCAAGGACCAATCTTATATCACTTATAGAATATAGGGATCACAAACAAGCAGGGACCAATCTTATATCACTTATAGAATATAGGGATCACAAACAGTCAAGGACCAATCTTATATCACTTATAGAATATAGGGATCACAAACAATCAGGGACCAATCTTATATCACTTATAGAATATAGGGATTACAAACAATCAAGGACCAATCTTATATCACTTATAGAATATAGGGATCACAAACAAGCAGGGACCAATCTTATATCACTTATAGAATATAGGGATTACAAACAATCAGGGACCAATCTTATATCACTTATAGAATATAGGGATCACAAACAAGCAGGGACCAATCTTATATCACTTATAGAATATAGGGATCACAAACAAGCAGGGACCAATCTTATATCACTTATAGAATATAGGGATCACAAACAGTCAAGGACCAATCTTATATCACTTATAGAATATAGGGATCACAAACAGTCAAGGACCAATCTTATATCACTTATAGAATATAGGGATCACAAACAAGCAGGGACCAATCTTATATCACTTATAGAATATAGGGATCACAAACAGTCAAGGACCAATCTTATATCACTTATAGAATATAGGGATCACAAACAATCAGGGACCAATCTTATATCACTTATAGAATATAGGGATCACAAACAAGCAGGGACCAATCTTATATCACTTATAGAATATAGGGATCACAAACAGTCAAGGACCAATCTTATATCACTTATAGAATATAGGGATCACAAACAATCAGGGACCAATCTTATATCACTTATAGAATATAGGGATTACAAACAATCAGGGACCAATCTTATATCACTTATAGAATATAGGGATTACAAACAATCAGGGACCAATCTTATATCACTTATAGAATATAGGGATCACAAACAAGCAGGGACCAATCTTATATCACTTATAGAATATAGGGATCACAAACAGTCAAGGACCAATCTTATATCACTTATAGAATATAGGGATCACAAACAGTCAAGGACCAATCTTATATCACTTATAGAATATAGGGATCACAAACAGTCAAGGACCAATCTTATATCACTTATAGAATATAGGGATCACAAACAAGCAGGGACCAATTTATATCACTTATAGAATATAGGGATCATCACAAACATCACAAACAGTCAAGGACCAATCTTATATCACTTATAGAATATAGGGATTACAAACAGTCAAGGACCAATCTTATATCACTTATAGAATATAGGGATCACAAACAAGCAGGGACCAATCTTATATCACTTATAGAATATAGGGATTACAAACAGTCAAGGACCAATCTTATATCACTTATAGAATATAGGGATTACAAACAGTCAAGGACCAATCTTATATCACTTATAGAATATAGGGATCACAAACAGTCAAGGACCAATCTTATATCACTTATAGAATATAGGGATCACAAACAGTCAAGGACCAATCTTATATCACTTATAGAATATAGGGATCACAAACAAGTCAAAACAAGGACCAATCTTATATCACTTATAGAATATAGGGATCACAAACAGTCAAGGACCAATCTTATATCACTTATAGAATATAGGGATCACAAACAGTCAAGGACCAATCTTATATCACTTATAGAATATAGGGATCACAAACAAGCAGGGACCAATCTTATATCACTTATAGAATATAGGGATCACAAACAAGCAGGGACCAATCTTATATCACTTATAGAATATAGGGATCACAAACAAGCAGGGACCAATCTTATATCACTTATAGAATATAGGGATCACAAACAGTCAAGGACCAATCTTATATCACTTATAGAATATAGGGATCACAAACAATCAGGGACCAATCTTATATCACTTATTGAATATAGGGATCACAAACAAGCAGGGACCAATCTTATATCACTTATAGAATAAAGGGATCACAAACAGTCAAGGACCAATCTTATATCACTTATAGAATATAGGGATCACAAACAATCAGGGACCAATCTTATATCACTTATAGAATATAGGGATCACAAACAATCAGGGACCAATCTTATATCACTTATAGAATATAGGGATCACAAACAATCAGGGACCAATCTTATATCACTTATAGAATATAGGGATCACAAACAAGCAGGGACCAATCTTATATCACTTATAGAATATAGGGATCACAAACAAGCAGGGACCAATCTTATATCACTTATAGAATATAGGGATCACAAACAGTCAAGGACCAATCTTATATCACTTATAGAATATAGGGATCACAAACAAGCAGGGACCAATCTTATATCACTTATAGAATATAGGGATCACAAACAGTCAAGGACCAATCTTATATCACTTATAGAATATAGGGATCACAAACAGTCAAGGACCAATCTTATATCACTTATAGAATATAGGGATCACAAACAATCAGGGACCAATCTTATATCACTTATAGAATATAGGGATCACAAACAGTCAAGGACCAATCTTATATCACTTGTAAATAAACTTTGGAATATATAGAAATATATTGTTTCCCTTAAAATGAACGGAGAAGAAAATTTTTTTTTCATACATTCAAGAGTTTACATCTTATAACTCATCGTAATGTCCAGCTGTAATTGTGTTTAATATAGACAATATTTATTTTTTTCCTTTTACTTTATCGAAGATCCTTGAAATTAGGACAAAATATGATTTACTGTAAGGGCCTTGAAATTAGGACAAAATATGACTTACTGTAAGGACCTTGAAATCAGGACAAAATATGACTTACTGTAAGGGCCTTGAAATTAGGACAAAATATGACTTACTGTAAGAGCCTTGAAATTAGAACAAAATATGACTTACTGTAAGGGCCTTGAAATTAGGACAAAATATGACTTACTGTAAGGACCTTGAAATCAGGACAAACAATGACTTCCTGTAAGGGCTTTGAAATTAGGACAAAATATGACTTACTGTAAGGGCCTTGAAATTAGGACAAAATATGACTTACTGTAAGGGCCTTGAAATTAGGACAAAATATGACTTATTGTAAGGACCTTGAAATCAGGACAAACAATGACTTACTGTAAGGGCCTTGAAATTAGGACAAAATATGACTTACTGTAAGGACCTTGAAATCAGGACAAAATATGACTTACTGTAAGGGCCTTGAAATTAGGACAAAATATGACTTACTGTAAGAGCCTTGAAATTAGGACAAAATATGACTTACTGTAAGGGCCTTGAAATTAGGACAAAATATGACTTACTGTAAGGGCTTTGAAATTAGGACAAAATATGACTTACTGTAAGGGCCTTGAAATTAGGACAAAATATGACTTACGCGAATGCATTGAAATCTTAATGAGACATATTTAGGACGAAACACCCAAGTACTCAGCGCCTTCAGAAACAAAGACGTGTATGTCAAATTATGAAATAAACTGTTTCGTCTATCTAGGACTCGTCAGTGATTCTGAGAGACTATCTCTCAAGATGTTCGATATATCAAATATGGAGTTAAGCTTTTGTAATATGTAAATCACTGATATGTTTGAATGGAAATGTCAGACATAAAAGGATAGGGATATCCGATGTAAAACAATCGTATTGAGATTGTTTGTTTTACTAGTCAGATCGTCTCGTGAACAGCTTGGATCATTTCCATAGTTCTTATGAAGTCAGTAGTGGCTACTTTACTTAACAATATACGAAAGTTTCGTTGCATGCCATCCAGAGCAATTAAGTAAATCACCTTGTCTAAGGACACAACTGAGCCTGTCCGTTACTCAACTTCCTGAGAAATACAAACCGCCACGTGTAGAACGGACTATTAACATACTTCGGATCTTCCCGCTCACAAGGTTACACAGGCCGACGCCCTACTAATCATGTTGTCAAGGCCTCTTGGAGTAGTTGGAAAATCTCTTCCAGGTATCATAATCATGATCCAGAGGTTTATGTTGCTATAAGCTTGAGATGTGGACGTTATACCTAATAAAACCCATCAAATTATTCTGACAACCATGGTGCATTTTCCCTGTAGTATATAGTTAAACTGCATTTCTTTTACCCTCTACCAAGTCTTTTTTTTAAATTACAGGTTTATTTTTTCTACACATTTAGAAAAATAACATATACACCGGCACAAGTAGAAAACAAATAGTTAAAACGCAATGCGAGGAAACTACTGGTTAGAATGAGATACGAGGAATAGTCTCAGCAATGGTAAAATCGGAAAAGATACACCGAAGCACAGACCCTTTGCTTAAGTGATGTCGTAAGACTCAAGAATGAGAAAGCGCTGGATAAGTTAATCGCAGCTAACACAGATCACAATGTGGCTTATTAGATTTCGGCAACTAAACATTGAACGACTTTATAAGTAAAATCAAACTATTCTGAAATGAACATGGATCGACTATTCCGGAGAAACAGATATATAATCCTTCTTATTCAAGTTGCCTTTGTCACCTTTATAACAAATGTTACCGGAATCAATGGATCATCAAAGATGAAATATTGACAGAAAAGTTGTCGCATTCATACATGTCTACCACGGTGGTCTGCAATAATACCTGTAGGTTCATAAGTATTTAAACAGAAACTTCTGTGACGTTTTAAATGAAACCCACCATTAATCAAAGCCCCATTTCACAATTACTTATGTAACAGCAGATGCCTTTCCACTAAATAGAACTATGTGCCCATGTTACATTAAGGAAGTATCCTGTTATTGGTGTTGTCATCACTATCGGAGGATAATTTCGGAACAATAACAAGTCATCTGACGAGATTTTATTATCTTCTGTTTAATTTCATGCAAAATTCAATTTCATTTACATGGCTATAAATACATTCTAGATCACATCAAATGTTGACATTATTTTGACAACATGATACCAGAAATAGCAAACAACCAGGTTTTATCGCTTACAAACTGAAGACGGAAATGATAAATATGTATTAACATGCTAATAATGTCGTTACGTCTTATTTAATTGTCTTCTTTCTTCATCGCCAGGTAATTACGTTCTTGATACAGCAACTCAATGAGGTCACAATGGAACCAAAGACGTCAGTGTAGTAGACACTGACCAAACGGATGTATCGCCTTATAACAGGGATGCAAGGTGATGTTTTATAGATGCACAGCAAATGTGAATACAATGACAACATTTTAAGTATTAAACCCTTTCAACAGTGAATCGAATTTAACAATGTTGTGAAGCTGCTTTTATTCTTTTCTTTGCATCTTATAAACTGTGTCACTTCTGAATGTTGTCTGCATCTTGTGTATCAGTATTGTGTATAGAATTTTGCGTTCCATTTATAAATGTTTTGTCGTTATCATTGAGTCGTATCTGCTGAATTAATGAAATATTTATTCAAAGTGATATTTATTGAAATTAATGAGAGCAGCTTCGAAACTGGAACAAAATTCTGATTAAAGTAAGCGAATTCCTTCATCGATTGTCAGGTGTTATGTGCATACTTTGACAGGGTAACTTTAAAACTTCCAAAATAACGTTTTTTCAAACTAAAACAAATGGAAAACCCCAACTTTGTAAATTATGCTCGGCTAAACATTTGACACCTGCTGACAGTCAAGTTCACATAAGGCCCCATTCTATTCTTAGATCACAGTCAAAAGCATGTGGTAATCAACATGATGTTTGGGTGTTAGGCATAAGTCATAACCATATCAGTTCGACAACGAATTTCTGACTCGGGATGTAACTTTTTTTTCCGTTGGATGATTGCAAGGCAACCTTGAACCTTCTGCTCGTTTAAACAGTTCGTCATGTTTCATTAAGACGTTTTATAGAATACCATTAGATTTCCTGATGCACAAACGCAGCTGACAAAACCAAGAAATTTAAGAAACTCCAAACTCAGGATATATTGATATATGTATACGATGTTATATCGTGCTATATTAAGTCATTATTTGCGTGTGATATGATTGGCAGTTGAAATAACATACTTTTATTTATTTATTATGGTTGTCTTTTGATAACTACGTCTATTATAAAAACCAATAGCTGTATGATTATAATTATCTCGGTCTGTATGTGTGTTGTCTATACTATGCATAATATTGACTCAACAGCTGTGACCCTTATAAATCAGTTAGTGCCATTCATCAACATTATCACTAGACATAAAATTGATCATTAACAACTCATGATTCGATAGCGAGGTCATAAGTCAATGCTAGCCTCTTCCTAAGGGAGAGAATTGTTTCCAATCCAACTATCCCTAAATCTGTATACCTGTCATCTCCCGATCAAATAATAACTATAAAAGCAGATTGATGGTTTTTCCATAACACATTTAAAATAAAAGTCTAGTGACAACTTCTTAGGTAATGACAAAGGTAATGTTGGTTAAAAAATATATATAAAGTGGAAGAAAAATTGTGGAATTCTAAGCTGATTAACCGTATATGGAAGAGAAATAGACAGAAATTCACTCACCTGTTCGACCTTCTGACTGTAAATGAAGACACGTTGGTATGAAACTCGTTATAAACCTAACTAATTTTAATATCTTGTGCATGTAAATATACGTCGTTAATCATGTGACAACGCCCGCGTGTCATACGTTACGTTACTTGTTCCGCGCCGCTGGTCATTCTGTTAAATAGCGTGACGCATGATGTGTATTGTTTATACTAAAAACAGCTATTTTTTTTAGAAAACCGTTCAATGAATTAAAAAAAATGTCTACATTTTGTTTGTTTTAATAAATTGGTTATTAGCTATGTGTCTTATCTGTTGTACGTACTGTATCAAAATCATGATTACGCCTAAGAAAAAAATGAATTATTTCTACTCAATGTTTAAATTGTTGTTTGAAGACGTGCCCGCCTACAATAACTCGTTCTATTTTTGTTTCATACAGCTATTCATGTCAGACAATATACATTAATGCTTTATTTGTTAATGACCTTTCGTTTTAATTAGTTTCAATTATTTTTAAAGCAATAGCATTATCATGTTTAGGTTAATTAATTTGATGTTGGAATGTACATATTCATGTGAAATAAGGTTGGGTAAGGTTAAATTAACCTTAAAATAATGCTAAAAATTAATATAATTACTGGACAGTTTAAAAGTTGAGTTTGATACTTTCAGAAACGAAAAAGAAGATACTTTGTTTTGTTGAAGTCATTCTGGTTATTTTTTTAGGCTACAAGATATAAAATCTACGACATCAAGTTACAAATTATATCATGTAATTGCAGACCAGTACATTTGTTTGTCTATCAATCTGATTAATACATGTACATTTTCCTTTGAGCAATCACTGCATTACATACGGTTTAAAATAGAGAAGTAGATATGTAACCGTAGTACAGAATAAAACTGTATTTGTTTTTATTATTTTCTCTAAAATTTGAAATATATATATAAAAAAAAAATGCTGTGATTAACAATGTATCAAAGACGTCAACACAAATATAAAAATGATAAACAAATACAGGATAAAAACATATGACGTAATACAAGGCGTGGCAGCTGCCACATTTGATAAGGTTCACCAATCAACTTAAATTTAAAAATACTTGCATTTCATGAAATACACCTTCACATATATTCCACATTACAATTTTATTGCTGTCAAAATACATCCTATATACTACTTACATTATATAGATGGACATGATCTGTTAAACAAAGAATATACATTAGTTTTAATAATATATAGGATTTATCTAATAGTCTGACTAATGGTTTAATTGTAGAGTTGTAGGTTAATTGTAGTATTTCTAGGTTTAAGTGTGGTTTTGCAGGTTTAAGGAAATATAACAAATATGATAATTAGTTTTTCGTCGGTCAAAAAATGACTCGTTTATGTGGATAATGTTTCCAGTTTTGAATTGTATGACATCCAAAACGTGTGTTACTTTTATGTTTTACTTCTCAGAATGTTATTTATATTCACTACAGAATATCATCAGTTACGAGGTCGATTATTTTACTGTTTAAACAAATCGTTGTGTATATATTATTTGTTACGAGGTCGATTATCTCCTTGTTTAAACAAGTCGTTGTGTATATATTATTTGTTACGAGGTCGATTATCTCCCTGTTTAAACAAGTCGTTGTGTATATATTATTTGTTACGAGGTCGATTATCTCCCTGTTTAAACAGGTCGTTGTGTATATGTTATGTGTTACGATGTCGATTATCTCCCTGTTTAAACAAGTCGTTGTGTATATATTATTTATTACGAGGTCGATTATCTCCCTGTTTAAACAAGTCGTTGTGTATGTTATTTGTTACGAGGTCGATTATCTCCCTGTTTAAACAAGTCGTTGTGTATAGGTTATATGTTACGAGGTCGATTATCTCCCTGTTTGAACAAGTCGTTGTGTATGTTATTTGTTACGAGGTCGATTATCTCCCTGTTTAAACAAGTCGTTGTGTATAGGTTATATGTTACGAGGTCGATTATCTCCCTGTTTAAACAAGTCGTTGTGTATGTTATATGTTACGAGGTCGATTATCTCCCTGTTTAAACAAGTCGTTGTGTATGTTATGTGTTACGAGGTCGATTATCTCCCTGTTTAAACAAGTCGTTGTGTATGTTATTTATTACGAGGTCGATTATCTCCCTGTTTAAACAAGTCGTTGTGTATATATTATTTGTTACGAGGTCGATAATCTCCCTGTTTAAACAAGTCGTTGTGTATATATTATTTGTTACGAGGTCGATTATTTCCCTGTTTAAACAAGTCGTTGTGTATATATTATTTGTTACGAGGTCGATTATCTTACTGTTTAAACAAGTCGTTGTGTATATATTATTTGTTACAAGGTCGATTATCTTACTGTTTAAACAAGTCGTTGTGTATATATTATATGTTACGATGTCGATTATCTCCCTGTTTAAACAAGTCGTTGTGTATATACTATTTGTTACGAGGTCGATTATCTCCCTGTTTAAACAAGTCGTTGTGTGTATGTTATTTTTACGAGGTCGATTATCTCCCTGTTTAAACAAGTCGTTGTGTATAGGTTGTATGTTACGAGGTCGATTATCTCCTTGTTTAAACAAGTCGTTGTGTATATATTATTTGTTACGAGGTCGATAATCTCCCTGTTTAAACAAGTCGTTGTGTATATATTATTTGTTACAAGGTCGATTATCTTACTGTTTAAACAAGTCGTTGTGTATATATTATATGTTACGAGGTCGATTATCTCCCTGTTTAAACAAGTCGTTGTGTATATACTATTTGTTACGAGGTCGATTATCTCCCTGTTTAAACAAGTCGTTGTGTATATATTATTTGTTACGAGGTCGATTATCTCCCTGTGTAAACAAGTCGTTGTGTGTATGTTATTTGTTACGAGGTCGATTATCTCCCTGTTTAAACAAGTCGTTGTGTATAGGTTATATGTTACGAGGTCGATTATCTCCCTGTTTAAACAAGTCGTTGTGTATGTTATTTGTTACGAGGTCAATTATCTCCCTGTTTAAAGAAGTCGTTGTGTATATATTATTTGTTACGAGGTCAATTATCTCCCTGTTTAAAGAAGTCGTTGTGTATATATTATTTGTTACGAGGTCGATTATCTCCCTGTTTCAACACGTCGTTGTGTATATATTATTTGCTACGAGGTCGATTTTCTCCCTGTTTAAACAAGTCGTTGTGTGTATGTTATTTGTTACGAGGTCGATTATCTCCCTGTGTAAACAAGTCGTTGTGTATATATTATTAGTTACGAGGTCGATTATCTCCCTGTTTAAACAAGTCGTTGTGTATATATTATTTGTTACGAGGTCGATTATCTCCCTGTTTAAACACGTCGTTGTGTATATATTATTTGCTACGAGGTCGATTATCTCCCTGTTTAAACAAGTCGTTGTGTATATATTATTTGTTACGAGGTCGATTATCTCCCTGTTTAAACAAGTCGTTGTGTGTATGTTATTTTTACGAGGTCGATTATCTCCCTGTTTAAACAAGTCGTTGTGTATAGGTTGTATGTTACGAGGTCGATTATCTCCTTGTTTAAACAAGTCGTTGTGTATATATTATTTGTTACGAGGTCGATAATCTCCCTGTTTAAACAAGTCGTTGTGTATATATTATTTGTTACAAGGTCGATTATCTTACTGTTTAAACAAGTCGTTGTGTATATATTATATGTTACGAGGTCGATTATCTCCCTGTTTAAACAAGTCGTTGTGTATATACTATTTGTTACGAGGTCGATTATCTCCCTGTTTAAACAAGTCGTTGTGTATATATTATTTGTTACGAGGTCGATTATCTCCCTGTGTAAACAAGTCGTTGTGTGTATGTTATTTGTTACGAGGTCGATTATCTCCCTGTTTAAACAAGTCGTTGTGTATAGGTTATATGTTACGAGGTCGATTATCTCCCTGTTTAAACAAGTCGTTGTGTATGTTATTTGTTACGAGGTCAATTATCTCCCTGTTTAAAGAAGTCGTTGTGTATATATTATTTGTTACGAGGTCGATTTTCTCCCTATTTAAACAAGTCGTTGTGTATATATTATTTGTTACGAGGTCGATTATCTCCCTGTTTCAACACGTCGTTGTGTATATATTATTTGCTACGAGGTCGATTTTCTCCCTGTTTAAACAAGTCGTTGTGTGTATGTTATTTGTTACGAGGTCGATTATCTCCCTGTGTAAACAAGTCGTTGTGTATATATTATTAGTTACGAGGTCGATTATCTCCCTGTTTAAACAAGTCGTTGTGTATATATTATTTGTTACGAGGTCGATTATCTCCCTGTTTAAACACGTCGTTGTGTATATATTATTTGCTACGAGGTCGATTATCTCCCTGTTTAAACAAGTCGTTGTGTGTATGTTATTTGTTACGAGGTCGATTATCTCCCTGTTTAAACAAGTCGTTGTGTGTATATTATTTGTTACGAGGTCGATTATCTCCCTGTTTAAACACGTCGTTGTGTATATATTATTAGTTACGAGGTCGATTATCTCCCTATTTAAACAAGTCGTTGTGTATATATTATTTGTTACGATGTCGATTATCTCCCTGTTTAAACAAGTCGTTGTGTATGTTATTTGTTACGAGGTCGATTATCTCCCTGTTTAAACAAGTCGTTGTGTATATATTATTAGTTACGAGGTCGATTATCTCCCTGTTTAAACAAGTCGTTGTGTATATATTATTTGTTACGAGGTCGATTATCTCCCTGTTTAAACAAGTCGTTTTGTATATATTATTTGTTACGAGGTCGATTATCTCCTTGTTTAAACAAGTCGTTGTGTATATACTATTTGTTACGAGGTCGATTATCTCCCTGTTTAAACAAGTCGTTGTGTGTATGTTATTTTTACGAGGTCGATTATCTCCCTGTTTAAACAAGTCGTTGTGTATATATTATTTGTTACGAGGTCGATTATCTCCCTGTTTAAACAAGTCGTTGTGTATGTTATTTGTTACGAGGTCGATTATCTCCCTGTTTAAACACGTCGTTGTGTATATATTATTAGTTACGAGGTCGATTATCTCCCTATTTAAACAAGTCGTTGTGTATATATTATTTGTTACGATGTCGATTATCTCCCTGTTTAGACAAGTCGTTGTGTATATATTATTTGTTACGAGGTCGATTATCTCCTTGTTTAAACAAGTCGTTGTGTATATACTATTTGTTACGAGGTCGATATTTAAACAAGTCGTTGTGTGTATGTTTTTTTTACGAGGTCGATTATCTCCCTGTTTAAACAAGTCGTTGTGTATATATTATTTGTTACGAGGTCGATTATCTCCCTGTTTAAACAAGTCGTTGTGTATATATTATTTGTTACGAGGTCGATTATCTCCCTGTTTAAACAAGTCGTTGTGTGTATGTTATTTGTTACGAGGTCGATTATCTTCCTGTTTAAACAAGTCGTTGTGTATATATTATTTGTTACGATGTCGATTTTCTCCCTGTTTAAACAAGTCGTTGTGTATATATTATTAGTTACGAGGTCGATTATCTCCCTGTTTAAACAAGTCGTTGTGTGTATGTTATTTGTTACGAGGTCGATTATCTCCCTGTTTAAACAAGTCGTTGTGTGTATATTATTTGTTACGAGGTCGATTATCTCCCTGTTTAAACACGTCGTTGTGTATATATTATTAGTTACGAGGTCGATTATCTCCCTATTTAAACAAGTCGTTGTGTATATATTATTTGTTACGATGTCGATTATCTCCCTGTTTAAACAAGTCGTTGTGTATGTTATTTGTTACGAGGTCGATTATCTCCTTGTTTAAACAAGTCGTTTTGTATATATTATTTGTTACGAGGTCGATTATCTCCCTGTTTAAACAAGTCGTTGTGTGTATGTTATTTTTACGAGGTCGATTATCTCCCTGTTTAAACAAGTCGTTGTGTGTATGTTATTTGTTACGAGGTCGATTATCTCCCTGTTTAAACAAGTCGTTGTGTATATATTATTTGTTACGAGGTCGATTATCTCCCTGTTTAAACAAGTCGTTGTGTATATATTATTTGTTACGAGGTCGATTATCTCCCTGTTTAAACAAGTCGTTGTGTATATATTATTTGTTACGAGGTCGATTATCTCCCTGTTTAAACAAGTCGTTGTGTATATATTATTTGTTACGAGGTTAACTATCTTCCGGTTTAAACAAGTCGTTTTGTATATATTATTTGTTACGAGGTTAACTATCTTCCTGTTTAAACAAATAGTTGCGTAAAGGTTATTTGATGTGTATAAATATTGAAACGATTCAATATATCCGATAATAAAGGGAAGTTACATCGATTTCAGAAATATCTATATTTACTTTGTTTCGACGTGGAAATTAACTGACGGCCTTTGAATCGTTAGAAATGAAACCCCATGCTGCTTAACGGGCTCCCAACGTGTAATATTATAAGTGTCCGCGTTCTTACTTCTTCCTATGCAATATAAAGGTTAGGTCAGTGCCTTTATATGTGAACCTTTTTAGTAGTTTTATTTAAACAACGTTGACGCTCTTTAATAGGGAGGTAAGTTTGACTTTGAGGATAAATTACCGTTACCGCCAATATTACATTACCGTTGTCAATTTCGTAATACTTTGTAAGGAATTATAATGACAAATCTAATATTTTGACTCCATGTTGTGTCAACGATCGTATTAGAACTAATGGTCGATACAAACAACAAGCGGATTATTCGAAATTGACACTGAAATAGAACAAGATGAAAACCCACTTAATAGCCGGAACATGCACTTTATTTATATGCTATAACACAGATATCTTGTGATTAGTGTTTCGATGTAAACCACACCGGCGTTTAAATCGTGTAGAGTTATACATGTATTGTGAGCTCGTGTGATAGATTAACTTAATCGTATTTGCACGTTATAACAGTTCATTGGCAGATGGCTATGTGATTCGATCTATATGTATATTGAACCCCATGACGTGTTCCATGTGTTACAGAAACGCGTATTGTATGTTCAAATATAATCATACAAAGATAAGAGAGTATTGTTATGTCAGAGATCATAATTTACACTCCGAGTGGATTAAACGATATAAGAAACGGAAGTAATATTGATATTCTCTAAAATTGCGTAGTTGATCATATACAGGTTACGGAATGGTAAGTGTGTTTTACTTCATCGACAACGCCCACCTCCTAGACAAATGAAAAAGTGAATATGCCAACATAATATTTTCAAAGTTAACAAAGACGAAACAAAATCAAAAACCAACAGGAGCACATAGATAGAAATTTGAAAAGAAAATAGAATAAATGGCCTTAGAAGCTCAAGATGCTCCTAAATCCCGGTATTGAAAGTTTTTTTTTATGTTTTTTTCTGTTTTTTCTGCCAGTCGGCTTTATCTTCCATGAAAAAATATATTCAAGCCAGCTTGAGTACCGAACTTACAGGTATACACCGAAGACAGAGGAAGAATCTTGTTTATTTATTTATTTATTTATTTTTTTTTTCTCAAGCTTTATTGAATTACAGTTTTGATTATGATTATGTTGATAAATTGGTATTTTCCTGATGGTTTATGTACCAAGTCAGGGGAAATTCTCAATATCGAAATCAAGATACATTTTCTTGTTGCTGGTAGATAGCGTCGAGATGAGCTGCTGATATAGAAAAGATTGTTTCACGTCAGGAGGGTATTTCAGACAGAAATGGAAAATGTTTCTGCTATCTGAATAGTAAACATCATCAACATGTCTGAATGTGAAGCTGAAAATCAAGAACATCTGGTTAAGGTAATAATACACAAATCAACAGAAGCTCATATTCACTTAAAATACTGATGATAACATGTTACAATATTTTCCCCATCAAGAGATATAAACTGATCTCACATTCAGCTTTACCCTATGTATAATTTTCAATGTTATTGACTCTAGTCGTTGGAACGGCAATACCATCTCCCAGTATTAAGGTAGATTGTCTCGCCGCTGAGTGTTTCATCCCATGTGAACAAGATGTATTTATCTAAAACTTACCATACCCATAGCCGATGGACCTATTAATTAGAATTATCAATTCAAATACTAATGTTTAACGGAATGCATAACAAATGCTGCTATCGAAATCTAAATTGTGGAGAAAAAAACAGGAAGAAAATACCAACATATAAACATAATCTAAAACAAGACTCAAATTCAGTAAAACTAGGACAATGTATGAACATAATACATATTTGCACAGAGATTCCTGTAAAAAAATACTAGGAAAATAAGACCATGTGTTTCGGAAGAGTAAGCGTCTTCTGCTTCATCGACAACAGCCGCCATGTAAATTTTGGTCAATTCAAGTAAGTAATGTTTGGTTTGTTCTTGTAGTTTTGTTTCGTTGGCTTGGAGTGTGCCGTCCTTGCTACATCAAAATGATATGAAGACAGTTTTCCAATTTTGTTCTAGAATTTTGTCAAATTTCTGTATAAACGTGTTTTGTTCATAGACATAATTGTTTATCCATGTTTATTTATATAGCGTGTAACAACTCAGTATTTTGAAATTTAGTGGTATCAGGGTGTGTGACGAGACAGAAAACCTGTTCCTTTTTACATCTTCAGTGAAGAGTACACATAATACTTAAAACGTTATGAGAACTTCTTAAATCATCAAGTGAGCCCCAAGGCAAGGAGAGGAAAATTAATTTGCATTTGTTATATACACATTTTAACAGATTTTGATATTTATGAGACAAATTCTCACCAGGAGACATAAATATGATTTCCGGAAGAATAGTTTCAAATAGGCGTGTTTCAATCATTTCATGTCGAGATTACCATATTATGCCAATGTGTTATTAATAGAATATCAATTATATATTTGAAGATAGGCTGTGACTAAACGTTTCATGGATCTAACTTATTTTAACCTTTAAGAAGAGAAAAAAGAAAGAAACCTATGAGGAAATAGAGAAAACAATAACACGCATATGTATAACAAGACACGTGTTTTATTACCGAGTCAGACATCAATCTGTAATATAGAGGATGAAGATATGCATATTCATCTATGATACAACATCCTAAAATATGGATTCGTATGTGTTACTTCTCTACAGGCTGGCAGAGTTAGACTACTTTACTATTCCTAGTGTCCTACAAAAGGTTATCATACAGCACGTTACTGAGATTAATTATGATGTAAATATTCATATACAATTCTACAAAGTGGTGCATTTTATACATATCCGACATTCCTTTCCAGAACACGACTGACATCTGCCGTTAGTGTAAAGAGCATAAATATTAAAATTATAAAACCACGAAAAAAGAAAATTTAACGGCAAGTACACACTGTCCATAACTACACACTGTCTATAACTACAACTACACACTGTCTATAACTAAATTCTGTCTATAACAATACACTGTCTATAACTATACACTGTATCTATAACTATACACTGTCTATAACTATACACTGTCTATAACTACATACTGTATCTATAACTATACACTGTATATAACTACACACTGTATCTATAACTATACACTGTCTATAACTACATACTGTCTATAACTACAACTACACACTGTCTATAACTACAACTACACACTGTCTATAACTACAACTACACACTGTCTATAACTACAACTACACACTGTCTATAACTAAATTCTGTCTATAACTATACACTGTATATAACTACACACTGTCTATAACTGCACACTGTCTATAACTATACAATGTCTATAACTATACTCTGTCTATTACTACACACTGTCTATAACTATACACTGTCTATAACTACACACTGTCTATAACTACACACTGTATCTATAACTATACACTGTATATAACTACACACTGTCTATAACTGCACACTGTCTATAACTATACAATGTCTATAACTACACACTGTCTACAACTATACACTGTCTATAACTAAATTCTGTCTATAACTATACACTGTCTATAACTATACACTGTAAATAACTATACACTGTATCTATAACTATACACTGTATCTATAACTACACACTGTCTATAACTATACACTGTCTATAACTATACACTGTATCTATACACTGTATCTATAACAATACACTGTCTATAACTACACACTGTCTATAACTACAACTACACACTGTCTATAACTATACACTGTCTATAACTACACACTGTCTATAACTACAACTACATACTGTCTATAACTATACACTGTCTATAACTACACACTGTATCTATAACTATACACTGTCTATAACTACACACTGTATCTATAACTATACACTGTCTATAACTACACACTGTATCTATAACTATACACTGTCTATAACTACACACTGTCTATACACACTGTCTATAACTACACACTGTATCTATAACTATACACTGTCTATAACTACACACTGTATCTATAACTATACACTGTCTATAACTACATACTGTCTACAACTATACACTGTCTATAACTAAATTCTGTCTATAACTGCACACTGTCTATAACTACACACTGTATCTATAACTATACACTGTATATAACTACATACTGTCTACAACTATACACTGTCTATAACTACACACTGTATCTATAACTATACACTGTATCTATAACTATACACTGTATCTATAACTATACACTGTCTATAACTACACACTGTATCTATAACTATACACTGTATCTATAACTATACACTGTCTATAACTACATACTGTCTATAACTATACACTGTATCTATAACTATTGTCTTTAACCACTGCCAGCCTAAATTCTTGCCTTTAACCTCCCCCTGCCTAAACCCTTGCCTTTAACCACCACCTGCCTAAATACTTGCCTGTAACCACCACCCTGCCTAAATTCTTGCCTTAGACCACCGCCTGCCTAAATACTTGTTTTTAACTACCGCCTGCCAATATCCTTGTCTTTAACCTCCCCCTGCCGATACCTTGTCTTTAACCATCACCCTGCCTAAATCCTTGCCTTTTACCACCGCCTGCCTATATCCTTGTCTTTAACCTCCCCCTGCCGAAACCTTGTCTTTAACCATCACCCTGTCATATCCTTGTCTTTAACCTCCCACTGCCGAAACCTTGTCTTTAACCTCCCCTTGCCGAAACCTTGTCTTTAACCATCACCCTGCCTAAATTCTCCCACCTCCTACACATGTATCATCCAATGGTGTATTTGATGTTATTTCCTGAAAATAATCTACCATTTATTTATCCATCTATGACATCAGGCAGTTTGTAATTACGAACGGTCTTTGTCAACTTTGTAACACTTATCAACATTATATCGCCGCCAAGTCTTTTAATATCTTCATATAACAGGGCGGCGTCTCTTCATGTTAGTGTATATAAAAATGCAATCTTTTTATGTCGTCATTGGCAATTCAGATGGCATTTTGATGTTTGTTTGCTGTTCGGTGTTCGTGGTCAAAATCCAATATTCACACAAGCATGAATTGTGACTGCACCTTTTTAGACGGAAATTTTATACTTAACAGATATCATTTCTCAGTAATGTATACACCTGTCCGTATAGAATTCTGGCACTCGAGTGCTTGATGTATTTCATCAGTATATGGGTGTGGTGACGGCGAATGTGTAATGTAACACCTACACAGGGAATAACAGTATGTTACAACGTGTTTACAGCACGCAGATTGTAATTTAGAAAGAGACAGATAGATGTATAAACATCAGCCCTTCGCATTTTTTTGCTTTTCTATTTCCGTTTTCTTTGCTTCTAGTAGCTCCAAAATGACGGAGGAAACACACACAATATCAGTCTTCGTCTTCTGATGTGTTACTAAAACCAAAAACAGAATACCTGTATGCACATGGCAGTGGGAGGGGGCAGAGTTGATAGCGACAATAGAGGTGACAATTCCTCCTCGTTTAACTTCACCAAATTTTCCCATCCTTTTTTACTGGCGCCATGTTGTAAAGATATTTAATTCGTGTGACGCTATGGCTATCAAAATGGCAGTCAATGCCCTCGTGGTATGCTTGGTTTGAGATTATACACACCTAACAAGTGATAACGCACTCAGCCTTAACATGGGAGATCTTTGACGAAAAAAGAACGAGTTCACGTGCCCGACCACGTGGGTTTTGGCAACTAATCCACTTCCTCCCACTGTAGGACCCCTCATGCGCTTTCATCCGAGCCAAGAGGAGTGTCGAAGCTGATACAACTACAATCGCTATAATATCAATAGTATTAAGACGATGTTCGATGACGTCATTTATGGTATCTACGATGATGCTTTTTGGAGGTTTTCTTCATACTAAGTGAAAATTATATGATGTTCAAACTACAACATGGCTCAAGTTCAGTCCGTTAACAAGCTCATGAAAAGCGTAATACACATATCTTAAAAAATGAATTCTCACAATAAATATTGGAGATAAAACAAAGACAACTCTGATATCATTATTCAATGTTTTAACCAATATACATTGCTAATTACAAAATATGTACAAATATCCAATAATTCGTTAAATCATTTTGTACAATATCTCATATCCACAACGTTGACCATGTTTTTCGATGCTTTGATAAATGTTCTAGACATTTTCTGTGTAAATATCAGCAGAAAAAAATATCCTTGTAAATGAATTTTACAATTAACACTACAAAATGGAAATGGAAAATAACATCACTATAACCCAATGCTAGATTCAGATGTCTGAAAGGTGACAGCCTTTATATAAGTCCATAAAACAACTATTCAACCTGGTTCTAATCATAGAAACATACGGTATTTTTATTGATAAAATGATATATTTTTGTCAGTAGCGATCAATTCGTAAGATATATAATCCATCCACAACAAGGTCTGAGCGCTTCATACAGGTGTTATTGTGGGGAGTTTTAGTTATACACATTGGCTGTTTGTTTGTATCCCTGGTAATGCCATCATTATCTCAATTTTCCTCATCTGGGAACTGTACATTATTTCCATGGATTGGCCGAGATTTACATGTCGAGTGTCGTCAAAGAAGTGGAAGACGCTTACTCTTCCAGAACACTTGGTCTCCTTTATTTTCAATTTTGTTATTGTTCATAGAGTTCCTTTCCCTAGTCTCATTGAATTTATGAATGAATGTAGGTTCTGTTTACACATTTTCAAAAGTCTATGTTGTTCATGAAGAAATAATGGTCCGATGCTCTTAAATCTTAAGTCATTGCCATCAATATTCCTAGTGCATGACCTCGGAGTGCCTAGGTGTATCAGCTCCCCGATTTTATAAATGTATGTGTATTTAAGTTGACAATTTAACGTTTAATGGTGTGTACGCGTGTTGAAACACATTTGTTGAATATAAAGAGACTGTGGTGTAACAAAGCAATACATCGGTGGTGGATTATCTTTCAGATAGAACATCAATAAGACAATATAAAGGAGATGTATATTGTCAAACAGCTGATAGGGCTTGTTTTTACTCTCAAAACATAACATTCTGACAGATGTATAATATGTGAAATACAAGAGTTAGACGCCCCTGTAAAAAGTGGCCTACAGATTTATTTTTACTGTTATGAAGTCATTCTCCAGACGACAGAGTTTCTGGTAAGGACACGAGGGGAACAGAATCAACTACATGGTTTTAATTGGACAAAATCAATGTCATTATCATTTTCAAATCTATGTAGTTATTCCAAAAATCAAAATTTTATCAAATCTATAGATACTTTGTCCAATTTTGAAGTTTTTTTTTAGTTAAGAGAAGATCAACTACTCAAATTCTCATTCGATGTGAACGAATGAGCAGATTTTCAGCTAGTTTCCTGTTAAGCTTCCTGTATAGTTTAGTGTTGTCGATGCTACGTAAGTGTTTTTTGGGCAGTATGACAGTACTTCAAGGGCAATTACTGTGAGCCAGATGTCACTAGGGGGCGCTATTATCGATGTTGCTTTACGCGATTCTTCAAAGGTACCAGTCCTGGCTTTTAATATGTCATTATTAATCCCGATCAGTGTCTGTCAAAGCATGGAGGCTTGTGTTGCTCTCAAATGAGCTCAAAACTGCAGCTAATCTTTTATTTGAAACAAAAAAGGATACATATACTTGGGTGTACGACGCCTCGAGAAAACAAAACGAGAAAATGACGATAAAATATCAGTATTTCTTTTTCCTTTTTTTTTTCGAAACGAATGTGAGTGTTTTATGTGGCATTGGAGGCTAACCTTCTTTTTCCTACCTTAAAAAGATACTGCATTAATAAAGATAAACACATACCAACGGCAAGAAACGCTCAGGTTAGGAGAAGAAGCTTGTGTGCTTGAAGTCATGTTAAATGTGATATCAGAAAACAATATAATATTGGTTTATCGACAAACATATAAAAAATAACTCAAAATATCGCATCTTATTCGATAATTAAAGATTGCACCAAAAATTTAGATCTCCGTCGAGGGCTGACAAATAAACGGACAACACAGATGTTGATCAATGTCGAGGGCTGACAAATAAACTGACATCACAGATGTTGATAAATGTCGACGGCTGACAAATCAACTGACATCACAGATGTTGATAAATTTCGAGGGCTGATAAATAAACTGACAACACAGATGTTGATAAATGTCGAGGGCTGACAAATAAAATCAAAACACAGATGTTGATCAATGTCGGGGGAGGACAAATTAACTGACAACACAGATGTTGATAAATGTCGAGGGCTGACAAATAAAATCAAAACACAGATGTTGATCAAAGTCGGGGGAGGACAAATTAACTGACAACACAGATGTTGATAAATGTCTGGGGAGGACAAATTAACTGACAACACAGATGTTGATAAATGTCGAGGGCTGACAAATAAAATCAAAACACAGATGTTGATCAATGTCGGGGGAGGACAAATTAACTGACAACACAGATGTTGATAAATGTCGAGGGCTGACAAATAAAATCAAAACACAGATGTTGATCAATGTCGGGGGAGGACAAATTAACTGACAACACAGATGTTGATAAATGTCGAGGGCTGACAAATAAAATCAAAACACAGATGTTGATAAATGTCGAGGGATGACAAATAAACTGACAACACAGATGTTGATAAATGTCGAGGGCTGACAAATAAACTGACAACACAGATGTTGATAAATGTCGAGGGATGACAACACAGATGTTGATAAATGTCGGGGCTGACAAATTAACTGACAACACAGATGTTGATAAATGTCGAACAAATAAAATCAACTGACAACACAGATGTTGATAAATGTCGAGGGCTGACAAATAAAATCACAACACAGATGTTGATAAATGTCGAGGGCTGACAAATCAACTGACAACACAGATGTTGATCAATGTCGGGGGAGGACAAATTAACTGACAACACAGATGTTGATAAATGTCGAGGGCTGACAAATCAACTGACAACACAGATGTTGATCAATGTCGGGGGAGGACAAATTAACTGACAACACAGATGTTGATAAATGTCGAGGGCTGACAAATAAAATCACAACACAGATGTTGATAAATGTCGAGGGCTGACAAATCAACTGACAACACAGATGTTGATAAATGTCTGGGGAGGACAAATAAACTGACAACACAGATGTTGATAAATGTCGAGGGCTGACAAATAAAATCACAACACAGATGTTGATAAATGTCGAGGGCTGACAAATAAACTGACATCACAGATGTTGATGAATGTCGAGGGCTGACAAATCAACTGACAACACAGATGTTGATAAATGTCGAGGGCTGACAAATAAACTGACATCACAAATGTTAATGAATGTCGAGGGCTGACAAATAAAATCACAACACAGATGTTGATAAATGTCGAGGGCTGACAAATAAACTGACATCACAGATGTTGATGAATGTCGACGGCTAACAAATAACATCACAACACAGATGTTGATAAATGTCGAGGGAGGACAAATACACTGACATCACAGATGTTGATGAATGTCGAGGGCTGACAAATCAACTGACAACACAGATGTTGATAAATGTCGAGGGCTGACAAATAAACTGATATTACAGATGTTGATAAATGTCGATGGCTGACAAATAACATCACAACACATATGTTGATGAATGTCGAGGGCTGACAAATCAACTGACAACACAGATGTTGATAAATGTCGAGGGCTGACAAATAAACTGACATCACAGATGTTGATAAATGTCGAGGGCTGACAAATAAACTGACAACACAGATGTTGATAAATGGCGAGGGCTGACAAATAAACTGACATCACAGATGTTGATAAATGTCGAGGGCTGACAAATAAACTGACATCACAGATGTTGATAAATGTCGAGGGAGGACAAATAAACTGACATCAAAGATGTTGATAAATGTCGACGGCTGACAAATAAACTGACAACACAGATGTTGATAAATGTCGAAGGCTGACAAATAAACTGAAAACACAGATGTTAATAAATGTCGAGGGCTGACAAATAAAATCAAAACACAGATGTTGATAAATGTCGAGGGCTGACAAATAAACTGACAACACAGATGTTAATCAATGTCGGGGGAGGACAGATAAACTGACAACACAGATGTTGATAAATGTCTGGGGAGGACAAATAAACTGACAACACAGATGTTGATGAATGGCGAGGGCTGACAAATAAAATCACAACACAGATGTTGATAAATGTCGAGGGCTGACAAATAAACTGACATCACAAATGTTAATGAATGTCGAGGGCTGACAAATAAAATCACAACACAGATGTTGATAAATGTCGAGGGCTGACAAATAAACTGACATCACAGATGTTGATGAATGTCGACGGCTAACAAATAACATCACAACACAGATGTTGATAAATGTCGAGGGAGGACAAATACACTGACATCACAGATGTTGATGAATGTCGAGGGCTGACAAATCAACTGACAACACAGATGTTGATCAATGTCGGGGGAGGACAAATAAACTGACAACACAGATGTTGATAAATGTCTGGGGAGGACAAATAAACTGACAACACAGATGTTGATAAATGTCTGGGGAGGACAAATAAACTGACAACACAGATGTTGATAAATGTCGAGGGCTGACAAATAAACTGACAACACAGATGTTGATAAATGTCGAGGGCTGACAAATAAACTGACATCACAGATGTTGATAAATGTCGAGGGCTGACAAATCAACTGACAACACAGATGTTGATGAATGGCGAGGGCTGACAAATAAACTGACATCACAGATGTTGATAAATGTCGAGGGCTGACAAATAAAATCAAAACACAGATGTTGATAAATGTCGAGGGCTGACAAATAAACTGACAACACAGATGTTGATCAATGTCGGGGGAGGACAAATTAACTGACAACACAGATGTTGATAAATGTCGAGGGCTGACAAATAAACTGACATCACAAATGTTAATGAATGTCGAGGGCTGACAAATAAAATCACAACACAGATGTTGATAAATGTCGAGGGCTGACAAATAAACTGACATCACAGATGTTGATGAATGTCGACGGCTAACAAATAACATCACAACACAGATGTTGATAAATGTCGAGGGAGGACAAATACACTGACATCACAGATGTTGATAAATGTCGAGGGCTGACAAATAAACTGACATCACAGATGTTGATAAATGTCGAGGGCTGACAAATAAACTGACATCACAGATGTTGATAAATGTCGAGAGCCGACAAATAAACTGACAACACAGATGTTGATCAATGTCGAGGGCTGACAAATAAACTGACATCACAGATGTTGATAAATGTCGAGGGCTGACAAATAAACTGACATCACAGATGTTAATAAATGTCGAGGGCCGACAAATAAACTGACAGCACAGATGTTGATAAATGTCGAGGGCTGACAAATAAACTGACATCACAGATGTTGATAAATGTCGAGAGCCGACAAATAAACTGACATCACAGATGTTAATAAATGTCGAGGGCCGACAAATAAACTGACAACAAAGATGTTGATAAATGTCGAGGGCTGACAAATAAACTGACATCACAGATGTTGATAAATGTCGAGAGCCGACAAATAAACTGACAACACAGATGTTGATAAATGTCGAGGGCTGACAAATAAACTGGCATCACAGATGTTGATAAATGTCGAGGTCGACGAATAAACTGACAACACAGATGTTGATAAATGTCGAGGGCTGACAAATAAAATCACAACACAGATGTTGATAAATGTCGAGGGCTGACAAATAAACTGACAACACAGATGTTGATAAATGTCGGGGGAGGACAAATAAACTGACATCACAGATGTTGATAAATGTCGGGGGAGGACAAATAAACTTACATTATAGATGTTCGGGAGATGGATGTTAAGTAATATCATTTTCAACATGGAGTTAAATACGGTAACAACCTACATTGTGATTTTGTTGTAGCAAACCAGGTTCTAATTTGAGAACGTTTCAAATTTAATTGACTTCAGCTCTTCCAGAACACCTGGTCTTGTCTGTATTTATTGGTATTTTCCCCAAATGGACATCAGTATTTTCATTCACAAATGGCTTCTTCATGTTTTTGATTTTATGAATGCAATATATTTTTATATATAACATTGCTTTACTTGTTTCTTAAATTTAGAATTTATTCAAAACATTTTCTTTCTGGTATTTTGATTCCTTTGACAACATTTATAAAAATAATTACGTTAATTAAACGCTTCAACCAAAACTCTGTGACATGTGGTATTCGTTATAAGAAACGTAATATTGGAAGGAGTTAAAAACACACGCACACATCTATTGAGGAAGTTTACTGGTTATTCAAAGAATGTTGTCAACGTTTACGATAGTTTCAAAGATTCATTTCGAAATAATAGCAATAAAATACGTCTTTCTAAAGCAAAATACCGCCATCGCTCTATTTAGATAATATCGTTTTATTACATGTTATGAAAAATCTAAAATTCCTTTCGCCATGGGGACAAATATCTCTAGTGTCACTTGATTTCGATTTCTCATACTAATATCATTTTTGCAAACTGAACCATATTGTCATAGAATGTATATATAGATTCCAATAATGTTTGGTGCCACGTGCAGTGTCCAAAGGACTTGAAACAATCGCAGTTTTGATTGGTCGCTAAGGTACAAAGAATAACTTGACTTCCGGTGTCAAATGTCTTATATCATCGTATATAGGCGAGCCGAAGGAAGGAATTGGCAGGCGGAACCCAGACACGAACAGGCAGGCAGGTGAGCCGTTTGAATATATTGTGTGGATGTTTGTGTTAATGTTGTCGAAAGGAACATTTAGTAGCAGGTGAGGAATTACGGGATAAGTTAAGGTTATTGCAAAGGGCTTTTTTAAAACAGTAATGTGAACTGTTTGTTTTAAGGATTGATGAATTGTCGACTTTTGGGAGAGTAAGTATGCAAGCAGGTAAGATTTGTCGGTAATGCTTTGAGGAAATTTACACTGAAATTATAATATTCTGATGAGCCTTTGCACATACAAAAGTAGGCTTTTTCACTTCAAAGCTTGTTTTCGTTTCTTATAGATACAATATATTGATAAAGTAACAGTTCCAAGACATCGAACAGTACGCTGTGGCTCGTTAGTTCCGAATGTGTAGGCATTATCACTTAACATGTTCAGGGCACAGTGTAAGATTTTATTTCACATCACCATCTTTTATTCTTCATCACGAACAGTTAATGTCTTGAAATATTTCAATTCGGACATTCTAGGAAAAGTGAAAATTGTTTTGAAACTCGCTTGGAATTGACCGTGGTAAGTGATTTCTCTGCAACAGTAATAAAATCCATTCTTTAAAAATTTGTCGTTTGATTGCAGCTTTGATATTGGTGTTAACTCGCTACATTCTATCACTTGAATATCATTTATTAACAAAACATATCCATTAGTGGTAGGATTTAGTTAAGACTTTTCCGCAGTTTTGATTGATGAACTGTACTAAAACATTTTCGTTACATAACAATTTAACACCGACATTTCATTTGACATTTAGCGTTGAGGAAATGCATTTAAATCATGGTTCACAATTTCGATTTCCCTTGTGACGATTGTGACGGTGAAAATCTATAGATGCCATATTGGTACTTCAGTAGACTACGGCGTTTTGATGCAGTGACTTCAGGAACTATAATAATGATATGCTATGTCATAAAACGTTAGTTTGAGACCATTCCGTCAAAGATTATGGTTATAAATATTTGTATTATTGAATTAAATTATGTACCAGTAATCCTTTGATGTTGATATTTTCGCAGTCACAGAGAGGTGACATAGAGGCATCATAAAATCAACAGAAAAAAATGTGTTTATTATACGTTTGTACTTACCGGAAAAGTACAAGCTGCTTTTAAGCGTGTCGTCAATATTGGTCTTAAAACGATTCAGAACACTGCGGTAATGCCTGCAATACAAGTGATGTGCCACGTGTGCCATTTAACATCATTTAACCATCACAGTGATGTTTATACCTTATGTGACTGGCAATAGTTTTTTTTTCTATTACTCTTAACCGAAGACGTAAGGGAAATAAATGTCTTCGAGGAGAAAATATAGTGTTCAAATATTTTTTCATACATTTCAAATGAATACGAGGCATTTCATAAACGGAAACAAACGTTATTATGTACATTATATTCATGTCACATTTAGATTCATTTAAAATCAAATGACTGAACTCCCTATGGTAAGTGTATTGATCAGAAGGTGACGATCAGCATGCAATCCTGGTCTGGATCAAATGTTTCTTTGTTAATGTTATGAAATCTACTAAGAATATGCTATCTATCGGTGTGAACGTGAACGTGGTGTGAATGTGAAACAAATTAGTAAATGTTGTCTGTATATGTATCGAATCTTACATTTCAGATCGTTTTAAGGAACTGTAATATGTTTTGGACGTTTCGGTTGTTGAGTGAAAGCATTTAGCATGTTATAATTATGTCTGTTATTATACATTCAAATAAGGTGTATTTCATACTCAGTAGGACAGGTAAACGGTAACGACATCGGAAATAATGTGTTATTGGAGATATTTCTTCAGGTGTTTATAAAATAGATTTTTGAAAGTGGGAAACTGCTTTATGACCCATTTAAATAGTTTTTGAAATTATGTATCTGGTTCTAAATTTGTATTTGTTAATGTGTCATTCACTAGAACGGCTTTTATATAATTTTGTGAGATTACAAAAATAAGACATTTCTAGTGGATTCGAGTCCCTACATACTACATACCATACTCTGATTCATTTCAATAGTGACATAACTAATTATAAATAGACTTGGCCTTTGACCTCTTTTTGAAATTATCTAGTATTGCAAATCAGGGAAAAAACCGTTGCAGAAAGAACAGAATTTCGCAGTAAACCAAATTAAGCATACATTTGTTGTTATTTGTTGAACTTTAGAAGATGACATGAGATTATGTGCTTTAAGATCCGAAAGGTCCCCGAGGCCTGTGTCATATACTTAGCGAATACTTTTGTCAATGATGCAGTTATCATACATTTGCTCATTCGGACGTGGTGTATTAAATTTACTGGTGTATACACATGTTACGTACGGTACAACCAGTTTTATATTCAAGTCAATGTAGTGATGTCTATTGTCATCTTCAATAGCACTCTCCCTCCCTCTCATTCTATTTCTATACTAAAGAAATAAAAAAGACACACACGGACAGAATCTGCTCACATCCGAAAGTTAATGTTGAATACCGAAAAAAAACATATACAGATTACCATAATTCTGTCAGAGAATAGTTCAGGAAAGAACAAGAAAAATATTGAACATGACGAAATGAGAGACCAAATGCTTCTTTCATTAAATACTTTAACTTGGGTATAAAACGTGGTCATGGCATCACACAGGTCTTTAACCCAACAAGAGTTCTCTGTGTACTACTTCGGTACAGAAAATCAGTTAAGGAGACTACAAGCATATTTGTACCAATGTCAAACTTGCCTATTGACCCTATTATGAATGGTACGCACGTGTGCTCGATAATTTTTCCTGCGTATTCACGCTGCAAAATTGTTTTTTAATGAGAAGGGAATTTTGCAGTTTTAGAGATACTTCGGAGGAAAAAAGAGACGTATTTCCCACGAAAATTTTTCAAATGTGATTTTATAACGTTGATATGTCATTTCTCAAGTACCTGTTTTTTCGCGATTTCATTCTGTCGCCAAAAATTCCACTCTTTACAATAGTTTCGTTTGGAATTTGTTTCCCTAAAATCACAATGAATAGTGCAGTGGTAAGTTACTGTACCCTACCAGACGCTGTTGTGGCCATTATTATCGATAGGTTTTATGTTTCGCTATTTAAAAAATGAAAAATAAGACACATTGAAACTAAGACAAGAAGAATAAACCATAACCTTATTCTGACTCTCCGAATAAAACATCCCTTTTTTTCATCAAGCTTTTAATAAAACTGTGAAATCTTGAACACATCAAACTTTACTGTCTGGTATAAGATGTTGTGATAAAATGATTTTTTTTCAATAAAATCTTTTGATATTTTTATAAATGGAGCACTTTAAACCTGTTGACAATTATATGGTGCTCTCACAATCGCACTGATTTTACAATAAATGGTTCAAGGATGGTATTATCGTCAATTTGTGAGTCTTAAGGAGATGAAAACCTCGTCATTTAGATATCTTTAGATGTATATAACTCTTTATAAGATAAAAGAGGATGCTATGTGGAGCAGACAGTGGATAAACTGTTATCTGTACAAAACATTAGCAGTTATACATCCGTTGGGAAGAAGGAGGAAACATTGTGAACGCCACCTTAAGTTTGACAAATAGATATTACTGTTCTCTTAATCACCATACTTGTCGCTATACATACAGACTAAACACACACCAAGGAGAAATCGACGCACCTCTCCCAGTGTATAACAGACTTTCAGAAGGCTTTCCCTAGCATTAAGTAGCTTAGTGTCTTTTTGAATCCTCCGTTTACTCCGGAATATTTCATTTATGAAGAGACGGAGGGAAAGATTTATGAAGTAAATTACTCACTGTTAATTAAGACCGTCGACCTTTAAATTTTGTGTGTGTGTGGGTGGGAAGGGAGGGGATGGAGTATTTTTTAACTAGAAGTGTTGGATCTCTCGTAAATCGAAAAAAACATTTTGTACATTTATCCGATATCGACAGAGGAGAGCAGTAACATAGTATGTATTTGTTGATTCCGTGTGAGAGATACTAAAATGATTTGTCACATCTCTGTTTAAGTGAAAGTGTGAACCTGCCGGTCACAAGAATAAAACGCAAATTATGTCGACATTAATTGCATTGTAGATACAGCAAGATAAAGCATTTCAGAAATACTCTCGTGTATATATACTATCGTCCAGTACCTACATAGCCATGATAAATGTGTCCACCTAGACGTGAGGCCGCGCGCGGTTACCTCAGTGGAAGTATATATATGTCTACAACGGAGGTCTCTTGGGAATCATCGGTAGCCCACACACTTATGTAAAACAATGTACACTTCTTTGCGCGTTCGTTTTGGAGTCACCATTTGGTTCGGTTACGCAATACGCGTTCAAGTCATATTTCCCGTTCATAGGAGATTACGATCAAACTAATCACCTGTGACACGTACTTCCGGGGACTACTGCTGAGCGGGAAAGCTCCTACTGAGTTCACGGTTCAAAAGTGGACACTAGACATGAAAACAACACATCCAGATTATGAATTTGATCCTGACAAAATTGAGGTTTTGGATTATCAGTTCTCTGTACTGTCTAATAAAAATAATTTTTTTTCGACATCCAACAGTAACAGATTACGTGGACTTAATCCCTGTCTCTGATTGGCTCATTGTTCATGTCAAGTTAAAACTAAGAGTATAAAAACTGGTTAGTTTAAAATGTATCAGGATTTCCATAAATCTTCACAGTAATGATTTTTTATCAATTATTTCGTCGACGAAGTTATTTAAAATCAATCAACAGGCAGAATTACTACTGAGAAAGCTAATGTATTCGCTACTGGTTCCTTCTTACAAATACCATTGATTGATTAGTAAATGAATAAACACATCGCATCTTTTATTACTGATGGATTCATGATTTCATTTACTTTTCTTTTCTTTTTTTCTAAGAAGTGAATGAAATACGAATATTTGAAAACTAAATTTTAAAAATTGATATCAAAAAGTAGATATCGGTATAATTTCACACATGATAGATAATCTTGAAAAAGTATCTGAAATATAACAATAAAAATATAAATAGATAAACACCATCTTAATACAACTTAAAATCAACAGAACGAAAATTAACTGGAAAGAAACTTTAATAAGAAGTATAAGACAGTGTTCCGGAAGGGTAGGCATCTTCTACTGCATCGACGACATCCAAATGTAATTTTGGTCGGTCCAAGAAAGTAATGTCACATTCACAAGTAAGAACAAAAACGAAAACAACATGCATACTGATGAACATAGAACATACCTTGTTTTATATCGTAGGTAAACATAATTCTGGAATCGGGGGACAATGTAAACTCATCTCGAAATGGGATTTCGAACTGCATCCTTTTACTTACTAAAATGAACAATAATAAATGTCACTAGCCCCCTTAATATATAATAGGCGTTTTGACAGACGAGGTTAGTACCTGTGACTGGTCTCTCTTCACCAAACAAGCAGTAAAGTGAACTATTTTATCACTTAAATTCTATGTGTGAAAAGGGTATTAAGAAGAAAATTATTACAATCACATGAGTGTTTATGCGTTGTAGTTTTAATATACTGTATACCCAGCACGTGTAAATGTATATCACATGCAATTTTAAGAGTACACATTCATTATACGTCCGTGTACTCGCGAAAGGTATAATTTGCTAAACAGTGACTTTATCGATCACTTTGAAATATTTGGAATGCAAGTATCTATTTTTCTATCTTCTATATCCTTTTTTTACAGGTGTCCAATTTAAGATGTCCCTTCGTTCAATCCTAGCTCTCCTAACCACCTTTGCTTTCATACAGCTGAGCAAAGCGTTATTCTACACTGACAGTAAACAAAATGATTTCCCTAGAATTGGTAAACGGCGACCTATATATCGATCTGAACCTTGGTCAGGAGACTCGTTGGTCACAGAGCCGAGAACGGAGATGTCTTACGGTCCTTTTAAAGAGGAGGGTCAATTGTTGGACCCTATGTATAATAAGGAAGAAACAGACATGCCATACACCACTAGACTTGAAGACCAAAAACCAACTTCCAGTTTTCTAAACTCTGTGTACTATCGAGTTCTCGGCCGAAATGGTGAGTTACTGCTTACAATACAATAAAACAGCTTCTGGCCATATATTAATGCGTTTTGTCTATTTATTTGTATATTTACGTGTTTATTCGTTAAGTCATTTATTGATATTTGATATTCTTATTTTCCTGTAACAAATATTTCAGATTTTTTATATTATGTGTTTGGTTCTAAATTAGTATTTGTTAATGTGTCATTCACTAGAACGGATTTTGTATAATTTTGTGAGATTACAAAAATAAGACATTTCTAGTGTATTCGAGTCCCTACATACCACATACCATGTTCTGATTCATTTCAATAGTGACATAACTAATTATAAATAAACTTGACCTTTGACTAATGTATAAGAATATGTATATATACATTAGGATTTCATAGCAATATTTCAAGAAAGTTGAACTAAAAGTTAAACATTTTCAACTGACGTATTTTTTTCGGAAATGTCTGTCGTCAGTTTAAGAATATTTCAATTATTTATCGCTTATTCTCAAAATCAAGCAAAAAAAGTACAGCTCTTATTCATGCATTTTCAAAATTCCTTGAACCAATGAAAGCTTATGTGTGGTCTTAGCCACTCCCTCGTCCAGCATTATTCCACAAAGATTATGTTGTGTAAACAAATATGCTATGTCATATAATTTTTAAGAATGTTTTGAATGGTTAACAGGATGAACTTTGACCGAAAGGGAAATTCACGCACTCACGGAAAACGCGTAATTAGTAGATGTAGTTCACAGATGATTTTGTAAAAAAAAAAAAAATGATTTCGATGTGATTTATGTATTTTTTTCCTTGGGGATAACGAAACAATTTATATCTAGTTATGATTTATAATGAGTTACAGTCATTATTATTATTATGTTTATTCAGGCAAAGGCATAATAAAATTACAAATATCACATTACATAAGCAATTCAATAACAATTAAAATCAGTAATAAATTATTGTGGATTTCTTAAAATTATTAATTATAAAATATAAGATCTCACAGAAGAATTTCACATACCTTAAAATATCACAGTTTAAACTAGTATCGCAGAAATTAAATCACACTGTGCTTGCAAATCTTCTAAGTAAAAATAGTTGAAAATTTTAGAAATATCAATAAAAAAGAGAGAAATTTGATAAAACCAGATGAAAATGCCTTTGGCCTTGGATTACCCATAAAGCCTATAAAATAGGCTTATTTCCAATGGGGTCTCTACACATATTTCTGAAATTGACAATATTGCATATTAATAAGCTTGGCGTCTATTCTTACGCCCCAACTGATGACATAAACAAAATACACATCGGTACAGAATAGCTCAATTCAACTTCGGAATAGACTTTCTATTCCGGTAAATTTCAGGTTTTTGGGTTTTTTTTTTTTTTAGTTTTTCTTACGTTTCAAAAATAATTAATGCGAGTGAAAGAGACACCAAATACTACAACACTCGTTGTGTAACCTCTATATAATCATTAAGAGTAGGGGTGTTCGGTTAAATCAATCGAACCGATTAACGGCAAGTAAAATGATTAATGATACAAAGTTTCGTCTTACTATTTTATCCTGAAACAATATGACTGTGACTGGTCTGTGTTATACTTCCAATCTAAATTCTTGTCTTTACTCTAAAAGATGACAATTAACAAACCATTCATCCCAACCTTTCGCTTTTTTTTTTTTTTTTTTTTTTGTCCCGAAAAGATGAGAATTCAGGTTCGTTCATTTTCGTCTTTTAGGGGCGAAACACGAAAAAAACGAGAATTTAGATTTTTTGATTCTCGGAGACAACGAAATGGCACAAATCAGCCAGGTATAAAGAAAGGTACACGACACTAGTCCTGTAACTACTTTTTCCCTGTTTATTTGTCACATAATCGACATAAACTTCTCTCGAGGCGTAACTTTTCTGGGCTTTGTGGTAAAGAATTATTCATTTTTGTTTCATATGACAATTTGAAACCCGTTTCGAAAATTATATTTTCGCTCTACCAGTCTCACAAAAATTAACAATAATGAAAAACAGACCTGAGGTCCGTTTTGCAAAATCTTATATCGACAAATGTATAGATTTTAACTCGGACAAAATTTATTATTTATATGGTCAATATTTGTTGCTGTTTGCCGTTTTTCTTTCTTTTTTTTTTCGTCTGGTATAGAGGTCTTGCATATAAGTCCTGAACCGGAAATAAACTTATCCTATCTCTTCTGTATATCCGTTTAGGTGTTTAGGCCCTTAGCATCACTGACCAGTCCTTAAGGGACAAAACAGTTGTTTGTTACAATTTCTGTATTTGGTTCCATTATATCTGATTTCATTTTTTTATTTAAAGATGTTATTCATTTGTGTGCGTTTTGCACAATATCCGGGTAATAATCTTAATTCAGTAGCGAACTTACATTAGAATCGGACACAATGATTACATTCTATATAGCTCGGACCGATATTGATGTCTGTGTCATTAAAACGTCGGGAATAACGTATGTTATTGTGTAATATGAACTGACCTTTATCGAAATGAGACACCAAGTAACGATTGAAATCTTAGGTGACAAATATTTGTCGCTAGACGCAAAACTATGATTACAATAATGATTTGGTTCTAACATAATGTTCATTCTCTTCACTTATGAAATAGTATACATATAATATATATATCCCTCTGTGAGGTCTCCTCGTGTAGGTCAGATATAACAATAATCATTGAGAATCTACTATATATTGTCATATTGATCATACCCAAACTATCAGGGATATACACATAGAATTATCGACAGGGAAGATAAAATAAATCAAATGATACACAGACTATTTGTAAATTCTTTCCTTTAATTTTTTTATTTATTATTATCATTATTTATTGTGATTGTATTTTTTTAGATGCCAATATCAGAAACCTACAAAAACAATGCCCTTATCATCCATAATCAATAATATTGGGTCTATTTGGTTTCATCATCATTTGTTAAATTGTAAAATTGAGTGTTTTAGAAACTCGTTCTTCAGTGGCCGCTAAAGACTTGACAATAGTATGTTTATGATTAATTCTATCAAAATATCCTGACCACTTAAAAGCAGAGAAAAGTCAGTATCAGAAGAAACAGAGGATAGTTTATAGTGTCGTCAGTAATAACAAATAGCTTTACCTCGTCGATCTATTATTTCTGTATCTTTCACTTGTGTAAGTTACAAAAATTCTCAGACACACGAGGGAAACATATTTGTTATTACTGAAGACACTATTGAATTTTCTATTTGTCACATTTTCACAAGCAAAATAGCCGAACTGCTGGCATGTTTAGAACAGATATCAAACGAGGAAGCACAAAAGCAGATTTCAATATAAATTTCTTTTTATTCCTTCAGAAAATGTTATTTATTCACGTCAATAACAGACAAAATTTGCAGTAAAGCGTTCAGAGAGAGTTTAACCTGTGTCAAGTTACTACGCGGCTGAAAATACGACGGCACCTTACATCTGTCACTGTTGATGGCACGAATGCCCTTGAAATGTCTAATGTATTAGCTCCACATTCAAGAAGTGTGTTTGGGGATTGGGTTTGATCTCTGATAAGGCCATTTGCGCTGCATTGTTTGATAACTTTCATGGAAATGAAATTTATCATGGAATTGATTGTCGTGTTACTAGTAACCAACCCATGCAGGTTTCTGGTTTATGCTTTTTTGCATGGGGCTATGTGATTTGTCAGTTTTATAAGGTGATATGTGTTCTCTCTTTTCATTGGCGCACGTTTGCAAAAGTGAGTAAAAAATCGCACTTTTATCAATGAGACAATTATCTATATTTCACTGGCAAAAATGCACTAAAATAATAATTTGTATATGTAGTTCATAGTCTAAAACATTTTATAAAAGGCTGAATTTGGTTTTTATTCCAGGCTTCCGTTACCTTTCCAACGACAGGGCGCATGCGTCTCAGGATCTCGATGTACAAGGATCGCGGAGATACTACTAGCAGCAGGTGTCATGTGACTTCATTTCAACGACGCCAATGATCTATTATATTGGTACTTTAGATTCTAAATAAAGTGTACGTTTCAAAATCCTCGTTTGTCTTTAAAGTTTAAGTGGTTTCCTGATGTATGTGTGTTTACTGATGCAATACATTTGAGATTTTTGTTGATGTTTGTAGGTCTACCGCTATTTGTACACTTTGTATAAAGCGGATGTTTTCTGTCACCGCGAACCTAGAAGTCTGAAATGTTGCTGCCTTATATCAAATATAACTTGATCTAACCGAAATTAAGTAACACAATCGTTATTGTTAGTGGATTACGTTCAATGCAACATCCATTTTCATCATCGCCAGATTATAACATATCCCGATTTTGGCTTCAATATCAAATACAACACATTTTCACGGAGGCATGTTTGGTGTAGCCTGGACATAATTGACATTTTGACCAACAGATGTTTGGTGTAGCCTGGACATAATTGACATTGTGACCAACAGATGTTTGTTGTAGCCTGGACATAATTGCCATTATGACCAACATATGATTGGTGTAGCCTGGACATAACTGACATTTTGACCAAGAGATGTTTGGTGTAGCCTGGACATAATTGACATTGTGATCAACATATGATTGGTGTAGTCTGGACATAATTGAAATTGTGACCAACAGATGTTTGTTGTAGCCTGGACATAACTGACATTTTGACCAAGAGATGTTTGTTGTAGCCTGGACATAATTGCCATTGTGACCAACATATGATTGGTGTAGCCTGGACATAACTGACATTTTGACCAAGAGATGTTTGTTGTAGCCTGGACATAATTGACATTTTGACCAACAGATGTTTGTTGTAGCCTGGACATAACTGACATTTTGACCAACAGATGTTTGGTGTAGCCTGGACATAATTGACTTTGTGACCAACAGATGTTTAGTGTAGCCTGGAAATAACTGACATTTTGATCAAGAGATGTTTGGTGTAGCCTGGACATAATTGACATTGTGACCAACAGATGTTTGTTGTAGCCTGGACATAATTGACATTTTGACCAACATATGATTGGTGTAGCCTGGACATAGTTGAAATTGTGACCAACAGATGTTTGTTGTAGCCTGGACATAACTGACATTTTGACCAAGAGATGTTTGTTGTAGCCTGGACATAATTGCCATTGTGACCAACATATGATTGGTGTAGCCTGGACATAACTGACATTTTGACCAACGAATGTTTGTTGTAGCCTGGACATAACTGACATTGTGACCAACAGATATTTGTTGTAGCCTGGACATAACTGACATTTTGACCAACAGATGTTTGGTGTAGCCTGGACATAATTGACATTGTGACCAACATATGATTGGTGTAGCCTGGACATAACTGACATTTTGACCAACAGATGTTTGGTGTAGCCTGGACATAATTGACATTGTGACATTTTGACCAACAGATGTTTGGTGTAGCCTGGACATAATTGACATTGTGACCAACAGATGTTTGTTGTAGCCTGGACATAACTGACATTTTGACCAAGAGATGTTTGTTGTAGCCTGGACATAATTGCCATTGTGACCAACATATGATTGGTGTAGCCTGGACATAACTGACATTTTGACCAACAGATGTTTGGTGTAGCCTGGACATAATTGCCATTGTGACCAACATATGATTGGTGTAGCCTGGACATAACTGACATTTTGACCAAGAGATGTTTGGTGTAGCCTGGACATAATTGACATTGTGATCAACATATGATTGGTGTAGTCTGGACATAATTGAAATTGTGACCAACAGATGTTTGTTGTAGCCTGGACATAACTGACATTTTGACCAAGAGATGTTTGTTGTAGCCTGGACATAATTGCCATTGTTACCAACATATGATTGGTGTAGCCTGGACATAACTGACATTTTGACCAACAGATGTTTGTTGTAGCCTGGACATAATTGACATTGTGACTAACAGATGTTTGTTGTAGCCTGGACATAACTGACATTTTGACCAACAGATGTTTGGTGTAGCCTGGACATAATTGACATTGTGACCAACATATGATTGGTGTAGCCTGGACATAACTGACATTTTGACCAACAGATGTTTGGTGTAGCCTGGACATAATTGACTTTGTGACCAACAGATGTTTGTTGTAGCCTGGACATAATTGACATTTTGACCAACATATGATTGGTGTAGCCTGGACATAGTTGAAATTGTGACCAACAGATGTTTGTTGTAGCCTGGACATAACTGACATTTTGACCAAGAGATGTTTGTTGTAGCCTGGACATAATTGCCATTGTGACCAACATATGATTGGTGTAGCCTGGACATAACTGACATTTTGACCAACGAATGTTTGTTGTAGCCTGGACATAACTGACATTGTGACCAACAGATATTTGTTGTAGCCTGGACATAACTGACATTTTGACCAACAGATGTTTGGTGTAGCCTGGACATAATTGACATTGTGACATTTTGACCAACAGATGTTTGGTGTAGCCTGGACATAATTGACATTGTGACCAACAGATGTTTGTTGTAGCCTGGACATAACTGACATTTTGACCAAGAGATGTTTGTTGTAGCCTGGACATAATTGCCATTGTGACCAACATATGATTGGTGTAGCCTGGACATAACTGACATTTTGACCAACAGATGTTTGGTGTAGCCTGGACATAATTGACTTTGTGACCAACAGATGTTTAGTGTAGCCTGGACATAACTGACATTTTGATCAAGATATGTTTGGTGTAGCCTGGACATAACTGACATTGTGACCAACAGATGTTTGTTGTAGCCTGGACATAATTGACATTGTGACCAACATATGATTGGTGTAGCCTGGACATAATTGAAATTGTGACCAACAGATGTTTGGTGTAGCCTGGACATAATTGACATTGTGACCAACAGATGATTGGTGTAGCCTGGACATAATTGACATTTTGACCAACAGATGTTTGGTGTAGCCTGGACATAACTAACATTTTGACCAAGAGATGTTTGTTGTAGCCTGGACATAACTGACATTTTGACCAAGAGATGTTTGTTGTAGCCTGGACATAATTGACATTGTGACCAACAGATGTTTGGTGTAGCCTGGACATAACTGACATTTTGACCAAGAGATGTTTGTTGTAGCCTGGACATAACTGACATTTTGACCAAGAGATGATTGTTGTAGCCTGGACATAATTGACATTGTGACCAACATATGATTGGTGTAGCCTGGACATAACTGACATTTTGACCAACAGATGTTTGTTGTAGCCTGGACATAATTGACATTGTGACCAAGAGATGTTTGGTGTAGCGTGGACATAACTAACATTTTGACCAAGAGATGTTTGGTGTAGCGTGGACATAACTAACATTTTGACCAAGAGATGTTTGTTGTAGCCTGGACATAATTGACATTTTGACCAAGAGATGTTTGGTGTAGCCTGAACATAATTGACATTGTGACCAACAGATGTTTGTTGTAGCCTGGACATAATTGACATTTTGACCAAGAGATGTTTGGTGTAGCCTGGACATAACTGACATTTTGACCAAGTGATGTTTGGTGTAGCCTTGACATAACTGACATTTTGACCAACAGATGTTTGTTGTAGCCTGGACATAATTGCCATTGTGACCAACATATGATTGGTGTAGCCTGGACATAACTGACATTGTGATCAACAGATGTTTGTTGTAGCCTGGACATAATTGACATTGTGACCAACAGATGTTTGGTGTAGCCTGGACATAACTGACATTTTGACCAAGAGATGTTTGGTGTAGCCTGGACATAATTGCCATTGTGACCAACATATGATTGGTGTAGCCTGGACATAACTGACATTTTGACCAACGAATGTTTGTTGTAGCCTGGACATAACTGACATTGTGACCAACAGATATTTGTTGTAGCCTGGACATAACTGACATTTTGACCAACAGATGTTTGGTGTAGCCTGGACATAATTGACATTGTGACATTTTGACCAACAGATGTTTGGTGTAGCCTGGACATAATTGACATTGTGACCAACAGATGTTTGTTGTAGCCTGGACATAACTGACATTTTGACCAAGAGATGTTTGTTGTAGCCTGGACATAATTGCCATTGTGACCAACATATGATTGGTGTAGCCTGGACATAACTGACATTTTGACCAACAGATGTTTGGTGTAGCCTGGACATAATTGACTTTGTGACCAACAGATGTTTAGTGTAGCCTGGACATAACTGACATTTTGATCAAGATATGTTTGGTGTAGCCTGGACATAACTGACATTGTGACCAACAGATGTTTGTTGTAGCCTGGACATAATTGACATTGTGACCAACATATGATTGGTGTAGCCTGGACATAATTGAAATTGTGACCAACAGATGTTTGGTGTAGCCTGGACATAATTGACATTGTGACCAACAGATGATTGGTGTAGCCTGGACATAATTGACATTTTGACCAACAGATGTTTGGTGTAGCCTGGACATAACTAACATTTTGACCAAGAGATGTTTGTTGTAGCCTGGACATAACTGACATTTTGACCAAGAGATGTTTGTTGTAGCCTGGACATAATTGACATTGTGACCAACAGATGTTTGGTGTAGCCTGGACATAACTGACATTTTGACCAAGAGATGTTTGTTGTAGCCTGGACATAACTGACATTTTGACCAAGAGATGATTGTTGTAGCCTGGACATAATTGACATTGTGACCAACATATGATTGGTGTAGCCTGGACATAACTGACATTTTGACCAACAGATGTTTGTTGTAGCCTGGACATAATTGACATTGTGACCAAGAGATGTTTGGTGTAGCGTGGACATAACTAACATTTTGACCAAGAGATGTTTGGTGTAGCGTGGACATAACTAACATTTTGACCAAGAGATGTTTGTTGTAGCCTGGACATAATTGACATTTTGACCAAGAGATGTTTGGTGTAGCCTGAACATAATTGACATTGTGACCAACAGATGTTTGTTGTAGCCTGGACATAATTGACATTTTGACCAAGAGATGTTTGGTGTAGCCTGGACATAACTGACATTTTGACCAAGTGATGTTTGGTGTAGCCTTGACATAACTGACATTTTGACCAACAGATGTTTGTTGTAGCCTGGACATAATTGCCATTGTGACCAACATATGATTGGTGTAGCCTGGACATAACTGACATTGTGATCAACAGATGTTTGTTGTAGCCTGGACATAATTGACATTGTGACAACAGATGTTTGGTGTAGCCTGGACATAACTGACATTTTGACCAAGAGATGTTTGGTGTAGCCTGGACATAATTGACATTTTGACCAACAGATGTTTGGGTGGACCAGAAGTAAATGACATTGTGACCAAGAGATGTTTGGTGTAGCCTGGACATAATTGACATTTTGACCAACATATGTTTGGGTGGACCAGGCGTAATTGACATTTTGACCAACAGATGTTTGGGTGGATCAGGCGTAATTGACATTTTGACCAACAGATGTATGGATGGACCAGAAGTATTTGACATTTTGACCAACATATGTTTGGGTGGACCAGGAGTAATTGACATTTTGACCAACATATGTTTGGGTGGACCAGGCGTAATTGACATTTTGACCAACATATGTTTGTGTGGACCTGTCTGTACCCTTATCGAGGGAATGTCTGTACCCTTATGAGGGAATGTCTGTACCCTTATCGAGGAAATGTCTGTATCCTTATCGAGGAAATGTCTGTTCCCTTATCGAGGAAATGTCAGTACCCTTATCGAGGAAATGTCTGTACCCTTATCGAGGAAATGTCTGTTCCCTTATCGAGGAAATGTCTGTACCCTTATCGAGGGAGTGTGTACCCTTATCGAGGAAATGTCTGTACACTTATCGAGGGAATGTCTGTACCCTTATCAAGGGAATGTCTGTACCCTTATCGAGGGAATGTCTGTATCCTTATTGATGCGTATATTCAGAAAGTACATGGAAAAGTACGGTTTTCATGCTTAACAAGCAAGCCTTTATTTTTTCCCCGAAAGCATTTCCCAGAAAAGACTTCCTTGACAGATACAGTCTAATCATGATACGGTGTTTACGATCTTTTTTTAAAAAGCTTTGTCATCTAAGATCGTAATTTGATATTTACGTCTGTTGTCTGGAATAGGTTCAGTTATCTAAAAGTCAGAATGCACGTTTAGACATATTCTGTTCTAACGACCTGTGAAAAATGTTACATATATCCTAGGTATTATTTCTGACCAAGAACACTGCAGTATAACTTATCCTAATTACTGATCTCAAATTGCTAAGCATCAAACTTCTTTCGTTACAAATATTCTAAATAAGAAATTTCATTTTTGAAAGGATAACATGCGAAATGCTTCCTTCCAATTAAACATAAGAAATCACGAACTAAGAGAAGAACAGCTTTCGACAATGAAGAGATTTATTTCTGACCAAACAAAATGGTTCCCACATCCTGGTGCTGATAATAAGAATGACGACGTGTTTGATGGCGATCTAGATCGGAATATTAACCATGAAAAATGTTTGAGCGTAAAAACGCTAAAATAATGATCCAAAAATCTAAAATTCTAGTAAATCACATTCATTAATAAGAAAATACAAAAATATTCTGTAAAATCTGACACTGATATCTAAAGTAATACAACATACTGCTATATAAGGTAATACAACATACTGCTATATAAGGTAATACAACATAATGCTATATAAGGTAATAAAACATACTGCTATATAAGGTAATACAACATACTGCTATATAAGGTAATACAACATACTGCTATATAAGGTAATACAACATACTGCTATATAAGGTGATACAACATACTGCTATATAAGGCAATACAACATACTGCTATATAAGGTAATACAACATACTGCTAAATAAGGTAATACAACATACTGCTATATAAGGTAATACAACATACTGCTATATAAGGTAATACAACATACTGCTTGCTATATAAGGTGATACAACACACTGCTATATAAGCTGATACAACATACTGCTATATAAGGTAATACAACATACTGCTATATAGGGTGATACAACACACTGCTATATAAGGTAATACAACACACTGCTGTATAAGGTAATACAACACACTGCTATATAAGGTAATACAACATACTGCTATATAAGGGAATACAACATACTGCTATATACGGTAATACAACACACTGCCATATAAGGTAATACAACATACTGCTATATAAGGTAATACAACACACTGCTATATAATGTAATACAACACACTGCTATATCAGGTAATACAATACACTGCTATATAAGGAAATACAACACACTGCTATATAAGGTAACACAACATACTGCTATATAAGGTAATACACCACACTGCCATATAAGGTAATACAACACACTGCTATATATGGTAATACAACATACTGCTATATCAGGTAATACAACACACTGCTGTATAAGATAATACAACATACTGCCATATAAGGTAATACAACGTACTGCTATATAAGGTAATACAACATACTGCTATATAAGGTAATACAACACACTGCTGTATAAGGAAATACAACATACTGCTATATACGGTAATACAACACACTGCTATATCAGGTAATACAACACACTGCCATATAAGGAAATACAACACACTGCTATATAAGGTAATACAACATACTGCTTTATAAGGTGATACAACACACTGCTATATAAGGTAATACAAGACACTGCTATATATGGTGATACAACACACTGCTATATACGGTAATACAACACACTGCTATATCAGGTAATACAACACACTGCTGTATACGGTAATACAACATACTGCTATATCAGGTAATACAACACACTGCTATATAAGGAAATACAACACACTGCTATATAAGGTAACACAACATACTGCTATATAAGGTAATACACCACAGTGCCATATAAGGTAATACAACACACTGCTATATATGGTAATACAACACACTGCTATATCAGGTAATACAACACACTGCTATATAAGGAAATACAACACACTGCTATATAAGGTAACACAACATACTGCTATATAAGGTAATACACCACACTGCCATATAAGGTAATACAACACACTGCTATATATGGTAATACAACATACTGCTATATCAGGTAATACAACACACTGCTGTATAAGATAATACAACACACTGCCATATAAGGTAATACAACGTACTGCTATATAAGGTAATACAACATACTGCTATATAAGGTAATACAACACACTGCTATATAAGGAAATACAACATACTGCTATACCAGGTAATACCACACACTGCTATATCAGGTAATACAACACACTGCTATATACGGTAATACAACACACTGCTATATCAGGTAATACAACACACTGCTATATAAGGTAATACAACATACTGCTATATAAGGTGATACAACACACTGCTATATAAGGTAATACAAGACACTGCTATATATGGTGATACAGCACACTGCTATATACGGTAATACAACACACTGCTATATCAGGTAATACAACACACTGCTATATACGGTAATACAACATACTGCTATATCAGGTAATACAACACACTGCTATATAAGGAAATACAACACACTGCTATATAAGGTAACACAACATACTGCTATATAAGGTAATACAACACACTGCCATATAAGGTTATACAACACACTGCTATATATGGTAATACAACATACTGGTATATAATGTAATACAACACACTGCTGTATAAGATAATACAACACACTGCCATATAAGGTAATACAACGTACTGCTATATAAGGTAATACAACATACTGCTATATAAGGAAATACAACATACTGCTATACCAGGTAATACAACACACTGCTATATCAGGTAATACAACACACTGCTATATACGGCAATACAACACACTGCTATAGCAGTTAATACAACACACTGCTATATAAGGAAATACAATACACTGCTATATAAGGTAATACAACATACTGCTATATAAGGTGATACAACACACTGGTATATAAGGTAATACAAGACACTGCTATATATGGTGATACAACACACTGCTATATAAGGTAATACAACACACTGCTATATACGGTAATACAATACACTGCTATATAAGGTAATACAACATACTACTATATAAGGTGATACAACACACTGCTATATAAGGTAATACAAGACACAGCTATATATGGTGATGCAACACACTGTTATATAAGGTAATACAACATACTGCTATATACGGTAATACAACACACTGCTAAATAAGGTAATACAACATACTGCTATATAAGGTAATACAACACACTGCTATATAAGGTAATACAACACACTGCTATATAAGGTAACACACCATACTGCTATATAAGGTAATACAACACACTGCTATATCAGGTAATATAACATTAAGTGATTTATGTAGACAAAACAGTGAAATGTTAAGTGAAAATGATTTAGTGTACAAACAGAAATGTTATGAAAATGATTTAGTGAAATGATTAAGTGTAGACAAAACAGTGAAATGTTGCAGTAAAAATTATTTAGAGTAGACAAAACAGTGAAATATTTAAGTGAAAATGATTTAGTGTAGTCAAAACAGTGAGATGTTACAGTGAAAATAATTTAGTGTAGTCAAAACAGTGAAATGTTGAAGTGAAAATGAGTAAGTGTACACAAAACAGTGAGATGTTTAAGTGAAAATGATTTAGTGTAGAGAAGACAGTAAGATGTTTAAGTGAAAATGATCTAGTGCAGCCAAAACAGTGAATTATTTAAGTGAAAATGATTTAGTGTAGTCAAAACAGTGAAATATTTAAGTGAAAATGATTTAGTGTAGACAAACAGCGAAATGTTCAAGTGAAAATGATTTAGTGTAGTCAACACAGTGAGATGTTTAGTCAAAACAGTGAAATGTTTAAGTGACAAATGATTTAAAGCGAAATGTTTAAGTGAAAATGATGTTTAGTGAAAATGATTTAGTGTAGTCAAAACAGTGAAATGTTTAAGTGAAAATGATTTAGTGTAGAAAACAGTGAAATGTTAAGTGAAAATGATTTAGTGAAAGTGATTTAAGAAAATGATTTAGTGTAAACAGTGAAATGTTTAAGTGAAAATGATTTAAGACAAAACAGTGAAATGTTTAATGATTTAGTGTAGACAAAACATTGATATGTTTAAGTGAAAATGATTTAGTGTAGTCAAAACAGTGAAATATTTAAGTGAAAATGATTTAGTGTAGTCAAAACAGTGAAATGTTTAAATGAAAATGATTTAGTGTAGTCAAAACAGTGAGATGTTTAAGTGAAAATGATTTAGTGTAGTCAAAACAGTGAAATGTTTAAATGAAAATGATTTAGTGTAGACAAACAGTGAAATGTTCAAGTGAAAATGATTTAGTGTAGTCAAAACAGTGAATGTTACAATGAAAATGATTTAGTGTAGTCAAAACAGTGAAATGTTTTGGTGAAAATAATTTAGTGTAGTCAAAACAGTGAAATGTTTAAGTGAAAATGATTTACTGTAGTCAAAACAGTGAAATGTTTAAGTGAAAATGATTTAGTGTAGACAAAACATTGAGATGTTAGAGTGAAAATGATTTAGTGTAGACAAAACAATGAAATGTTTAAGTCAGAATGATTTAGTGTAGACAACACATTGAGATGTTCGAGTGAAAATGTTTTAGTGTAGTCAAAACAGTGAAATATTTAAGTGAAAATGATTTAGTGTAGACAAAACAGTGAAATGTTTAAGTGAAAATGATTTAGTGTAGACAAAACATTGAGATGTTAGAGTGAAAATGATTTAGTGTAGTCAAAACAGTGAAAAATGATTTACTGTAGTCAAAACAGTGAAATGTTGCAGTAAAAATTATTTAGAGTAGACAAAACAGTGAGATGTTTAAGTAAAACAAATGATGTAGTGTAATCAGAACAGTGAAATGTTACAATGAAAATGATTTAGTGTAGTCAAAACAGTGAAATGTTTTGGTGAAAATAATTTAGTGTAGTCAAAACAGTGAAATGTTTAAGTGAAAATGATTTAGTGTAGTCAAAACAGTGAGATGTTACAGTGAAAATGATTTAGTGTATACAAACAGTGAAATGCTTAAATGAAAATGATTTAGTGTAGTCAACACAGTGAGATGTTACAGTGAAAATGATTTAGTGTAGAGAAGACGTTAAGATGTTTAAGTGAAAATGATCTAGTGTGAAAATGATGTTAGTGAAAATAGTTTAAGAACAGTAAGATGTTTAAGTGAAAATGATCTAGTGTAGCCAAAACAATGAAATGTTTACGTGAGAATGATTTAGTGTAGACAAAACATTGAGATGTTAGAGTGAAAATGATTTAGTGTAGTCAACACAGTGAGATGTTTGAGTGGAAATGATTTAGTGTAGTCAAAACAGTGAGATGTTTAAGTGAAAATGATTTAGTGTAGACAAACAGTGAAATGTTTAAGTGAAAATGATTTACTGTACTCAAAACAGTGAAATATTTAGGTGAAAATAATTGAGTGTAGTCAAAACAATGAATGTTTACAGTGAAATTTAGTTAGTAAAACAGTGAAATGTTTAAGTGAAAATGAAAAAAACAGTGAAATGTTTAAGTGAAAATGATTTAGTGTAGTCAAAACAGTGAAATGTTTGAAATGATGAAAATGATGTTAGAAAATGTAGTGTAAAACAGTGAAATGTTACAAGTGAAAATGATTTAGTGAAAAACAGTGATGTTAGAAAATAATTTAGTGTAGTCAAAACAGTGAATGCTACACTGAAAATGATTTAGTGTAGTCAAAACAGTGAAATGTTTAAGTGAAAATGATTTAGTGTAGTCAAAACAGTGAAATGTTTAAGTGAAAATGATTTAGTGTAGTCAAAACAGTGAGATGTTTAAGTGAAAATGATTTAGTGTAGACAAAACAGTGAGATGTTGCAGTGAAAATGATTTAGTGTAGACAAACAGTGAAATGTTTAAATGAAAATGATTTAGTGTAGTCAAAACAGTGAAATATTTAAGTGAAAATGATTTAGTGTAGTCAAAACAGTGAAATGTTTAAATGAAAATGATTTAGTGTAGTCAAAACAGTGAAATGTTTAAGTGAAAATGATTTAGTGTAGTCAAAACAGTGAAATGTTTAAGTGAAAATGATTTAGTGTAGTCAAAACAGTGAAACATGTTAAAGTGAAAATGATTTAATGTGTTTAAGTGAAAATGATTTAATTGAGTGTAGACAAAACAGTGAAATATGTTTAAGTGAAAATGATTTAAAGTGAAATGTTTAAGTGAAAATGATTTAGTGTAGTTAAAACAGTGAAATGTTCAAGTGAAAATGATTTAGTGTAGTCAAAACAGTGAATGTTACAATGAAAATGATTTAGTGTAGTCAAAACAGTGAAATATTTAAGTGAAAATGATTTAGTGTAGACAAAACAGTGAAATGTTTAAGTGAAAATGATTTAGTGTAGTCAAAACAGTGAAATGTTTAAGTGAAAATGATTTAGTGTAGACAAAACAGTGAAATGTTTAAGTGAAAATGATTTAGTGTAGTCAAAACAGTGAAATGTTTAAGTGAAAATGATTTAGTATAGTCAAAACAGTGAAATGTTTAAGTGAAAATGATTTAGTGTAAAATGAAATGTTTAAGTGAAAATGATTTAGTGTAGTCAAAAAACAGTGAAATGTTTAAGTGAAAATGATTTAGTGTAGATTTAGTGTACAAAACAGTGAAATGTTTAAAAACAGTGAATGTTTAAGAAAAAATGATTTAGTGTAGTCAAAACAGTGATTTAGTGTAGTCAGACAAAACAGTCAGATGTTTAAGTGAAAATGATTTAGTGTCGTCAAAACAGTGAAATGTTTAAGTGAAAATGATTTACTGTAGTCAAAACAGTGAAATGTTGCAGTAAAAATTATTTAGAGTATTCAAAACAGTGAGATGTTTAAGTGAAAATGATTTAGTGTCGTCAAAACAGTGAAATGTTTAAGTGAAAATGATTTACTGTAGTCAAAACAGTGAAATGTTTAAGTGAAAATGATTTAGTGTAGACAAAACAGTGAATGTTACACTGAAAATGATTTAGTGTAGTCAAAACAGTGAAATGTTTAAGTGAAAATGATTTACTGTAGTCAAAACAGTGAAATGTTGCAGTAAAAATTATTTAGAGTATTCAAAACAGTCAGATGTTTAAGTGAAAATGATTTAGTGTCGTCAAAACAGTGAAATGTTTAAGTGAAAATGATTTACTGTAGAAATGTTCAAGTGAAAAAAACAGTGAAAAGTGAAAATGATTTAGAGTTAAAACAATGAAATGTTAAAGTGAAAATGATTTAGTGTAGACAAACAGTGAAATGTTCAAGTGAAAATGATTTAGTGTAGTCAAAACAGTGAGATGTTTAAATGAAAATGATTTAGTGTAGACAAACAGTGAAATGTTTAAGTGAAAATGATTTAGTGTAGTCAAAACAGTGAATGTTACACTGAAAATGATTTAGTGTAGTCAAAACAGTGAAATGTTTAAGTGAAAATGAGTAAGTGAAGACAAAACAGTCAGATGTTTAAGTGAAAATTAAGTAGTGTAGTTAAAACAGTGAAATGTTTAGGTGAAAATGATTTACTGTAGTCAAAACAGTGAAATGTTACAGTGAAAATGATTTAGTGTAGTCAAAACAGTGAAATGTTTTGGTGAAAATAATTTAGTGTAGTCAAAACAGTGAATGTTACATTGAAAATGATTTAGTGTAGTCAAAACAGTGAAATGTTTAAGTGAAAATGATTTAGTGTAGTCAACACAGTGAGATGTTACAGTGAAAATGATTTAGTGTAGTCAAAACGGTGAGATGTTACAGTGGAAATGATTTTGTTTAGTTAAAACAGTGAAATGTTTAAATGAAAATGATTTCGTGTAGACAAAACAGTGAAAATGATTTAGTTTAGACAAAACAGTGAGATGTTAAAGTGAAAATTATTTAGTGTAGTCAAAACAGTGAGATGTTCAAGTCAAAATGATTTAGTGTAGTCAAAACAGTGAAATGTTTAAGTGAAAATGATTTAGTGTAGATGTTTAAAAATGATTTATGTTTGAAGTTTAAAAAATGATTTAGTGTAGTCAAAACAGTGAAATGTTTAAGTGAAAATGATTTAGTGTAGAAAACAGTGAAATGTTTAAGTGAAAATGATGAAATTAGTGTATTTAGTCAAACCAGTGAAATGTTTAAGTGAAAATGATTTGGTGTAGACAAAACAGTGAAAAAAACAGATTTAGTGAAAATGATTTAGTGTGAAATGTTTAAGTGAAAATGATTTAGTGTAGTCAAAACATTGAGATGTTAGAGAGAAAATGATTTAGTGTAGTCAAAACAGTGAAATGTTTAAGTGAAAATGATTTAGTGTAGAAAACAGTGAAATGTTTAAAGTGAAAATGATTTAGTGTAGAAAAACAGTGAAATGTTACAAGTGAAAATGATTTAGTGTAGTCAAAACAGTGAAATGTTTAATTGAAAATGATTTAGTGTAGTCAAAACAGTGAAATGTTTACAAAATGAAATGTGAAAATGAGATGTTTAAGTGAAAATGATTTACTGTAGTCAAAACAGTGAAATATTTAAGTGAAAATGATTTAGTGTAGACAAACAGCGAAATGTTCAAGTGAAAATGATTTAGTGTAGTCAACACAGTGAGATGTTACAGTGAAAATGATTTAGTGTAGTCAAAACAGTGTTTAAATGAAAATGATTTAGTGTAGACAAAACATTGAGATGTTTAAGTGAAAATGATTTAGTGTAGACAAACAGTGAAATATTTAAGTGAAAATGATTTACTGTAGTCAAAACAGTGAGATGTTTAAGTGAAAATGATTCAGTGTAGACAAAACTGTGAGATGTTTAAGTGAAAATGATTTAGTGTAGTCAACACAGTGAAAGTGAAAATTTAGTGTAGACAAAACAGTGAATGATGATTTAGTGTAGACAAAACAGTGAATGTTACACTGAAAATGATTTAGTGTAGTCAAAACAGTGAAATGTTTAAGTGAAAATGATTTACTGTAGTCAAAACATTGAGATGTTAGAGTGAAAATGATTTAGTGTAGTCAAAACAGTGAAATATTTAAGTGAAAATGATTTACTGTAGTCAAAACATTGAGATGTTAGAGTGAAAATGATTTAGTGTAGTGAAAACAGTAAGATGTTTAAGTGAAAATGATCTAGTGCAGCCAAAACAGTGAAATATTTAAGTGAAAATGATTTAGTGTAGTCAACACAGTGAGATGTTAAAGTGGAAATGATTTAGTGTAGTCAAAACAGTGAGATGTTTAAGTGAAAATGATTTAGTGTAGTCAAAACAGTGAAATATTTAAGTGAAAATGATTTAGTGTAGTCAAAACAGTGAGATGTTACAGTGAAAATGATTTAGTGTAGACAAAACAGTGAAATGTTTAAGTGAAAATGATTTAGTGTAGACAAAACAGTGAAATGTTTAAGTGAAAATGATTTAGTGTAGACAAAACAGTGAGATGTTTAAGTGAAAATGATTTAGTGTAGACAAAACAGTGAGATGTTTAAGTGAAAATGATTTAGTGTAGTCAAAACAGTGAGATGTTTAAGTGAAAATGATTTAGTGTAGACAAAACAGTGAAATGTTACAGTGAAAATGATGTGTAAAAAACAGTGATTGTTTAAGTGTAGACAAAACAGTGAGATGTTAAAGTGAAAATGATTAAGTGTAGACAAACCAGTGAAATGTTAGAGTGAAAATGATTTAGTGTAGACAAAACAGTGAAATGTTGAAGTGAAAATGATTCAGTGTAGCGAAAACAGTGAAATGTTTAAGTGAAAATGATTTAGTGTAGACAAAACAGTGAGATGTTACAGTGAAAATGATTTAGTGTAGACAAACAGTGAAATGTTTAAATGAAAATGATTTAGTGTAGACAAACAGCGAAATGTTCAAGTGAAAATGATTTAGTGTAGTCAACACAGTGAGATGTTTAAATGAAAATGATTTAGTGTAGACAAACAGTGAAATGTTAAAATGAAAATGATTTAATGCAGACAAACAGTGAAATGTTCAAGTGAAAATGATTTAGTGTAGACAAAACAGTGAAATGTTACAGTGAAAATAAATTAGTTTAGTTAAAACAGTGAGATGTTTAAATGAAAATGATTTAGTGTAGACAAACAGTGAAATGTTTAAATGAAAATGATTTAGTGTAGACAAACAGTGAAATGTTTTCGTGAAAATGATTTTGTGTAGCAAAACAGTGAACTGACTTGAAACTGAACCATTTAGAAAACGTGATTGACACACATTCATACACATGTGTTTTGCAAATAAAAATATGTTTTTGTAATTGGAAGGTCAGGCATCAAAACAGCTGATTTCATCAAAAATGGAGATATTATAATGTATGTAAAAATGTATTTCGTTGACTGTATTTTGTTTAAAAAAGAATCATGATTGACTTGAAACTGAAGAATGATTATGAGAAAACGTTACTGCAGCTCCATTGTCATTACATTCATACACATCACTGTCCCAAAATAAAAATATTTTCAGTTTAATTTAGCGCCGTGTGTGTAAGACATTGTATGTATCTGGGTTGTCCTGGGCAACGCTATATGCCCCCGGCCATAAATGGCGGGGGCATAAGAAAGGTTTTCATTGTCATAAATTATTCCCTTTACTAAATCTTAATTTAGCGCCGTGTTTGTATGTATCTGGGTTGTCCTACGTCAGAAATTGTTGAGGCCAATAACATTCAAAATCAGGCAATGTTTTGGTCCTTACATCTCTTTCCCAATGTGAAGGACTGTCGATCGAGGTCAATGTCATTATCAGTTGATATTTGCATAAACATGCAGATGAGAAATTTAAAGACGATATATCTGGTTATATTGTTGCAAAATATTTCCATCGGCCAATCAGATGCTGTGTTACATCTGAAGTGAAGGAGAATATAAATTATATCTGGAAAATTACTGAAGATTTTTTTACTGCTTGTGTTAGTGTGATTACATCAGTAAACTGTAGGTCTTGATCTTTACTGTACAACTTTTCATGGGGAATTACTTCCATTAACTTTACGAATACTCTTACCCCACTAATTCATATGTCTATGAACTGTTCAAATAAGACGATTATTGAGCTTTATGATCCAGGAAATCAAGAGTCCACAAAACAATAACTCATTTTTTTGAAAACATCTTGAAATTTGAGCTCAACAAAAATGACTTACAGTACTCTTAAGTAGATTTTCTGATGTGATAAATCATTCAATATGAACGTTATCTCTACAACAGCATCAGCCTGCATTTCTTGGGTGTTGTTCTGAATATATAAATGAGTTTCCATGTCTACAGTACAGGTGTTTGATAGGAAAATTGTTTGAATGAATTTCTGCCACATTTCATCACAAAGTATTAAACTCACAGTTGACGATACAGACATTGCACCGTATAAAAAACCAATTAAACAAATAAAAACGATACAATGGAACTGTATGTAAGTCAAAAGCTGAGTTCAAAATATCATGATTATCTTAAAAAACTGAAATTATTTGAAACACATTCTTTTTCTTCTTTATTACAAAATAATCAATCACGTTTTTATACACAATTCATAAAAAACAATAAAGGCAACCAGAAATTAACACAGTAATCAACCCTATGGGTTTTCTTTAAGAAATTCAACAAAGAAGATACAAGAAACCAGCCATTAACAGGGTAAAGTAAAGCAGGAAGGGAGGTAACTCCATTTTGATATTCCAGGTTCACATGTTTAGTTTACAAAACAATACTGAAGACTGTTTTAGTTCAGTCAAACAGACAGAAAACTGTCAACAACAAAATGTCTTCTGACAAGACAATGATTTGGTGAAACACTACAGCATACATATCAATGAATGATGAATTCTCCGATCCGGTCCCATCTGTCATTCATTTCGTCAATGATGATAAAAACATGAAAGTACACACTGCTGTTGGGCGATTTTGTGCTTAGCACTGATAAAGTTCCCATACAGTAACATGTCTGTATGCAGTCGTTATAAACACTGATAAAGTTCCAATATTGTAACATGTCTGTATGCAGTCGTTATAACACTGATAAAGTTCCCATATTGTAACATGTCTGTATGCAGTCGTTATAACACTGATAAAGTTCCAATATTGTAACATGTCTGTATGCAGTCGTTATAACACTGATAAAGTTCCCATATTGTAACATGTCTGTATGCAGTCGTTATAACACTGATAAAGTTCCAATATTGTAACATGTCTGTATGCAGTCGTTATAACACTGATAAAGTTCCCATATTGTAACATGTCTGTATGCAGTCGTTATAACACTGATAAAGTTCCCATATTGTAACATGTCTGTATGCAGTCGTTATAACACTGATAAAGTTCCAATATTGTAACATGTCTGTATGCAGTCGTTATAACACTGATAAAGTTCCAATATTGTAACATGTCTGTATGCAGTCGTTATAACACTGATAAAGTTCCCATATTGTAACATGTCTGTATGCAGTCGTTATGACACTGATAAAGTTCCCATATTGTAACATGTCTGTATGCAGTCGTTATGACACTGATAAAGTTCCCATATAGTAACATGTCTGTATGCAGTCGTTATAACACTGATCAAGTTCCAATATTGTAACATGTCTGTATGCAGTCGTTATAACACTGATAAAGTTCCCATATTGTAACATGTCTGTATGCAGTCGTTATAACACTGATAAAGTTCCCATATTGTAACATGTCTGTATGCAGTCATTATAAATCTCACTGAGTACAGTATCAAACACCTACATCAGGACACCAACATGTGTTGGTGAGCGATCTCATTGTCACGATCGATGGACCATGAAACACTACAACAGTAATGCTCTACAGCTCAGTAAGGACTTAGTGAAGTCTACCACCTTAATTAACCAACTTAATTCCAAAACAATGAAAAAAACATTAATTTTAAAAATGGTTCTGCTAGTGACAGACTTTCAAAACTCATTTCAAACCTTCTCTTTCATATTTTTTGATAACTGAAGATATTTTTTCACCAGTGAAATACATTCTTATTCCTCAGTAATTAGTCTGACAAGGTTTTAGAAAACTTGTGGAATCCATTAATGTACTGTCATAAGTTATATATGAAATTCTATAGATAAGCAGATCTAACACTGACAATGACATTATATATTTTCTATATGAAGAACTTCAGAACAGCCACATGTACTACAAGTGATATCTTCTTTCCATTAAAAAGTCATCTGAAGCGATATTTTATTTGAAGTCCGCGAAAACACATCATTTACTGTTCTTTTGGGATTACATCAGGACGATGTTATACTCTTTATGATAATTATGAAATCATATTCGACAAGTCAAGTGAAATGCTTATCTGCCATTTTAGTGATAAACTTTTTGATGTAATGATAAACGCAGTAAAATTCCTTTTGATCTTTATCACCCTGTACAGTAAACAGCAGCGAAGCTGTACTACCAGCCACGATGGACTTAACAATAAAATTATATTCAACAATAGGAGACTTAGCGGTTTTGAAGTGGTCGTAGTAAAGGCGTTCTGATACAGCTTGTTCTAGTTCGACACTATCCGAGTATCCACGCGCCTTAAAGGCAGCCATAAACTTTTTACGTTCTGCCCATGTTCTGCAGAAAATCTTTATATCCATATCAAGATACACATCTGCATCCTCATAGTCAGTTTGATTCTCTTCATCCATCGGCACTTCTTGTTGCACTGCGGCAGCCTCCGCCCCCTCTGTTGATTTAGAATCTGTTCCCTCACCAGGCATGGCTTCCATTCCTGGACCAGCTAAGACACTCACAGTTGCTTTAGCACTATTTTGTCCTTCTGTAGAAGTTGCAGGTTTCTCTGTTGTTGTTCCCGTTTTGGTTTTCTTGTTCTCAGCCTCCTGTGACTCCGAGCTGTTCGCACGCTTTCTTCCTTTTGTTTTGTGGTCATAATAACGAGACTTTGGCAGCGGTTCTGTCAAATTTGTTTTGTTGATTTCTATATCATACATAAGTACACGCTCCAGAATACCATATGCGAAAACACACATTTTCCTGCACCAAGCCACCTGTAGGTTTCCAGTCTTTCTTAACGTATGAATCAAGCCTTGATCCAAGGCATCCACCTTGAGTTCTAGAGTAAACTGGTATTCTCCAAGCTGGATTCCAGAGCTTGTTTTACTGGTCAGATCAGAAAATTCCTGGAATACAAATATCCCATTTAGGTCATTTTAAGCTTTCAAGCATATCAGCAACTTTATTTATCTTTATCTCAATCCTCTACCTTTCCCCCAGGCTATCTGCAATCTGTTTCACAGACATTTTCCTATTGAAGGTGTTATCTAAAAATATTTTGAAGAATTTTTGACACAAATTTTACTGATTCCATTTTCAGTAGCACTGAAGATTTCTGAAATAACAAAATGACCATATTGTGTAAAATATATTCTCTTTGTTTACCTACTGGTGATAGGATTCCTTATTCTGTACTTCTAGTGTTTAAATGAAAGGAATTGATTTCCATTTAATTTTAGACCACAACTTTATAATTTTTCTAGCTTTATACTAAACTAACCCCACATTTGCAAAAAAAAGTTGTGTTGTTTGTTTTACTGTAAAGCATTGATTAAGTCATACCAGAAGACAAGAACATGATAACCTTTGACCTTAAAAGTGAGACAGTTGTTGTACAAATGGGACTCACCACTCCCTCAGGGACATCCTCTGTAAACAGATCCAGTATAGTCTTGGAGGCAGTTTTCTCTGGTTGTTTCCACTTTGCTGCTTTTGCTGCCGCAATGCGAAACTCTACGGCAATGAGTTGTCGTGTCTTCTCATTGATGTTGAATGTTATATTATGATCCAACACAAATGGATCCTGGATATTAAAGAACCCCATCTAAAAAACACAACATAAGCAAACTTTGAAACATTCCAATTAACACAAAGTTGATCTTTTCTTTGTCTTTCCCCTTTTTCTACTTCATCATTTGATGACATGTGGAAAAATAAAAACAATCCAACAAATGACAGCAAACTTCAACTGACAAAATCCAAGATCCATCTCAATATTGCTGAAAAATCTTCTCTTAAAGGGGCGACATTTATACAAAGGCCACATTTTCTGTGATAACATACTTCAACTGACAAAATCCAAGATCCATCTCAATATTGCTGAAAAATCTTCTCTTAAAGGGGCGACATTTATACAAAGGCCACATTTTCTGTGATAACATACTTCAACTGACAAAATCCAAGATCCATCTCAATATTGCTGAAAAATCTTCTCTTAAAGGGGCGACATTTATACAAAGGCCACATTTTCTGTGATAACATACTTCAACTGACAAAATCCAAGATCCATCTCAATATTGCTGAAAAATCTTCTCTTAAAGGGGCGACATTTATACAAAGGCCACATTTTCTGTGATAACATACTTCAACTGACAAAATCCAAGATCCATCTCAATATTGCTGAAAAATCTTCTCTTAAAGGGGCGACATTTATACAAAGGCCACATTTTCTGTGATAACATACTTCAACTGACAAAATCCAAGATCCATCTCAATATTGCTGAAAAATCTTCTCTTAAAGGGGCGACATTTATACAAAGGCCACATTTTCTGTGATAACATACTTCAACTGACAAAATCCAAGATCCATCTCAATATTGCTGAAAAATCTTCTCTTAAAGGGGCGACATTTATACAAAGGCCACATTTTCTGTGATAACATACTTCAACTGACAAAATCCAAGATCCATCTCAATATTGCTGAAAAATCTTCTCTTAAAGGGGCGACATTTATACAAAGGCCACATTTTCTGTGATAACATACTTCAACTGACAAAATCCAAGATCCATCTCAATATTGCTGAAAAATCTTCTCTTAAAGGGGCGACATTTATACAAAGGCCACATTTTCTGTGATAACATACTTCAACTGACAAAATCCAAGATCCATCTCAATATTGCTGAAAAATCTTCTCTTAAAGGGGCGACATTTATACAAAGGCCACATTTTCTGTGATAACATACTTCAACTGACAAAATCCAAGATCCATCTCAATATTGCTGAAAAATCTTCTCTTAAAGGGGCGACATTTATACAAAGGCCACATTTTCTGTGATAACATACTTCAACTGACAAAATCCAAGATCCATCTCAATATTGCTGAAAAATCTTCTCTTAAAGGGGCGACATTTATACAAAGGCCACATTTTCTGTGATAACATACTTCAACTGACAAAATCCAAGATCCATCTCAATATTGCTGAAAAATCTTCTCTTAAAGGGGCGACATTTATACAAAGGCCACATTTTCTGTGATAACATACTTCAACTGACAAAATCCAAGATCCATCTCAATATTGCTGAAAAATCTTCTCTTAAAGGGGCGACATTTATACAAAGGCCACATTTTCTGTGATAACATACTTCAACTGACAAAATCCAAGATCCATCTCAATATTGCTGAAAAATCTTCTCTTAAAGGGGCGACATTTATACAAAGGCCACATTTTCTGTGATAACATACTTCAACTGACAAAATCCAAGATCCATCTCAATATTGCTGAAAAATCTTCTCTTAAAGGGGCGACATTTATACAAAGGCCACATTTTCTGTGATAACATACTTCAACTGACAAAATCCAAGATCCATCTCAATATTGCTGAAAAATCTTCTCTTAAAGGGGCGACATTTATACAAAGGCCACATTTTCTGTGATAACATACTTCAACTGACAAAATCCAAGATCCATCTCAATATTGCTGAAAAATCTTCTCTTAAAGGGGCGACATTTATACAAAGGCCACATTTTCTGTGATAACATACTTCAACTGACAAAATCCAAGATCCATCTCAATATTGCTGAAAAATCTTCTCTTAAAGGGGCGACATTTATACAAAGGCCACATTTTCTGTGATAACATACTTCAACTGACAAAATCCAAGATCCATCTCAATATTGCTGAAAAATCTTCTCTTAAAGGGGCGACATTTATACAAAGGCCACATTTTCTGTGATAACATACTTCAACTGACAAAATCCAAGATCCATCTCAATATTGCTGAAAAATCTTCTCTTAAAGGGGCGACATTTATACAAAGGCCACATTTTCTGTGATAACATACTTCAACTGACAAAATCCAAGATCCATCTCAATATTGCTGAAAAATCTTCTCTTAAAGGGGCGACATTTATACAAAGGCCACATTTTCTGTGATAACATACTTCAACTGACAAAATCCAAGATCCATCTCAATATTGCTGAAAAATCTTCTCTTAAAGGGGCGACATTTATACAAAGGCCACATTTTCTGTGATAACATACTTCAACTGACAAAATCCAAGATCCATCTCAATATTGCTGAAAAATCTTCTCTTAAAGGGGCGACATTTATACAAAGGCCACATTTTCTGTGATAACATACTTCAACTGACAAAATCCAAGATCCATCTCAATATTGCTGAAAAATCTTCTCTTAAAGGGGCGACATTTATACAAAGGCCACATTTTCTGTGATAACATACTTCAACTGACAAAATCCAAGATCCATCTCAATATTGCTGAAAAATCTTCTCTTAAAGGGGCGACATTTATACAAAGGCCACATTTTCTGTGATAACATACTTCAACTGACAAAATCCAAGATCCATCTCAATATTGCTGAAAAATCTTCTCTTAAAGGGGCGACATTTATACAAAGGCCACATTTTCTGTGATAACATACTTCAACTGACAAAATCCAAGATCCATCTCAATATTGCTGAAAAATCTTCTCTTAAAGGGGCGACATTTATACAAAGGCCACATTTTCTGTGATAACATACTTCAACTGACAAAATCCAAGATCCATCTCAATATTGCTGAAAAATCTTCTCTTAAAGGGGCGACATTTATACAAAGGCCACATTTTCTGTGATAACATACTTCAACTGACAAAATCCAAGATCCATCTCAATATTGCTGAAAAATCAGGCCACATTTTCTGTGATAACATCTTCAACTGACAAATCCAAGATATCTCAATATTGTAAAAATCTTCTCTTAAAGGACCACATTTTCTGTGATAAATGACTGCATATGATGAAAACATCCAGTTTTGAGCTTACCTTCATAGGTATTGCTAGGTTTGCTGCTTCTGAAACAGCAAATGGCTGCCCTGTCCGCATAATCATACCCATAGTGTGGAAATCAAACTCGGCATAGAAGGAGAAAAATCCAGCTAACAGGTCCTCTAGGAACACAAATTAGTAGATCTGAGCAAAACTCTACAGGTATTTTATATTGTTAAAAATTTACAATTTACATAATTATCTGCATTCTGTATTTTTTTCAGTTCTTTGTCAAACTACAAATAGTTATGTCTTACTTTTTATCATTTAATTTATTTTGGAGTCCCTGGGTCAGCTAGATGTTTTACTGGAATAGCCCTCGGTAGATTTTGCACCATTTAATGAACATACAGCCTTGAATTCAGTTGTATAATATTACCTGTTGTCTGTGAATTCATGGTAGGAGGTATGAACTGTGCAGCCACAAAGGAGCAATCCCAGCGATTGATTATGGTACGTTGATTACCTGGAAAGTAAAACATCACTAGAAATAAGATTTGGTGATGTTGTAATCATTGTTCTACCATTTCCTGTACAACACACTACACAGATCAACCACTTCCTGTAGAACACACTACACAAATCTACCACATATTTAATACAACATCTTACCAGCATATAATATTTCCTGTACCATCTATCACATAGAAATACCATTTCCTGTATCATCTACCACACAGAAATACCATTTCCTGTACAACACACCAAACAGATCAGCCATTTCCTGTACCATCTATTACACAGAAATACCATTTCCTGTACTATATATCACACAGAAATACCATTCCCTGTACTATATATCACATAGAAATACCATTTCCTGTATCATCTACCACACAGAAATACCATTTCCTGTATCATCTACCACACAGAAATACCATTTCACACACCAATAGCCATTTCCTGTACCATCTATTACACAGAAATACCATTTCCTGTACCATCTATCACATAGAAATACCATTTCCTGTACCATCTATCACACAGAAATACCATTTCCTGTATCATCTATCACACAGAAATACCATTTCCTGTATCATCTACCACACAGAAATACCATTTCCTGTACAACACACCAAACAGATCAGCCATTTCCTGTACCATCTATTACACAGAAATACCATTTCCTGTACAATATACCACACAGAAATACCATTTCCTGTACCATCTATCACACAGAAATACCATTTCCTGTACCATCTATCACACAGAAATACCATTTCCTGTACAGCCTGCCACACAGAAATACCATTCCCTGTACTATATATCACACAGAAATACCATTCCCTGTACTATATATCACACAGAAATACCATTCCCTGTACTATATATCACACAGAAATACCATTCCCTGTACTATATATCACACAGAAATACCATTTCCTGTACTATATATCACACAGAAATACCATTTCCTGTATCATATATCACACAGAAATACCATTTCCTGTACTATATATCACACAGAAATACCATTCCCTGTACTATATATCACACAGAAATACCATTTCCTGTACCATCTATCACACAGAAATACCATTCCCTGTACTATATATCACACAGAAATACCATTCCCTGTACTATATATCACACAGAAATACCATTCCCTGTACTATATATCACACAGAAATACCATTTCCTGTATCATATATCACACAGAAATACCATTTCCTGTACTATATATCACACAGAAATACCATTCCCTGTACTATATATCACACAGAAATACCATTTCCTGTACCATCTATCACACAGAAATACCATTCCCTGTACTATATATCACACAGAAATACCATTCCCTGTACTATATATCACACAGAAATACCATTTCCTGTATCATATATCACACAGAAATACCATTTCCTGTATCATATATCACACAGAAATACCATTTCCTGTACTATATATCACACAGAAATACCATTCCCTGTACTATATATCACACAGAAATACCATTTCCTGTACCATCGATCACACAGAAATACCATTTCCTGTACAGCCTGCAACACAGAAATACCATTTCCTGTACAGCCTGCAACACAGAAATACCATTCCCTGTACTATATATCACACAGAAATACCATTTCCTGTACCATCTATCACACAGAAATACCATTTCCTGTACCATCTATCACACAGAAATACCATTTCCTGTACCATCTATCACACAGAAATACCATTTCCTGTATCATATATCACACAGAAATACCATTCCCTGTACTATATATCACACAGAAATACCATTCCCTGTACTATATATCACACAGAGATACCATTTCCTGTACCATCTATCACACAGAAATACCATTTCCTGTACCATCTATCACACAGAAATACCATTTCCAGTACAGCCTGCAACACAGAAATACCATTTCCTGTACTATATATCAAACAGAAATACCATTCCCTGTACTATATATCACACAGAAATACCATTCCCTGTACTATATATCACACAGAAATACCATTTCCTGTATCATATATCACACAAAAATACCATTCCCTGTACTATATATCACACAGAAATACCATTCCCTGTATCATATATCACACAGAAATACCATTTCCTGTACTATATATCACACAGAAATACCATTCCCTGTACCATCTATCACACAGAAAAACCATTTCCTGTACCATATATCACACAGAAATACCATTTCCTGTACAACATACCACACAGATCAGCCATTTCCTGTACGGTGGGCAGCACCTTCGGACGAACATTCTGAAGGTAGTAGATGACCATGAGAGTGAGAGCGTAGTTGGAGAGACATGGTCCTGCTCGTGGGTTCCCCGCTATCCCTTTCAGTTTGGCCCAGTACCGTACTACGTACACAATTGGACGTACTCGCTGATCATACAGACTCAACGTCTGTAGAAGACGGGTATTCTGTAGGGCCAATCTACAGAATAACAGCGATTGCTTTAACAATATCAACCCTAGCCATTTTAAAGTAACTTTGGGACATTATATCAGTGTTGAGTACAAGATAGTTCAAAGATAACTGGACAAACAACAATGTGAATAGACAGACAGGTTACGATAGAGACAATATATGAAGGCAGTTCCATGTGTTGTCGAGGCTGCAAAACTGCATGTTATAATAACTGATTATTTGACCAAAAATTTAGGACAAAGAATTTGAAGATGAACATCATACAAAGCATGAAATAGTTTATCTAGATATATTTTCTAAGTACACACTTCATTTTCTATTTGCAAAATTAATCATTTCGAAAATGCCTGTTGATCTCAGGAAAATTTTAACATGAAAAATCAGTAAAATTTCACTTACTTGTTATCAATGGAAAGATCACACTTAATGCCAGATTCCAGATGTGTGAAGCGTACAATTGGACAGCGATTGCTTGGTATTAAAGTCAAGTCAGAACAGGCTGGTGCATGTTCGATGAGGATTCGCAAAATTAGCTTTGCTTTATCTATGGTCATCAGCTTGACGATATCATCATGACCTAGTGGCCCCTTCTGTTTCTTCAGGAACCTAATGTCCCGTACGTATGGCAATTCTATAGCCTACAGGGATATCAATATATCATACATAAAATACATTGACAACGAAACGGAGCATGTGGACTAGTTTGTTTAATTTATAATTTTTGTGAACAGCACATTATACCAAGATTTGTAAGATTTATAAACAAATACATGGAATTCCAACACAAGAAAACAAGAATAATTGCTTACCTGTGAACCACTGGGTATACCCAAATTTGTAAGGTCTATAAATACATCTATCATTAGAATGACTTACCTGTGAACCACTGGTTATACCCAAATTTGTTAGATCTACAAATATACATTAATTTACTTGGAAATTACTGGGTATACCCAGATGTGTTAGGTCTATAAATATACATTTATTTACTTGTGAATTACTGGGTATACCCAGATGTGTTAGATCTACAAATATACATTAATTTACTTGGAAATTACTGGGTATACCCAGATGTGTTAGGTCTATAAATATACATTTACTTACTTGTGAATTACTGGGTATACCCAGATTTGTTAGGTCTATAAATATACATTTACTTACTTGTGATTTACTGGGTATACCCAGATTTGTTAGGTCTATAAATACATCTATCATTAGAATTACTTTATTGTAAATTACTGGGCATACCAAGATTTGTAAGGTCTATAAATACATCTATCATTAAAATGACTTACCTGTGAACGACAGGGTATACCTAAATTTGTTAGGTCTATAAATACATCCATGTCACAGCCTTTTATCCCAAAACCATTCACAGATGATCCAAATTGATTGATGCCAACACCTACAATAAATTAGAAAATGTAGATCAAGTTGTATACTAGAAAATAGGCTTAAATTATAGCATAGGAAATCACACAAACAGAAGTTAATTAACAATAACTAGGTTAACACATCAAACACAAGTTAATCAACAATTAACAGTAACTATGTTAGCACATCAAACACAAGTTAATTAACTTAACAATAACTAGGTAAACACATCAAACACATGTAAATCAACAATTAACAATAACTAGGTTAATACCTCAGACAAACACAAGTTAATCAACACTTAACAACAATGAGGTTAATACATCAGACACACACAAGTTAATCAACACTTAACAATAACTAGGTTAATACACCAGACACAAGTTAATCAACACTTAACAATAACTAGGTTAATACCTCAGACAAACACAAGTTAATCAACAATTAACAATAACGAGGTTAATACCTCAGACAAACACAAGTTAATCAACAATTAACAATAACGAGGTTAATACCTCAGACAAACACAAGTTAATCAACACTTAACAATAACTAGGTTCATACATCAGACACAAGTTAATTAACACTTAACAATAACGAGGTTGATACATCACAATCATGTAAACATTACAAAATTAAAATTTACTGATGAATAAAGTAGGATACATAGACAGGAATATAACATATCCTGGACAACAACCATTATGTAAAACAATTTAGACAGTGAAAACCATTCATACATCAAGCTAAATTTTAAGTGAATCATTGTGTTTCTTTTTTCATAAAATCCATTTAAAATCATTTTCATCAATCGATAATTTTTTGTAACATCTAAAATTTCAAAACCCGGCAGAATGACATTTTTCAGCTATTAAAAAAATCCACAAAATCTAAAGATTTTTTTTTCAGATCTTTATTAAGACAAGACTGTTCTATCATCAAGTTTATTGATAACCAGCTATTAATTGACAGTTACCTGAAACATCTTGTCCCGTTTGCGTCAATTATGAAGATAAATTGTGCTGAATCTCTTAAATACATATCATGGAAAGAGTCATTGTCATACCTAAATAGTTAATAAATATGACAATATGTTACATAGTTAGAGGGATAAATCTTTGATGGATGAATTTTCTTGTCACATCATCAAAGGATTGTATTACTAAACAGCAGACCAAGTCTACAACATCTGTTTTCTATCAAATCCATATCCTACAAGAGGACCACAGAGTCTGTAACATATTGATCTCTAATGATTTATTAAAGAAAATAAACAGGCAAGTGAGCTTAAAAGCATATAGCCTTAAAGTTTACTTACATACATGTACAAATAGTTATCAAAGAAACAAACAAACATAAACACATTTTGTTTTTCTGATCATTTCCAAAACTACATGGGCACAACAAGAGAACAATGGGAACTTACATATAAAATTTGAGAAAGATCCATTCAGTACTTCTCAAGAAATAGCAATAACAAACTTTCGAAGTCAAAATTCAAGATGGCCGCCTTTCAGCCATTTCGTTTTCCTGATCTTTTCTTAAATTACATGGGCATAACTAGAAACCAAGGGGAACCTACACATGAAATCTAAGAAAGATCCATTCAGTACTTCTCAAAAAATAGCACTTCAATCAGTCCCAAAGACTGAAGGACAAAATTAAGGACTGGGAAACCTACACATGCAGTTAGATCCATCCAGGACTTCTTAAGAAATAGCGATAACAAAAATTGTTTCTGACGGATGGATCACGGACGCAGTGCGATCTGAATAGCCCACCATCTGATTGGTGTTGGTGGGCTAAAAACATACAATACTTGGTAATGAGAGACAGAAACATCGATAGATGTTATTTGACAACCCTACCTGGAAAGAACATGGAGAGGACATCTTCCAGAGTTTTACAGATGACATAGCGTGACTGGAGCTCTTGTGATGTAACTTGGATCATGTCAGCTAGCACACCCATCTCCGCCTGAATCTGAATGGACATTTAATACAACCTAATAACTATATCAATCAAACTTAATCAATATTAATTGTGGATATTTATATGGAGAAGGCAGAGTTTTGTAGCATTTTCCCCCTTCATCCCTTTACTCTATATGGAATCACTAATTAAGTGATGTTCACACAAAAAAGGTGTTAAACAAAGATACTGAAGTGATGAGACCTGTTCACAAAAACCAGGCATCAATTAAAAACGATCAGTTTCACTGAAACTTTTCTAATGTTATCTCCTTACTTTTTCTGAATGTTTTAATATTTAAATGAAAATCTCACTACACTTTTTTTCAAACACTTGGATAAATGGACAGTACCCAGTGTTAATGTGAACTTTTGTATGATGTTTGATAGCATAAACTCAGTCATTTTTGTAGGAAATCTTTCTGAGAGTTCAGATCAACGTTTCCAAAATATTGATGTGTTCCAATACTTATGACCTAGTGGTCCTACAATGTTCAGCAGGAGTTCCACATAAAACTCAGGAGTCCAGGACTCAAATATTGGGGATTCCAAGCTCACTCATAAACTTTTGCTACAAAACTAAGAAAAATTTATTGTTTTTATAGTTGTCTTAGATTTTTATGTATTGCAAAAAATGTTTTTTTGTTGGAAACATGATATAGCAATTCTCATAAAAAGACACTTATACTGAACAGCTCTGGAGTAGAGTTTTCTATAGGTTTGTTCCGTGAATACTTACCCCTTTCTGAGTCTGTGACATCATTTCCTGTAGAAAATCCTCCACTGTGACGGGGAGATCAATAACGTCCTCCCTCTTTATCTTCGGTTTATCTGGAGGCTGCGGGTTACCACCGCCCTTTTTCTTCTTTTTCTTCTTCCCTTTCCCGGGAATACCTGGTTGACCTTTCTGCCCTTGCTGACCTTGATTACCCTGACCCTTGTCTTGACCTTGCTGACCATATCCACCTTGGAAATCGGGATAAATATTTGGATCATAATTTGGATCAAAATTTCTCATGTTACTTCCGTACCCACCATCCATCTGCCAGTGGGGTTCATAACCTGGATCTCCAGTTGGGTTGTGGAAGTCTGCCTGCCCCATTTGTGTGTCCCAGCAAGGATCATACTGACCCTGGGGTGGCCCATGTGCATGCTGAACACCTCCAGGCTGGTTCCAAGAGTGATTTTGTTGACCTCTCTCTTTCTGCCATGGGAAGTAGGGTGTTTCAGAAAGCTCCTTAAAGTCACGCTTCCTTACATTTAGTTTGGTACTGTTGAGGATGTGTGGATGAGTGTAGCTCAAACAATTGTCAGCCGCCTGGTCATACTTAAACTCTATTATGGCATACTGGGGGAACTTCTGTGAACAGAATTCCAGATTTTTATTATTTAGTTGTATATTCAAATAATTATTTGAAGATTTCTCATGTGAGTCCAGACAACAATTTCTAATTTTTATTATGAGTTCAATTACAGATACAACAATATAAGGTGAGAAGTGAAAACTCAGGTGAGTTCCACAGGAAAAACATGCACCAAAGACTCGTGTTTTTCATTTGTAAACAATTAACTTTTATAGTATTTGTAAGACCAGTGTTATCTGCATATTCTAATTCTAATATTTCATTTCTTTGCTTCTACTTTTAATGAATTAGGCCTATGGCATGAAACATTTTTATATTCAAGAGTTTGATAAAGAAATCATCTCCATTACTGATGGAGAGAAATTTGGATAAGATGAAATAAGAAACAGATCCCTCCACTGGAGAAATTATTCTAGTACCTATAATCACATTGAAAATCATATTATGAAATTGCATAACACGACTAGAAAAATATAACCCTCTGTGTCTGCTTTCATAAAACTTCCTTTTCCAAATAAATAAATACCTCATCTTTCTTGTCAAAAATCACTTTGTCCACTGGGCCAAAGTTGTTGAAGTAGACTTTCAACTCCCATTCAGTAGTTTTTGGTGGGAATCCCTTCACAAACACGCTACACATAGCATGTTGCTTTTTCTCTCTGTAGTAGTTGAGATGGTTAATGTGCCTTTTTCCTGATATGTGACGGTCATATTCTTCAGCTACAACAAGCAGTTTGTAATCAACTTTATATCACTTTCCTTTTTTTTTGCTCTACAATTAAAAATTCCAAACAAGCTATTGATTAAAAAGGGACAAGGGAGTAGATCATGACTTCATTAACTTATATACACATATATGTGTAGCTCAATTTTCCAATGGAACCAATACAGGTCTTCATTTTGATAGATGGTATTTTTCTGTCATTCATGATCATTTATATATTCTAATACCTTCATTTTGTGACATTTCCTCAGTATGTCAAAAGAGTTTCAAGAATTCAAGAATATGTCAGCTGGTGTTTCACCATTGATTAATGCACCAGGGCAGGGTTTATTTTTCTGGCACCGGTAAATTATAAGACATGAATCACCTGGAAATCTGACTATAATGTTGATATTCCCACATTTGTTCTTACAGATTTCAATTTAATAAGAATTTCACTTTATTGGCTTCTAAAATCTCCATTTCCATATGTAAATTAACTGGGGTTAAAGACAAGCGGTCACATTCATCCAATAACTGTCCAGATTTTGTGCTATTTCACATATCTAACTACCCTAGGTATATAGACAAAGGTCATTGATGTACACACAACCACAGAAGCTAGCTAATGGACTGAACCAGTGTCCATACCAATGAACCGTCAAAACATGGGAACTGTAGATACTGTACGATTTAACACAACTCAAAACTGATCATGATGTTCATGATGTTGACTTCAACTTTTTAATCCAAAAAAGGATATTCTGGAGTACATGCAATATAAACAAGAGATCCCAGTGGGATCTTAGCACCCACCATTTGAGGATCTGTTTTCAGTTCTTGAAGATTTGTTTATTTATTTATTTTTTTTTTGTTACAGGTGTTGTAAATGTTCATGAACTGGTCTTCATTGAATGATGGCACAAGATATTTTTATAAAGCACCTATTAGCAAATATAATTTGAAAAAGATCCCAATGTATTATTAGATAGCAGTCAGTTACAGGTGATAATGGACAATATGCTTGTGCTGTATTACTGTCGACATCCAAGATGGCTGCCTGTGGGCCACCTTGATTTCAAATCAGTCCAAAAAAGGTACAATGCACAACTAGGGACCAAGGGAAACCAATACCTATGAAATATCAGAAGGATCAATCCAGTACTTCCTCAGAAATAGCTGTAACAACATTTTACTCTCAAAATCCAAGATGGCTGCCTGTCAGCCATCTTGATTCCAGATCAGTCCAAAAAAGGTAAAATGCACAATTAGGGACCAAGGGGAACCTGCATATGAAATTTGAGAAAGATCCATCAAGGATTTTCCCAGAAATGGCGATAACAAACTTTTGCTTTCAAAATCCAAGATGGCCACCTGTCGGCCATCTTGCATTCGAATCAGTCCAAAAAAGGTACACTGCACAACTGGGGACCAAGGGAAAGTTCCATATGAAATTTGGCAAAGATCCATCCAGTACTTTCCAAGGTATAGCGGTAACAAACTTTTACATCCAAAATCCAAGATGGCCATCTGTCGGCCATCTTGAATTCGAATCAGTCCAAAAAAGGTACAATGCACAACTAGGGAACAAGGGGAAACTGCATATAAAATTTGAGAAAGATCCATCCAGTAATTTCCCAGAAAGAGCGGTAACAAACTTTTACTTTCAAAATAAAAGATGGCCGCCTGTCGGCCATCTTGAATTCGAATCAGTCCAAAAAAGGTACAATGCACAACTAGGGACAAAGGGAAACTGCATATGAAATTTTAGAAAGATCCACCTAGTACATTCCCAGAAACAGCGGTAACAAACTTTTACTTTCAAAATAAAAGATGGCCGCCTGTCGGCCATCTTGAATTCGAATCAGTCCAAAAAAGGTACAATGCACAACTAGGGACCAAGGGGAACCTGGATAAGAAATTTGAGAAAGATCCATCCGGTACTTTTCCAGAAATAGCGGTAACAAGAATTGTTTACGGTTGGACGATGGACCACGGACGCAGGGTGATTTGAATAGCCCACCATCATCATGATGATAGTGGGCTAAAAATCTCAGCAAATGTCCCTGCTGGGACATTAATATAGTAACAGAGGTTAATATCAACTTCAATGCCTTTGCTAGGAATTAAACCCGGAACCTCTGGCTTACTAGTCTGATGCTCAACTGATAAAGCTAAAGGAAAAATTTCTCTAGCTGCGCAGTATGTTGCTGGTAGGATTTTACAATATGATCAGACAAGCCATTAATAGCCCTCCGTATATAAAAAGAAATGGGTATCATTGAGCATCAGTTTAAAGTTTATTCTATTGAATCTTTAATAGAGCCGTTTTCACGAGGAAAATCTGCATCGCCATCACATAATGTCTCAAATAAAATCGTATAGGTTTGTTCAATGTTTGTTTTCCACAACAAATGAAAGGACCTGGCACATGACATGTGTTTGCTGTGATAAGGTAATCACTTTCCTAATGTATATCTAGTGATGACATCTATCTGTCCTTCTGGCTATTGTTACGTTAGACATACTAGTTCACATGAAATGAAAATGTTGGCTTTTTAAAAGTAGCCTAAAACTTGCAATCTGGGTGGAAGCTTTAAGTATAATGACCCATATTTTCTTAGGCGTGGTTTTAAAGTGATGCCTAGCCACTATTTAAAATGATAAAAACAATTGAATGACTACATCACTGTAATATCTTTCAGTCTATTTTCAGTCCTACTGAAGGCCAACACTGTTCTGATCGTTAAGAATCTAATGAAAGGTCAGTTGTTACTGGTAAGAATTGGTATAATACTGGTAATTTGATGCAGCCCTAGCGATTAAATTTGTGTAAAATGTTTTTTTATTATTCTGAAATGAAATGCTTTGGTTTGATTTTTCCAGTAGCAATATCTCTGATCTTGAACTTTTCCACTATGTTGTTTTGCTTCTGTAATTGTGATGTATCAGGATGTCAGTTCTAATCTTTGTATATAAGCATTTATTATTAATTACAGTGATTACATCATATAAGACTATACAGCTAGAATATACAGGGGAAACTTCCAGTAAACAATGTGTAGCCTATGATTTGATGACAGATCAACAGACATGCCGAATGTAAAGCCAACGAGTGCCAAAACGACAATTTCCTGTATTTGTACCAACATTTGATTAAATACCCAAAACAAAATAGACACACAAATGTAGCTAGCACGTGAGATGCTTGTGACATGCTGCTTACAACCAGCCTATCAATCACGGCATCAATTACCTGTGTTGATTGTGATATCGCAGATTTCACAAATCACAAACATTTTCAAGCCGTGTTTGGGATGGAGTTCTCCCTGAAGTCACCGATTCATCTAAATGCCCGCCGCATATAGCGACGAACAGGTCTAACTGATTGTCAGAATATCTTGCAACCAGTAAACATAGATTTTCTGCTTTGGCTTCACCAATATTTGACTAATCTAGCGAATTATTGCAGATAATTGCGTTTTTCCTCGTTCTACGAACGTACAACCGCATGAACCTGGTAACACTGTCGTTATCCTATGATCACGGTAAAGGGAGACCGGCATGTCGGGCTGAGCTAAGTGTATCTTTGTTGTTATATACACAAACAGGAAATCATCGCACGTGTGTAATGTATGAAACAGTACTGTTAATAATTACCGCCAGAGAAATGCGTTGTCAGTATATCAAAGTAGCAAATATTAGGACACATTTAATACAGTCAATATAATGCTATTTAGATTCTAAAATACCAGTCGTTTTTAATGGATTCATATACGTGCCTCTCCTGAATGTTGTTGCCTTGTATCTTGTATACGGCAAAGGTAAAATGTAAAAAAAAAAAAAAACACACACACACACACACACACACACAATTTGCCAGTTCCTTACTGTATGCGAATGTCGGTGTATGTGCGATTCCTAATCTTCATTTGTCTGATGATGGTAATCGTGTTTGAAGCTCAATATTTCTACATCATTTATGAAGTCTGTGCCGATGACTCGCGGTGATATAACAATAAACATAATATTGCTAAGAGAGATTTCAGGAGCAACAAGTCTAAGATGGCAGCATTAGTATCGTCAACTGCTAATCTTTAAATAAAATAGTTATTAGAAGTTTCAGCTTTAGAGAGACCATCGTCTACAGCGATGCGGAGTGCTTTAATATTAATGTCAAAATACTTTTTCTCGCCAATGGTAGCGGAGTGTTTTAAGTTCAATATAAAAATACTTCTACTCGCCAATGGTCGCGGAGTGTTTTACGTTCAATGTCAAAATACTTTTACTCGCCAATGGTAGCGGAGTGTTTTGAGTTCAATGTCAACATACTTTTACTCGCCAATGGTAGCGGAGTGTTTTGAGTTCAATGTCAACATACTTTTACTCGCCAATGGTAGCGGAGTGTTTTAAGGTCAATGTAAAAAACACTTTTACTCGCCAATGGTGGCGGAGTGTTTTGAGTTCAATTTCAAAATACTTTTACTCGCCAATGGAAGCGGAGTGTTTTGAGTTCAATGTCAATTTTTTTTCTCGCCAATGGTGGCGGAGTGTTGTGAGTTCAATGTCAAAATACTTTTACTCGCCAATGGTCGCGAAGTGTTTTGAGTTCAATGTCAAAATACTTTTTCTCGCCAATGGTAGCGGAGTGTTTTGAGTTCAATGTCAACATACTTTTACTCGCCAATGGTGGCAGAGTGTTTTGAGGTCAATGTAAAAATACTTTTACTCGCCAATGGTAGCGGAGTGTTTTAAGTTCAATGTAAAAAAAAACTTTTACTCGCCAATGGTGGCGGAGTGTTTTGAGTTCAATTTCAAAATACTTTTACTCGCCAATGGTAGCGGAGTGTTTTGAGTTCAATGTCAATTTTTTTTCTCGCCAATGTTAGCGGAGTGTTGTGAGTTCAATGTCAAAATAGTTTTACTCGCCAATGGTAGCGGAGTGTTTTAGTTCAATGTCAAAATACTTTTACTCGCCAATGGTAGCGGAGTGTTTTGAGTTCAATGTCATTTTTTTTCTCGCCAAAGGTAGCAGAGTGTTGTGAGTTCAATGTCAATTTTTTTTCTCGCCAATGGTAGCGGAGTGTTTTGAGTTCAATGTCATTTTTTTTCTCGCCAAAGGTAGCGGAGTGTTGTGAGTTCAATGTAAAAATACTTTTACTCATCAGAGTATATTTGTTTATATCTTTATTGAAAGGGCTTTTATAGGTTTTACCCGTTGTCCAATTCCATTTGTCCATCAAGAACTTTGGACAATAACATATTCTGAAATGAAATGTATTTTTCACCTTTTGAAATAAAGACAATTATACGTAACGCACCTATTTTATGTAATTATAGCTGACATTCTGCATGGTAGGACAGAGTTAGTTAAACATTAAAGAGTAACAGCTTAAAATGGATTGATTAGATTTATATGTAATGTCGAACGCTAGGAATAGTATCATATTTCTAATGTAGAAAATACAACCCGTGTCAGTTTTACAATATGTCCACTGTATCTTAAAGAACACATTGATATTGTCAACAACTTGTTGGTATTAGACAGGAGTCTGTAGCCCCAACCCCATAGTTCCAAGAGTAAAAGGCCGTGTCTCTAAAACATTGTATTTCAACGGCATCAAGACTTGGAGCTCTCATTCTTCCGGTATGAAATCAGGGGCTCGAAAGCATGTTAAAACGAGTTTTAAGTGATACTTGGAATAGAGAGCGTATTTCAATATCATCTACCGATATTATGGTATGTAGTTGTTGCCCAAATGGATCACAAATGTCAATTGAAGTTTTCTCTTGGTTTACCTTCTATTTCTTCAATCCTGACGGATTGTTTATTCGTCTAAGGTTTTATTTGTCAATGTCTTTCTTCGTGACTGAAATTAGCTCATATTGTTAAAATGAACAGACAAGTGATTGCTTGTGAATTCGGGACTCTTTCTGTTTTCTAATCCAGGATTGTTTATGCACTCTTTTTTCCACAGTAGATAACATTTTCGGCTGGAATTAAACATTTCTTCACCTGATGTCTACTCTTAGCGCTCGTTGATATACGATATATATATATATATATATATATATATATATATTTTTTTTTTTTGGGGGGGGGGGGGGGGGGTTGACTATCATTACTAGGATGAAATTGTGTTATATAATAAACGCCTTTAATATGTATAATGTACCTGTTCTTATTGTCTTTGTACATTTTAAGACTTTTATCTTTGATTGAATAGTTTTGATTTTGATTATCAAATATACATTATTCGTTAGTATGATCTTATTTTGTAATCAACATGGAGAGATCATCGCTGGGAAAAGTCAGACATTAAGTGGTGAAGCGTTGACATTGGCCGGAAGTGCCGGCATAGATTAAACAAAACACCAAGAATATACCAGAAAGTCAAGATAATTATAATCCATACTCAGATTCAATAAACTATGACAAGATTTGAACAAAATAATAATTTACACGGCGACTACTAGAAAAGTACAAAGAGAATAAGACTTTGTGTTTTGGAAGCATAAGCGTTTTCTTCTTCACCACGACACCCGCTGTGTATGTAATATCATGTTCTCAAAATGAGAACAAGGTATACAACTGAGGAACCAAATCTAACGAGGATCAAAGTAAACGGCACCATATCTCGTCAGCTGCATTAGGGCCATTCGTCGAGACTATGTCTTGTATACCACATCAAACCTAGAATTGGTAGCGATGACGTCATTCATGACCTCCACAAATTTCACATGGAAAGAAGGGATCAACAAGGGATGTTTCCGTTTAATGTATTATAACCTCGTTTCGGATACCAACCATCCTAATTCACGAGTTAACGTTCATAGCTTATTTGGCTTCTTAATTAAACAATTGGATTTAACTTATACACTACCGGTCTGGAAAATTTCATTTTGATTTTTCATGGATCAAAAGAACATATGTACTTTTCTTTGTCAACCATTTTCTGACCAATCAGAATGTATCTTCTCTGTGTCCAATTAGGATCATAAATGACAGCGAAAACAAAATACTGAAAACACAATATTTCTGTTTTTGCGGTTTTGTCTCTGTTTTGTAACTTGAAATAAGGATAACATGTCTATTTGGTAATGAATATGCATGTCCTTTGTTTTGCTATTTCCGAGTCTATCATTTCACATAATGAAAGATAGATGTCAGAAAAGAAAAAAATCTATTTCATACTCAGGTGTATTTCGAAGTCTCGTGTTGATTATCATGCAGTTTTAAAGTCGAATTTTTACCATTTAAATCTTGTTCTATTCATATCTTTGTGTACCGATATTTTCTCTCGTCACGTTGTCATTCATGTTATAGAATATAATGGAACATACTAATGATTTTAAACGATTTACAACCAGTGTAACGAATTTCACTCAGTCACTATATGTAGTATATAAACTTCAATCTCAATAGGTGTGTTCTCAGTTCAACAACAACATTTGTTTCTTCAGTAATATCTTCAGTGTTGGCTCTAGATACCACGTGGCTGTGGTTCCTGATAGCAAATCTACTTGTATAACATGCTAAGTGATAATTCAGTGTTCACAAATAGTTAGGTTTTGTAACTGTCATCGGATGCTTTTGTTTTTACAAATTAATTTGTAAATGTTCAACTTGTATCATATCATTGTAATTTTGAATAAAAGATAGTATTAGAGTTTAATGCGCGAGACCTTTCCTGAAAATTATAAATAAAAATAAATACATATAAATCATCTTCATCACATTTCAAAATATTAAATCCGTGAGCTCGTGTACTTTCGATTTCAAGTTGTTAAGGAATTTAGACTCACAGTATCATTTATTTGGGTGAAATTGTATTTGTAAACAACATTATGCCCATTAACTAGACATATGTCTCGACAGTTGACAGTGATTAATTAATTCACATGTTGATTGATTAAGGATGACCTCCTTGTACTCAAACGTATCAAATCTGAAATTATATCCGTGTTTGTGGGAAATTGTAATCATTGTTACTAAACGGTTGATGAGTCAATATTTATCCCTGGTCACGTCTTTACAAACATTAATGATTGATGTAAGACAACATATTGTGTAGTTGCAGAATAAAGAAGGTATATTGTTTTACTGGTCTCATACCAATGATATTAAAGCTGACTGTTGAGTGAAAAATCGATAAGATAAGATATTTACAATATATTTTCAAACTTTTGTAATCAGCTGACAAACGTAACTTCCCAACTGCTTTATAAAGATTTGATCTGCAGGAATTATTCATTTTGACGTACGACACTATTTTAACTCGAGGCAAAAATAGGAGATAATCGTATTATGTCATATTGACAATCTCACCCTCCTTAACTCCTCTAAATCAGCCACTTACCCAAGGCTCTACAATAAATCCAGCCAGCAGGGTCAACACAACGTCAAGCTTTCTGCGTTTGCACTTCTAGATAATAACATACCGTTTCACCAAGCTATTGCTTTTAAATATGGTATCTATTCCGATATACCTGGTCTTATCCGCAATATATTGTCTTCAGGGAAAGAGGTCGATATTTAACGGGGGAAAATATCGCATGGTTTTGGAAAATACAAATTGATAAAGTGTATGGGAAAGAGTAAGAGAGTCATTGCAATCTATGATGATATTTGATGTATTCGTTGCTTGTTCGCAGTATAATTTTGAGAATATGACATTAAGTGTTTTTACCTAAATTTAGATTGCTGGTGCCGTCTATGAAACAGCAGACGTTTTCCATTTTTATTTGAATTGTACTTTCGCAGGAGTCTCTTTTGTTTGTTCATATTTTGCTATTATTTCTGAAATAGTTTCAAAATGTGTGATGTATACTGCCTGACGATCTTGTAAGAGTTCCAGTTTCTGAGGAAAGATAAGACGATTGTACAAAAGATACTCAAGTGAATAGCACATTTAAAAAAGATAGAATAAGATACGTTAGACTAGGACTCATTAATGCTAAAGATCTAAATTTTGAAAGGAAGAAAGCGGCTTAAATGAGTGTTAACATTTTTGTCAATTCATGGCGTCTTTGACAGATCATTCCAGATAATAATGCATCCTATTAGCACTTTAACGAGATTCCGTTTGTTCATATCTGTTTTCTTTGGTGAATATCAAAATGCGAAATTTACAACCCTGTAAAGTTGTGATGTCACAATATCAACAACGGAATTAAAAATAAGTGAAATATCTGACTGTCTTGTCACAAGTTTTTCATTGACTTCAGGATTTACTGACATAATATCAAACTGTGAAGTAATAATACATTTCTAAGTTATGTTCCTGAATCACCGTATTATGTTGAAAATCGTTGGATAACCAATGCGACAGCCACAATAATTTTGGCAATGCTTTGCTGCCATTGTCTGTCTGTTAGAGCAAATGCCTATATATCTGTATCTTGGTTTATTATAGCTTATATAACCAATCCCGCTTTATATGCAAACATAATAGATATTCATGAAAATTGTACAAAAGACATGGACGTGAATGGCACCGTTCAAATCAAATTTAGAGTTTTATGTAATAGAGACAAAATCAACAAGAAATTTCCAAACATGTGATCAGAATCGTAAATCCAAACTCACATTCAATCAAACTAGGACAAAGTATGAACAAAAGCTTATTAACGAATTCGACTACACCAAACAGCTGTTTCCTCATTCCAGGACTCGTCAATGATATTAAGGACATTTTTGAGTTGCGAGGGAAGAAAATAAATGAAAGAAAATATAAAATCTTGATAGTGAGGTGCACTAGCCCTATTATTCGAGAAATTTCATGATTTCCATATATATGATCATCTCAATACAACGTCGATTACATGTGTGTATTCTAAACCATGCTTCTATTCAAATGAATGGTATACAGGTTACAGCAAACTACGGGGACTACTTTACCGACAGTAAAATACTGAGAAAACTCGAAATAAAGTTGATATTTCCATTGCAACACCATCAATGTATTGAACAAGTTTATTTCGATATACTAACACTTTATTTTTACATCAATTCATGTTTTATATGATACAATAAAGGTATAGGATTTCATTACTATTGAAAAAAAATATTTCCCTTTTTTATGATAAAACGTTTCTTCAATACTTGAGAGAAGCTTGACTCAAACAATCGTTACCAACATATGATAAAGTCAAATAAATAATAAACTATTTTTGTCATCACTTCCGCTAATCACCACTAGTTCTCATCACGTCTGGTTGCTCCATTTTCCCTGGTAGGTGTGTCATCAATATGTTACGCCCAGGAATCGTTTGGTGCACATCCACACGTAGGAATTCTGAGGACCAGAAGTAACGTGCTTTGTATTAAAAATACGGACGTTAAATAAATATAAAAACACTATTTCGATTTAAATTAATTCATTATTTTAGGAATTGATGTATGCATTATTACGACAAAACAAACACATTTGTAATTACTTTTTGTAGTTCATCAGCTAAAAAGGAGTTTCGATCAACTAAAATTAAAATGGGTCAAAAAGATATTCAATGAGTATCAGTCACAGAGAAATCGAAATCGGGATGAGTTACTATTATCTTCTTTAAATGGAAGGGAATTAAACAATATTTTTATCACATAGCTAATATACACTGTTTGTATTCATCTGTGGAAATACCAGCTAGTTAACCTGATATAATATCGAAATTATTGATATTATCACATTGTTGACGTCACAATGCATTTTACTTAATAAAGATGTCCTAAATAAAAGATAGGAACCTCCTACCAAATAAGGATTTAAACGATTTAAAACTATTAAAAGTAGGCGTAGTGCTAATGTTTTGGATAAAAGGGAAACTTTAGAAAATCACGTTACATATATACAAAAAATAATAATTTGATCAGATCCCAAAGTGTATATTGTCATATTTTCTGTGATTTAATATACAATGCTCTGTTATGAGGGGATAAGGTTATGTGATTTATACTTACGCTATCACCTGACAAAGTGCTTCACAATCAATGCGCTTCGGAGTAGTAGTCCTTGGCCGGACAGTGGTTGTTGTTGGTTCCGGGTTGTTTATGTTGCTATTTATGTTTATATTTACGTTCACATCTTGTGTATCTAAAGGTTTTGGATTCGCAATGTTTTCGCCTGATGATGATGGGGGCAGTGTTGTCAATATTACAGATTTTTTCTCCGTGCTGTCGGTAATAGAGCGTGGTTTTTTCGCAGCGACCGATGACGTTATTTGAATACTTGTCTTTTGTTTGGATGGTGATGGTAGATTCGTTTGAAGAACAGAGGGTACAGGCGGACTGCTGTTTGCAGAAACAGACGTGGATGAAGCAGCACGAGAGCTACCTCTATTTTTCTCAATAGCCGCCATTATTTTCCTTTTAAATGCGTTGTTGAATTTCCCATCATGCAGTTCAGAGGGGTTAATTGCTTGACAAGAAAGAACAAAACACACCATAACACAGTACAAGTACATAATCTGTTCCATCCTTAATAAGATACCGATATGGAGTCGCTAGATGTTTTGTTATGTTACTTGGAATGCCTTTGTCTCCTAAAGGGAACAGAAAAAAGCAGTATATTAATAGGAGATATGTTAGAAATTTTTACTTTGATATTCAAAAACTATTTCAATCCTCTACTTGAAAATTGAAACTTACAACTACCACTGATTTTTTGTAATAAAATTAATGTTTGCATGACCCTTCCTCAAAAGGTTATCATGAGAACCTATCCTATCAAGCGAAATCTAACTTTTACTCTTGGAAATGTTAGCAAGCGAAGTTGGTTTACAGGAAAATTATGAAGTGAAAAATTATTAATATATTATACATACATATAGTACCTATAATTGTATTTTAATAGTCTACATTACCAAACCAACAGTTCATGCAAACATGCGGAGTGATGTGAGAGAGACAAATTTCAACCACGATGTCGTTATTATATAAATTCCAATTATCATTGATATTGTATCCATCCTTATTTATATACGATTACCAATTTCTATGAAATATGGGCGTCATTTAAGATGATTAAGTATTGACACTGATATGGGCGTGATCTAGCGAATAGGTTCAGGAAGTCAGGAAAAACAACATCCATTATTCAAGTGAATGATAAAACATGTCCATAAACGTGTAACACGAAATAAACAAAAATAACTGACAGCTTACGGACTAGACATTTTTACCCAGTTACGTAAAATATCCACTATACAATTTTTCATGATATATATTTAGCTCTCTCATTTTAAAAGTGCTGACGAATTATCATGTTATTTTTTTATAAAGCTGATACCCAAGCGTATGTTTTCCTATTTAAGTTTGTATTTGACGTTATTTTGTAAAATGTTAATTTCTGATATACGATAGGTGACATATCCTTTTCTTATGTGTAACCTTGACTGTCTAAATCGTTACCATTACTTTGGATCATAGTCTAGATTATCTGTATTTAAACGTAAGTGTTACTCACCTCATGGAACTTCTAACATCAAAATAGGGACAGACTTCTTTAACATGTATGTAAGAGGGGTCTCCCCATCTGTCGTCTGCGTCCTGGAGCTGTAAATACTGTTATTGTTATTGGGCGACAGACGTCGTGACTGAGCAAGACATACATCATGTGTAGCCCTGGGCGTTTGCATACTAATTTTAATAACACTTTGGCTGTGTGTTTTATTCTTATATTACGTCTTGTGTTGTGTATGTTTGACGTTTTGATGTGTTTGTTGCTTAGGGTTTTATAGAAATTTAAGGATGTTTACTATAAAGTTGACACAGCTTTTCCTTGTATATCATGGATGATATCTTTTTGTGTTTTCCACCTTATTGATATTAATATATATTCATACAGAACATTCGCGGCCACTTTCTATTGGTTTCATACTGTCATGGATTCCATAAGTTATAACGCCAGTCTTAGCAACATCAACAATAACTTGTATTCAATTGGTAAAAAAGCAAAAGAAAGCTTTAGTCAAACAAACTCTGGAGGAACTAAACAAAATCACATTTCGCGAATTTCTGGAAAAAATAAACAGTAAGGAACCATCCACATTTCAATATAAGCATAACCCAAACTCAAATTTCAAGAAAAAAATAGATAAAATATGAACAAAAGAAAGATTTCATACGGACTCCTGAAAGAGTAAAAGGAGAATAAGACCAGATGATCTGGAAGAGTAGGCGTCGGCTACTTCATCGACGACGCTCAACATGAAAATCTTGATCAATTCAAGTAAGTAATGTCACGTCCTCCAATGATAATATGGTATACAACAACGTAACCAACAGACAAACTAACATGTCCAGCTTATACGAACTTGGAACAAATTTATTTGTATTTTTTCAGCAAAACCAACGTTCGGTAAAATTGAGAAAATATTTTAAATTCTTCTTCTTAAATCATAGTTATGTTGTTTGCATTCTTAAGACTGTGCTTCTCCAGCATGATTTGTAGGATATAAGGACCATATGTTGGGTCTAAACAGTTCAAACACCTGTCAATAGACAGACAAAGCCATAAACCTGAGGTATCAAAACCTGGTTTAAAAAAAGCTTGAACAGCCAGTTCAAGTCGGTTTTATTTTTTAACAAAATTCACTCACATATGTTTGCTACACATCTTTATTCAAAAGTTTTCATTTAACCGCAAAACCAGTCTGCAATCACTTACCTTATCCTTGTTTTTTTACTTTTATTATAATTTCACTAGAAATTCAACAAGGGGGTTTCGATTATGGAAATAACATTGACGATATTAAGGCGACCGAAAACGGCGAGGCAAATTCTGAAACAAGATAACGCAAAGAGTGACATCATGTCCAGCGCCCCGCTGTTATTTCTAATTGTTCTTTACAACGTATTGAAACTTCTACTAGGGTACTAGATTGATGCATGTACAAATGTTAAGTACGTGGTAATAATCTTGAACGGTTAAAAAGAACTAGCGAGACAAAGCTTTTATTTGGCGTATCTGTTTCAATAGCAACAGAAACGAGCATTCAAATGGAAAACTTCTCCATGGCAAAAGAAACTATTAACTTAATAAGTGTATTATCTTGAACGGTACCAGAACACTGGAACAGCAAAAAATTTCTGATGAGGGCTATCTGTTCCTATAGTAAGATAAATATTTTAACTATGGCACTGACCTAATATATACAGAAAATTTTGTGGAGTTGAGTAGAATGATTTCGAAGTGGTAGTCCGGAAAGGAAACTGTTTTTTTGTTTTGTTTTGTTTTTTATTTTTTTTTTTTTTTTGCAATTGTAACAGAAAAAAATATAAAAATGAAATGGCGTCAACAGCAAAAAGGCCCTTAACAACCTTCGGACGCATGCACGCACGGACGGACGGAGTCCAAATTAACAACAGTTTAGCAATCTTAAAGCAGTATCATAGGCTTGTCTAAACACTCGAGTGATACAATCCGCTTCTCTAAGGAACAAGGAACATATTTAAACGCTAATCCGTTTATGTTTCTTGATGATTTGTTAGAAATGATGACATTAATGCTAAAAAGAATAATATTAAAACATTAGTGGAGGTCCGCACTGTTTCCACCTTAATTGTTGCACGTGTGAGCAACCCTCTCAGAGAGTAGTTTATGAGTGTTCATCCATGTCCATCGTGGTTAACGTCAATAGCTGTGGCCATTTTGTGAATATGTCATCTCTTTCAAGATAAAAAAAAAACTGAAGAGGGTTAAGTTTCTGCTCCAGACTTCCAACAGAGTGGGTTTCACAATATATTTATATTGATTTATTCATATTTTATTATTTTTTAAATCTATTATATATTTCCAACCTGTTGACCATTATCTGTCATCAACTGTCACTCTTGTTACATGTAGAGCCACACTTCGTCATATGACGTAATGTGTGTGCACGTCACATGAAGTAATGTGTGAACACGTGACATGACGTAATGTGTGTACACGTCACATGAGGTAATGTGTATACACCATAAACAGATGGCAAAGATAACTGGGAGATAACCATGAATGGTGGAAGGATTATGTCCAATACTTAAGTGATGAGAATGAATTTGGATCTTATGAAGTCTTTTGAATCAGTATGATGTCAAGTTCATATATTATATATATATTGTGGCTAATTTGACATTTTCGTTATTTCAATTTTTCTAAAATTTTCAGAAAAAAAAAACAAACAAAATTTGATCAGATAACGTTTCACGGTTTTTCCTCTGTTTAGGACACCTGTACACGCCATTCATCCAAAGAAGATAGGATATTCATCTCGCAGCTAGCAGCAAATCACATCCAAAAGTGTGAAAATTTCAGAATACTACACAAACTCAATTCATTATTAAGGTTATGTTAGGTTTTTTCTCACTATGTAATCAACAAATGTCAGAGAAGTTGTGCTATAAAGACTTGCCGTGTACGCCTGCGAGATATTTTGGAAAGCCTGGTGCGTTGTACCATCTCAGAACACCTCGCCGGCACGATAAAACTGAAAAATCCTTTATTTTTGTGTGACTCCATTTTCGTGGCTATATCCTGAGAGTATCCAATCAAACTGTGAACCCTCTGACGTCCGATGTTTCTTGGTGCTACTGGGTGCTCCTGTCCGAAGATAGATATCTTTATGTCAGTGTTGTCCTGGAGATTTATGTCAACTACTTCCATACGAGTTTGATTTATGAACTGTCGACGTCACCTTTCTCAAATTTGTTCTCGAGATCACATTCACTAACCGCTTGTGTTATTATTGCACAGTCGACACTTTCAGCAGCAAAACATGGTTCATTTGGTAATAAATAACTTCCGTTGACGTCATACATGGGAAGAATATCCTTCAATGAATTTTCTGATTCCGACGATGCATAATTAAATGTATTTCCGTAACCACTCTCCTGTTCTCCGATTATGTCGAGTGAACGTGAACAATACTTTTCACGCATCTCGTATTCTACTTCTTTAAGAGAAGACAACTCGTCCAACAAAGTATCTGCTACAGGTAATTTCCTCCTCTGAAATTTTCTGTCTTTTTTCTTTCCATTAAAATTGCTGATAAATGATTTTTCAGCAGAATTTTTATTGGAATTTTCGTTCCTCACAAGCTCAAATTTATTACATAACTTTGTCATTTGCTCCTGTATGTGTTGTTTTTTAAAAGAGCTTTCGTTTTCGAAATATTTCAAGATGTTTCCTTCGCAATTTTTAGTTACACAATAGGAACATAATGATACGTTACAGTCCGAGCAGTAGATATTACACTGTTTATCATTATGAAGTATACGTACCTTTGGTACATGACTGTCACGGTTATCATTCCCAATGGAGACAACGTTATCATTTCTGGTTTTCTTTCCGCGAGCATGACCATACTTACATCGGTCACATAAAACTTCTTGACAATCATTACAATACCACTTAACGTTATCTGCAATGTCACACAGAGAACACGTGTATGAAGTGAATTTCTTGTCACTTGGGACAGAGCTGTTGCTGGCCATACTGCCAAAAGAAGGACATGAACAGTGAGATGTCAATATGTAGGTAATTATTATCGTTATTGACATGAACATATATATTTCCTTTTACCTTCTTAGTTGAAGAGAAAAGAATTCAGACATTCCCCGTTTCACCTGTAATAAATGCTATCAGCGCATAGAACAAAGCGCACAAACAAATGCTGGAGAACACGGGTCTTTCAGCTCGCTCTTCCTCGTTTGTTCTAAAAATGGCAATAGTGTACATTGTGTATTTCTTCAACAGCTAAGGTGTCTTTCTGTTATATATATACTCATTACAATTCAGACTGTTGTTGGTTCTACCTCGATGCATTAATGTATACTGTGACATTACCCTACTGATGTTCACCTAGCTGGAGAAGCATATATACAATGAACCCACCGTGATTTCCTTAAATAGCAATGCTACCTTATTTGTTATGCATCAATCTCTTATTTGACAGATAGCGACAGGACACGTTATGTTGGGTTATATTCAGAAAGTAGGTTTTGTAGACTGCAGCTGTGGTGAATGAGATATGGTGACAATTAAATTCCAAATCGACTGAAAGAACAATTCATATCTAAGGGAAATAACTCGTTATCAATTCATAACAGTTATACTAGATAGCTACAATTACATTCACATCATTGAGATGCAATGCTAACATATAATACGAACACACATATTCAATACAAGGAATAATATAATCTGTGTCTGTTCGATAGTCAGGGATATCTCACCCTGAATACGACAGTATAAAAATATTTCATTGTGTCATCTTCATTATTTTCATGAAATGTGAATCGTCCTTGATGACGTCTCAATTTACAATATGGTTACGCTATATGAAATGATAATGCTACCTCATTTAAAACCTCATCATAGCGATTGTTAGCTTCTTTAGAAAAAACTGGTATATGCTTCACGAGCAAAGAAACAATAGAATAATAAAAAATGAGGAATACTGGGGAAAACTGGATTGATATAAACACATTCCAAAATAATAAAAAAAAATATCAGTTATGCGAATTAAATTCGATATTTCAATTACTTAAAATATTAGCTGTTCAACCAAGGATAGCCAAAGATATTCAGTTATCGTAGGAGTGTATTTTCTATCCATCTGTATTCTCTGTGGTTTCATTTACGTGAAAGCCACGTGTTGCTCTCACCTATTCCTATGAGCTTTCTTGCAATGAATATCAGATTTCGCACTACATCTATGCTGATAATCAGACGGCGATGTCACACTGGCTCGACCGTTTATTGCGTATCATTTTCATTCATTTATGTTCTTTCATACTTACTGCATTATGCCGTGCACATTACTGTCTCCACACATGCAGACATGTCACAAAGTGCGCCTTCTCGCGATATTATTTAAACTTATTATGCTGTCTGAAATTTAAATTCAGTCTTGCATGTCACATTTAACCTGTAATATTTGTCTGGCCTTTAGTTTGTCTCTCTAGGTTTACTTGTCGAAGCTTTGTTGCCTGATTTGTGCCATATATCCAGACAAGCTTTCTTTACACACGTGAACTTTTTAATCATTCCGGTGCACGACTTGCTGACGACTTGTACGCTCAAACACCTTCAATGTCTCTTTGAAATTGATGTCCTGTGTGATACATGGCTCAATATCGGCACGTTACACAATATATATTTGTTTATAAACAAAAGCAACCTCTCTTGGCCCATTTCTTTACGTCAACACAACACATGTTGAAAAGCTCCAAGTATTTGCACTCATGCAGGCATGGCTGTTGTCGAGACATATATCCATAATTCACTTTAATTACTAGATCTAGATAAAGGAAGGCACCGACGGGTACTCAAGTAATTAGCACAACTTTAAGATGCTATGATCACGTGACAATTTTTCTGTCTTGGGTTTTTGTGATGGGTTCATGTTGGTTGGTTTCACTCTTTCAAACATATCATATCAGATCATTGCCTTTATTTTCTTCTTGTTGGAAATCAATTTTCGTACGATTCCGATACAAATTTTATTCCATGGATAACCGCTGCTGTCACTGATGTCACTGCCGGTATCTATTTTCCTTTGCTTGCAGAATTGAAGAGTGTGCGCATTGTATATAAGGTTCACACCTGGATAACATAATTCAATACGAGTTTGTAATCATATACAATACAGCCGAAAATGAATAAATTAGTTTTACATAGCTGTTCCGATAATACTGAACATTTTCGTCAGGTTGGAAAGTAAGGATTAGCGAAATAGTAAAACCATTCGGCTACGCTTATTTATAGACTCTCGCACATCTATGACCAAGTAATAAAATAAGCGTAGCCGAATGGTTTTTCTATTCGCTAACAGTCATTTCGGCACTTGTCAGCATGTCCGAAATCGACGCTATTCCACGACAACTCGTACACATATCACACATTTGTGTACATGCTTTACTGGTCATTTGTCTGAGGAAGGTGACAGCGTACGGACCGTACTGGTCACCGAAACGTCACATATTAAAATTCCTGGTTGTGTATAAAGAATCTTTACATAATCCTTACTTTCCAACCTGACGAAAATGTTCAGTATTATCCGAACAAAGTATGGACAAGATATTGTCAAAGATGTGCGGAAATTAGAGAGCCTAGAAAAGAAGTTAGCGAGACACAGAAACCACCTTGTGTTTACGCTGGGATGTAGGGACTTGCAAATAACACCATCAAGTCTGAGGATTAGGTGCCCAGTCAATACGGTGAATGCTCGTAATATTATAAATAAAGCTCAAAAAGATCTAGTGTGAGAGAGAATTCGAGTCGTCAATAACAAAATAGACGCATACATGCACGAGCGAACAGTACTCACCGACAAACTGATCAAATGCTTATCGAATGAGACTGTAGGGGATATAAACAAACATATGAAGCGTATAGGTGAACGAGCGTTCGATACGACCAAACAACGCCACTTGACCAAGCTTAAGGACTATTGCTTTGGACAATCCGCCATATTTGAAGGCTATGCAGAAATTCATTAAAACACAGAATTACCACAAAATACAGGAGTAAAACACATACAAAGAGGTTAAAAAGTGAGTTGTTAAACCTATATACAACAAATTCTGACTTTTAAAATTATTAATAACTTAATAACTTACTTTTCCTATGTCCACAGTAGAACGCACGCACAGCCTTCCTCAAATCATAAACATTCCAAAATATAGTGTCAATAATTTGTGTAACCATCCAAGAATGTACAATTACTTTGCAAAAGTCCCAATTCTCTCCATATTTCACATTAGAGTCCAGTAAAGTGAAGCAGTATCCAATCCAAAATGGCACTTTTATCTCCATGTTTTTTTCCTGAAAGTAGTACCTGTCAACAAGCAAAGAAATGTATGGAGGGCCAATGCAGGACATAAATTCTTGTAATTGTTGAAACAAACCAATTGAATTTATGGAAAATTATAGCTAATCTTTTTATCAAATGAATGAAACATATTGTTTCCCTTGTTTTATTTTTTTTATATAAGATTATTATGAAATTAAAAAAATAATGTTGAATTTTTGGGGTTAAGAGTTATTCCCCTTGAATTTGGAGTTACCTACCTCACAAATCAATAAATTTCACACAACCACTGGCAAAATCTTGGTTTAAATTCTCCACAACAAAGGTGTCTGTCTCTCCTTCATATTTAATTTCATAACTAGCTTTCTCTTCACCATCTTTTCCCTGTGAAAGTTACATGTATATGAAAATCTCCCGAAAAATTTATGTGAGAATGTCAAGTTACCAAATATAGTAAATGTTTGTAGTTTATTTCTACATTTGGTGTCAGTGTCAACAATATATCAGTTAGATTAGCATGTGGTACTGTTACCAGGTAGTGGAAAAAAATAAATACCTAGAGTAAACCATGGATCCATGGCAAGCAATTGGCAACTTTCACACACTAAGCTGAAAAATTCACCTTCTGGCAAATATTTCCAGCAGGACTTGCACCTAGGAGGGGAGCATTGTTACAACTGTTGGAAAATTATTGTATATTTCAGTGCAATATACCAAAAGTAGGTCACTGTGACTTTTCCATGTCCTCTGACCCCATTAAGATTATTGGAAAAGTTTAAGGAACTTATTTTATATACTATTCACATTTTAGAATAAACCAATTGGATATGTAGGCACTTCTCCAAAAAGGTAGAATTAATAGAAGGTATAAATAACCCACTATTTATCAAGAAGTTGATCCAAATATAAAATTGTGCACTGATGTTTACAGTTTGGCTAACTTTTTTTACACCATATATTAACAAGTAGAAATGTGATGTAAGCTGAGTGACAATACCTTTACACAATCAAGAACCATCCCAGTGTACCATTCTGTCTTTCCCGATTCCTCATCTACACACCACTCATGCTTAATTTTGCGGCCTACAAATTTGACAAGTCGTCTCCGTTGACTTCTCTGTCTTGTTGATGGAGCAAGGTTGTCTGAACTACAACCTGGTAGAGGTTTGTCGAGATCTGTAATTTTAAAATAAAATATAAATGCCCCTTGCAAACTTGTTGGGGCTCCGCTGCTGAGGCAGATGCCCTATAGTAATCACTCTGTGTGTCTTTCTGTCTGTGTCTGTCTGTGTGTCTTTCTGTCTGTGTCTGTCTGTGTGTCTGTCTGTTTGTCTGTGTGTCTGTCTGTGTGTCTGTCGATCTGTCTGTCTGTCTGTGTGTGTGCGTGTCTGTCTGTCTGTCTGTCTGTCTGTACTATAGTAGCTGATACTTTGCATTTAACAGATTTAATCTTCAAGGCATAGTTTATTCATTTTCTTGAATTCTTGAAAGCACTAGCCGATACTTTACATGTAAATACCTTCAGTAAGCTTCAAACTTCATAGGATGATTAATGACCATAACAGCTTGGATAAGTTGGATCACCAGCAATTTTGGTGCAGGGGGCAGGAGGTGGGGGTAACGGAGGTATCATGTACTTTCCATACTTTTGTAATTCGTGTGGTTAGTATGATATATATCTACTTGTAAACAGCAATAGTACTAACCTGAAGGCTTCTCTGGTAGTTTTTGTTTCCAATGGGTGCTGGTGTTTTGGGAAGCAGACTGTTTTACCACAGACACAGGAGTTGGTATAAACTGAAAAAAAAAATACATTTTGTAATAAATCTGTCAGTGTCTTGCACTATGATATACAATGTCTATGTCAATACAAAGTTGAGAAAAATCATTTATAATAACATTTTTGGCATGTTAAAACACATCTAAAGCAATAAGTGGTGTGACATTATTGAATAATGTCATGACATGTATCATTTATGATTTCCCCAATCCAAAAATTCTGATATTATTCAAAACCATTCTAAACTAAATAATCTAATATCACTGTAAAATGCTGAGCCCTGTTTCATATCTAATGCAAAAACATTATATGCGACAGTAATATCGAATGCACTGTCTTACCCATGGTTTTTCAGGTTCTCGTATTCCAGGACTCAAACCTCTTCGAGGTACTGCTAATTCCGGCAGTAATGCTTGGAAATAGAACGCTGTTAATTTGGGCACCATTGTGTTTAACCAGAGATTCTGATCACGTGTTATTCTCTCAACATGTAATTGATTAGGGTTGGTGCGTCTTACTACAAAGTCCAGCCATGGAAATCCAATAACATTCATCTGCCATTGACATTGGAAATAGAACTTGTGATTTCGACGTAATTTTAAACCACTGCCAGTAACGTTTAAACAAAATCCCGGCATTTTCTTGGCTGCCTCTTGAAGTGTCATTTGGTTTTTCTGTAGGAGGTTCTTGATTTCTAACAGCCCCTTTTCCCGACCATCATTATACACAACTACACCATCAGTACTGGCAGCTAAGTACTTGTGGTCTTGATCGATGGTGAGACCTAAAATTTCCACATGTACGGTGTCTCCATGGTCAGCTTTAAATTGGACATACTCTTTGATAGTGGCCGATTCCTGTGATAACCCATAGCTGGTGTACCTGTTTCCCAGAAATTTATTATATAACAACCGATGAACAAGAGGTGCCACAGGCCCCTTGACACGTTTGTGAACAATTTCTCCAAAGCACGTTGATGTTAATCGTACTCGCCTTTCTTCCCTCCATAAATTGCACAGGCTCTGGGACTTGGTAAGATATTGGATTTTCTCGCAGTGTTCATTTGAGTGGTTAACATAATCTTTCAGGAAGGCATCACATTTTCCCTGCAGTGTTGCAGAGCTTACATCTTCCACGACATCAGTAACATCTTTTCCATAAGCCTTCTTGGCTTTTTTGCTGGCTGCAATGGATAGAGACTTCAGTTTTCGCTTGCGAGACCTTCCTTTAACTTCCATTTTGTTTTGGGATTTGAGGCTCCTTAATAAATGTTGGGAACGGCGTCTAAACAGCGTGGTAAAAATGGAACCAGGTTTTGTTGAAGTACATCGCTGAAACACTATCGGTGACCATGCTGGCCCAAAGTTCTTACGGAGTCCACCACCATAGCACCTATAATGCCAGGATCCACTTTTGCAGCGATTAATCACTTTTCCTCCATCGAATTTCATGCGGATCGCCATCCAACTTTCTGCAAGATTAGTTGTAAAGTTGCCAATCAACCGTGTACTTTTATTAGCTAATCGATCCAGCAGAACACTCACATCTCGTATGATATCTTTATCTAGAGATGTTTCATAAGAAACATCTCCCCTAGACTCTTCCATATCCTTCTCGGATGTACCGTCTTTCCAATATGTTTCTTGGTCCTTCAAAAATTCATCTGGCTGTTCTTCAACATCATCATTTACACAGTCTGGTGTTGCTACAACTTGTGAGGCTCGGCAAAAATCGCTACACTGTCTGTGGTCACCAAAAACATGATAAACGGCATTCCTTATGTCCTTTGCAAGCTGTTTGGTAGCATCCGATTTATTTGTTTCGGCAGATCTCATTCGAATAGCGCATCTTACTGCTGTTGCCAGACGGATACGTATCTGTTTCGTAAGTTTGCCTTTGCCTTTGTAGTGAGGTTTCTCTGATACCAACTTCTCCGAGCTAGATCTAAGGCATTTACAGGAGTGGTTGGCACACTCCAACTTTTCCACATCTTTTCCCCAGACTGGAATAGCTTGTTGGATTCGGGTGAAAACAGAACTGTCACCATCTGCAATCATTCGCATGTAGCGGACACCATGCTTGCTTTCCGCTTCCTTGATGAAAATCGCCTCTTTCTATGGCCAACTTACGTTCCTCCAAGCCAGTAGCAATCATATCTTCCTGTAATGAAGAAGCCCACAGTTTTCCAATTGTCCTTTCAATGTTAGTGTAACGCCCATGTGGAATCCCAGGAACACCAATTGTTCCTAAAAATTCTGTCATTTTCGAAAGGCCACTCCCAGTTGACATTGTTCCCCACACTGCTCTGAAGTTTACATCAAAATGTGGTATGCTTTCACTCGTATCTCTGCTACTGGTGTCAAAGTAAAATTTCTTACCACAACAACATAATGCAACCAATGTACTAATGAGACCTGCCTGCCTTACCTCTGACACCAACTGAAATGCTTGCTGTCCTTTCTTGATAGCAGAAATTGCCGCAGTACATGATATAGCATGTTCCGTTGTAGTATTAAGATGTTGTGAGAAGTTGGACAAATTCATTAATCTGTAACCTTCCACAGGAGGCAATGTTGTTGTGTGACAAGATATATGCAGCGGTGAGGATGTCGTCAAGCATCTTAATTCATGTTGTGGAAGTCTTTTCACTGATATCTTCACACAACGACGACCATCAGTACCAATGTGAATAATTCGGCGAAGCTGATATGGCTTAGGCTTACCTTTAATATTCAGGAGGCGTTGTTTTAATGTGGTCTGAATTTTATCGGCCTGTTTTTTGTACTGACGCTTCCTAGACAAACTATGTCTACCTCTAGGTCCATTGAACTTTCTTCTTCTTTCAATGTCTTTTACTACTTTGTCCCATGTTATGCTTTGTAAGTCTCCAATTGCAACCACATTTATGGTGTATTGTCTGTAACCCAGCTTAAATTAATCACAAGTTATCACAACAGGTGCCCAAACTAACAGCAAATAGTAATGCACGTGCTTTTCTTCACCAGAGAGCTGAGTAATAAATGCCACGTAGCTCAAACAGCATGTTTTATACTATACCTTAGTTACCTCTGTGCTTCCGTACTTGCATCAGGGCCAAATCGCACCTGCCACAACAACTTACCTGAATACCGGCAAATTATTCGTTCACAGTGCTCTTGATCTGATCATCTGTAATACCGCTGACATCATAACGGGATCTGTATAACATAAACAAAAGATACGGTTGCTGTATCCAGTCGATTTTCTGAAATAACGAATTTTGTGCGTCCCCAGTACAGTGTTGACATCTTTTCTGTCCATACCGGAAGTTGTAAATTGGTTCTGACGCTTACGCTATTCCAAATGTTCCGATATGTTATTTTATTTCAACGCAGACAACAACCACACATAGCTTTAATAAATGCTATCAAGTTTTGAGTATGTAATTATAAAACCAATAAAATGTTTTTTGCGTTTCGAAATGATATTTTGCACGACGTGTCATGCGAGTTTCTGGAAGCGTAGCAATATTTTGTATGTGTTATGCGACAGTAATGGCGGTAAAGGTGATCAACGTAAGCATGTGTTAGAAGTTAAAGTGAGGTTTGTTTATCACTGTATGTGCGATCTTCAAATATTTACATTCGTGTAATATTATATTGAGTTTACATTGTTTACAGGTCTGTTTTTGGCCATGTAACTGTCATGTATTTCAACGAGAGCCTGGAATTTACAGCCACCCTACAAAAACGTGCATTTAACCGTCTACCAAATTCGTGTCGAAAAAAAGGACGTTGTAGTGTATAACGAATACTGAAACTAAATATACTATCGGTAATTGCTCACTGCTATAGCCTAAAGGAACACAAAATCATTACTAAAAAAATAATAACACCGAAAATATTGCTGTACGTGCGTTCTAAAGTAAACGCAATTATCTCCTGATAATTTGTTTCCAAAAACCTTTTTTTTTTCATTTTCAAATTGTCACACATTGGTTTTTAAGTATATTATGTAAAATATTGTCAGAAAGTTGGTTTAAAGGTTGATATCGTGTGTTTTTTAGTCTTTCATCTCCCAACCAAATATGGCCGAATTGGCCCAAGCAATAGCCCTTAACCGTCTTATAGAGAACACACCACAACAAAACTCTGGAGCTAACCTGAATGATTCCGTGATAAAGAAATGGGTGGTAAATATCTCCAACAAAGAGCTCACCAACAGCGAGAAAACATTACTCGCTAAGGGTATGAACTATGCCATCGTTTCAGATAAGATCCCAGTTGATGACTTTGTTGTAGCCACGGAACAAGCCTGCAAGAAACTAAACTTTGCGGAAGCTGACCAACTGAGATCACAGGTAATAGGGGTTTTAAAATCAACAAAATTACCTCAGAGAAACATGACTAAAGAAGAACGGGTCGCAAAAATTAGGAAGAGACAAATCCATCACAATATTACCAGCTGACAAAGGAAAGGCAACAGTCGTCATGGATACCGACGATTATGAGGCGAAGGTCATGACAATGCTGCATGATAACAAGACATATGAACAGCTGCAGACCAACCCTACCAACAAATTGAAAAGACGCCTCATTTCTATACTGACTAGATTAAAACAAGAGAGCAAAATCACCGAAAGCCAGTATAGATATCTGTATCCCACAGCTGAAAACACCCCGAGAATATACTGCACACCCAAGATCCACAAGCAGGGGAACCCACTGAGGCCTATTGTGGACTACACTGGATCCATTGGTTACAACGTTTCCAGGTCACTAGCAGACATTCTTGGACCGCTAGTGGGGAAATCGGAACATCATGTCAGGAATTCTAAACATCTAGCAGAAGCTATGTCCACCATCATGATCCAAGAGGATGAACAATTTATTTCACATGATGTTGTTTCTCTGTTTACCAATACTCCCATTGATGATGCACTGAAAATCATTCAAAAACGCTTAGAGTCAGACAGATCCTGGCGTAAAAACACAAACCTCCAGATCAAGGACATCATGGATCTGCTAGAATTTGTACTAACCAGAACATATTTCACATTCCGAGGCAACATCTACCAGCAACGCTTTGGAACTGCTATGGGGAGTCCAGTGTCGCCTATTGTCGCCAATCTGTTCATGGAACATCTAGAACAACAAGCAATAGCCACTGCCCCCATAGATTGCAAGCCAAGCCTATGGAAACGATATGTCGATGACATTTTAGAAATAATCAAGAAGGGATCACAGAAAGATCTAACTAACCACATAAACACTATTGACACCACTAACAACATCAAGTTTACATGTGAGGAAGAAACCAATTGCGGAATGCCCTTCCTAGACACACTTATAGCCAGAAGAGAAGATGGAACAGTGAAGTTATTGGTCTACAGGAAAAAGACCCACACAGACCAATACCTCAACTTTGAATCCCACCACCCTTTACATCAGAAGTTAGGGGTCGTACGCACGTTGCTCAATCGATGTGAGACCATAGTCACAGAACAACAGGACAAAATTCAAGAGCAGAGCCACATCATGAAAGCAATGAAAAATTGTGAATATCCGGAATGGGCCCTTAAACGGGTACAAAAACAGTGTCAAAATAAAGGAAAAAACAGAAAAAGACCTATGAAAGATCAAAACAAAACAAAAATCCAGGTGATCATCCCATATATAAAGGGTATATCTGAAACCATCCAAAGGATATACCGCAACCATGGCATAGCAACAGCCATGAAGCCCCACAAGACGCTTCGAAATACCCTAGTCCACCCTAAGGATAAGATAACCAAAGAGAATGTCGCAGAATGCATATACAAGATCGGGTGCAAAAACTGTGACGCGTCATATATTGGAGAGACTGGAAGGCGATTCGGGGTTCGCCTTGGGGAGCACCGGAAAGACAAGAGGAAAAGAAGTTCACCCGATCAGAGAGGAAGCAGTCGGAGTCCCAGATAAACAAATCGGCAATCACTGACCATGCCATGCAGGAAAACCATGTGATTGACTGGGAAAACTCAAAGGTGCTCGATAGGGAGAACCATCTTCTGAAGCGACAGATCAAAGAAGCCATCTGGATACGCCGCAGCGGGGCAGTTCTGAACCGAGATGAGGGGGCTCATAGACTCTCGCATATCTATGACCAAGTAATAAAATAAGCGTAGCCGAATGGTTTTACTATTCGCTAACAGTCATTTCGGCACTTGTCAGCATGTCCGAAATCGACGCTATTCCACTACAACTCGTACACATATCACACTTTTGTGTACATGCTTTACTGGTCATTTGTCTGAGGAAGGTGACAGCGTACGGATCGTACTGGTCACCGAAACGTCATATATTAAAATTCCTGGTTGTGTATAAAGAATCTTTACATAATACATAGCTGTTCCGTTCACTCTTCATTGGTTATAGCAGTCACAAGTGATGAAACGTAAGAAGTGACTGAGAAAATAAAAATTGCTGAAATTAATGTCAAATGAGGAGGTGCCCTTATCCATAATAAAATAAATTTATAATTTCAACTTCAAAACATTTTAACATATATATTCATTCTAAGCGGTGCCGCTATCCAAATAAATCAATCGCGGCATGCAGAGTACAGCAAACTGTGGGAACCCAATTGTACCAGCAGAGTCTTCCACCTTTAATGTTAAAAGAGTGTACAAAAGACGCATCAGTGGGCTATGGTACATAAAAGTCTATATTTCAGTCTCAAATAGAACAAAAATGTAGAACACTTAAATCGTTTACTTAAACTGACAATTCTATTTTTGTTCAAAAGTATTTAAATACTGTTTTCTCATGACACCTCATTTTTTCGTAAAGAAAAAGATTCAAATGACGGAAAAAATATTTCTTGGAGATACAACTGTTAGCATTATCATTCCTATAGCTGCAAAGATAACAGGAAACAGTTCATTACCTTATCATGTACGCACTATAAGCTCAAGTTCTCACTCCAGCCATTTGACAGAGAAAAAAAACCTGTTTTGTGACGGAATTAGATTTAAAAAAACAGCCATGTATGACAGGAGAGATAAGGAGTTGATTCATCTTCACTTAAAACGAGATTTGGACAAACATTCGTTTACTTCGGGGATAGTTTACATATATTGTGATATGTAATTAAATTCAATTTGTTCAATCAAACAAATCATAACATTTTGACATATTCAGATATTGTCATTATATTACTTATTATTTCACGCATCGGTGAAGCGATGGCAGTGTGGTTCAGGCGTCTTAACGTCTTTATTACAAGTTAAATTATCCTAGACAAACAGCAACGATAAACCAAACAGTTATATTGTGCGCATTTCTGTACATAGTATGACAAAGTGGAAATTCCAATTGGCATCGTGCCAACCTTGTGCTCCACTGTTTGTGACTATTTCTGCTCCACTGATCAATATCGATAATCTTTTCTCTCTATATATACACACTCACATATGAATACAGGTAACATTTAAAGGATACGGACTTTGTGTAACGAGATGTATGTTTCTAATGCACTACTATCATGCCTAGTAGTTTGATATAATTAACAGAGTCAATATCATTTGCAGTACAGTCGTTTTCATGGTATGGATTTTGATCACAAAACATGGAAGCAAACTTCAACCTCACCAATCCTTAGCGGGATTTCTTACTTCGTTCGTGAATAGGTAAGTATGTTCTGTATATAATCCTCATTACACCTCATATTGTAGAAAAGAAAAAAAATCAAATGACAGAAAGAATATTTCTTGGTGATACAACTGTTTGCATTATCAATCCTTAAACTGCAAAGATAACCGGACACATTTCATAACCTTATCATATTTTTCAATTGCACATGTGCAAACGATAAACTCAGGTTCTCACTCCAGCCATTTGACAGAGAAAAATGAAACTTGTTTTTTTGACGGAATTTTTATAAAAAACAAAACGGCCATGTATAACAGCAGAGATAAGGAGTTGATTCATTTTGATTTAAAACGAGATTTGGACAAACATTCGTTTACTTCGGGGATAGTTTACATATATTGTGATATGTAATTAAATTCAATCTATTCAATCAAACAAATCATAACATTTTGACATATTCAGATATTGTCATTATATTACTTATTATTTCACGCATCGGTGAAGCGATGGCAGTGTGGTTCAGGCGTCTGAACGTCTTTATCACAAGTTAAATTACCCTGGATAAACAGCAACGATAAACCAAACAGTTATATTCTGCGCATTTCTGTATATAGAATGACAAAGTGGAAATTCCAATTGGCATCGTGCCAACCTTGTGCTCCACTGTTTGTGACTGTTTCTGCTTCGCTGATCAATACCGATAATCTTTTCTCTCTATATATATATATTTATATACACACTCACATATGAATAAAGGTCACCTTTAAAGGATACGGACTTTGTGTAACTAGATGTATGTTTCTAATGCACTGCCATCATGCCAAGTTTTGATCACAAACCTGGAGAAATATTTCAACCCCACCAAACCGGAAATATCTTACTTCGTTCGTGAATATTCTGTATATATTGCTACAGGTAATACAATCCTGATCCCATTGAGGTTACACTTACATTACCCTAAGTTAGTAGCATTGATCCACACTCTTGCATTACTTTCGATTTATCTGGCAGTAACTTTCAATAAGCGTACGTGTACCACCTCTAAGTCTAGAATGACGAGGGGTTTTAAAGAATGTTATCGCTTAGCCAAGAATGGTGAGGATAACAAAGAATGCCAACGCTAAGTCCACAATGATAATGGCGAGGGAAGAATAAGAAAGAAATCGACGTAACTATTGTGAATCAGTAGGAAAGATCATTGTTTAACAAAGGATTGTTCTATACCCCCTTCCCCGTTTCCATTAAAATATCTCTCGAACATTACATGACCTTATGACGAAAAGTATAGGATATATTGTATACTCACACTTTGTTTAAGAGAATACATCATAAAAGACGATAGCAATGTAAAGCGAAAACTGTAAAGAGTGAGGAAAGCATTTTCCCAGGTTAAATATTACTATAAATATAGGTGATTTGACAATAAATTGGGGTTTTATACAGGCGTTGGCGCATTGCTCATCCTGAAACGTCAAATAAAAGGGATATGAGGAACTGTCAATATGTAGGATCAATGTGCAAATGATAAGCATGACATGTGAAGTACATTTACTAGGTTATATGTGTAAAGTCGGAAAACTGAAACTTAAGAAAAAACTAAACAAAGGAATGTTAAACAATAAGACAGACATAAAAACAGTGTCATTTGCAATGTCAAATTTCTGATATCGCTAAATTACACCTGCAGAGATCCTTTTTAGAGACCACAAAGTTGAAATTAAATTTTTTTGGAAGATCAAGTTATTTTGAAATCAAACTTAAAGCTTGACTTATTGAAGCGTGAAAAGAGGCGCGCTTATAAAACTAATTTCTGTCCAATGTATAATATAATATGACAAAGGCTAATTATGATATCTGTATTCCATGCTATTATATATAGAACTGCTTTTTTTACCAAATATAAGATGTATAAAACATTGACATTTAGACCAGGTCTTTTATGAGAAGGAAACTCATGACGTTAATTATATTTCCTATATCTCATACAGAACTTAAAATGGATAGAAGATCGGACTTGGAGGCCACGTCTAGGTCGATATCCCAACGCCTTGATGCGCTCATTGGTACTGAGGAAGAGGTAAGCATCCGAAGACAAATGATCCTCTTTACAGATTATCTCCTCAGTGGAGACAGTGACTACTCCCATACTATATCTACTGGGAGTTTCGCTGACGGATTTTCCATTCCTGGATCAGATACGGATATGATGTGTGTCGTGCGAAATGTGAAGGTAATATGTCCAAGGACTTATACCGCATCACCTCCAGGCAGAAACGAAACCAATTCCATCTTGGTAATGAGAAACGTGGATGGCAGACCAGGATATGTGACGTTGGAACTCGCACATCGTGAACACCCGACGGAGGCATTGAAAAGTGCCATGGTTCTTAAAGAAGGTGTTATAATGATTTCAAGCGATATGTATCGACAGTACCTAGTTGATTTCTCAAGCAAGCAAGAAGGATTATCTCTTATATCAAACGGACCATGTCAGTCATTTCAGAATGACAGTGTTCACATTAATTTTGATATAGCAGAGTCATTTGCATGCCATGTATGGCCGGAAGTAGCCGAAGAATGGAAACAACGACCAAAAACTCACGGATGGCCCGATTCAATCATAACTGACAAAATTATTCAGGGTGGCTGCCATATTCTTCCTGTTGGAGATAAGACTTCACCGGATACATTTCTACAATGGAGAATATCGTTTGTTACAGCAGAAAGATTGCTAGTACATTCATTCAGACACTTACAGTTTAAGGTGTATGGATTACTTAAATATTTTCTGAAAGACGTTCGGAAACATCTATGTTCCGTTGGTGTCAATGATGATATTGTAACTTCGTACTTTATGAAAACTCTGATCTTCCATGTATTAGAAACAACACCAAAAACCTTATGGCAAGACAAAAACACTTTAGTTTGTTTTCTTGTCTGCTTGAGAGTTCTGATAGACTGGCTAAGATCCGGATATTGTCCCCATTATTTTATCCCAACCAACAACTTGTTCAAAAGGCACATACATGGCGACAACAGAAGAAAACTTCTTGATATAGTGGTAGATTTCCATGACCGACAATATTTATCGTTTCTTCATAAAATATGTCCCGGTATTCAAGACTCCGTTGCTTCAGATTATCTACGTCTGGAATGTAACCGTGATCAAACACTGTTTAGAGAATGCAGTCACTGTATTGATTTTATCGGTGGAGATCCTAAGAGGATCAACAAATCGAATAAGATTCTGATGGCCGCTCAGTCAGAAGCTAGTGTTTTCGGAGCATTCTACGCAACAACTTACATGTTGTCAAGTACAGCTAGGCGTACGTTTCCCATGCACGCCAATCTTCCAAACAATAAAACAAAGTACGCTGTTTTGAGGATGTGCAAGACCTTCCTGTTATATTATGACTTGATATGTTCTGCACCTTTGCAGCTTGCAACCCTTTTCTTCCTGTTGGGGAATTTTAGAAAATCGTTGTCACTTTGTGAAGACACAATATCCTCGCATAAAGACACGATTTGTATGAGTTCAGAAAAAGACTTAGCAAAATATAAACAGTTATACTGTGGAAAAAGCTACTCATTGCTTCAGAAATTTAAAGTCAAGAGGTCCGTTGCCATATTTCGTAGAGGCATGTTGGAATTTTCCTTGCCACATATAAGACCAGAGATCAAACAAAATCCGTTCGGTATTCTTATTCCTCAACTTCCCTATGCTGTGTTTCTCGGGTTTCTTTGCTATCATGAGCTAGGAATGATCTCCAAACGCGACGACGCACTACATAAGCTCATTGTCATAAAATACGACGACGAACAAGGAGGAGACCTGCATTGGATTGTATATACATTATTAGGTATCTGCTACCAGATTCTTAGTGACAATCGACGCGCAGTCAGATGTTTCTTAGATTCCTACAGAGTACAGAAAGAATTCAATCCTGCTCTAGAGAGGGTGAAGTTGCTTCGCAACTCATTTTAAACAGACTGTATTTATGAAAACTGACTTTACAAGAAGGGATGCCATATATGCATTTGTTAATTGTTCGTTCCCTTATATGGTTCAATAATCGTTAAATTTCGTGGTTACATTTGAAATATGTCCTTATAAACACATGGTGTTTAAAACGCTGAATATCATGGTCGTACATTATATACATTATATCACATTACATTGTGATTGCATGCGTTGAAAAAAGCGATAAACATCAAGAAAAGACCAGCAGTGTTACGAGTTTGTCTTCAGTTGACGACTTCTTGCAAGAGAATTGTGACTTTGGGAACAAGCCATTTAAGTATTAAAGATTGGCGATTAAGGGATATTGCTACCCAGAAATGGAAAATTCGCAATAGGGAAATTGAAATAATTACGTTTATTGTACATCTTGGTGGAAAGCTGTCAATGTTGATTTCGTTGTAGGAAAAAATCGAGATAAGAAGCTGATATAGAAGAGTCTGTCGTGTCTTTGATTTCCAATCCTGGTGGATACATACATGTTATCCAGACACTCGATCATTGTTATGATTTCGTCGTCCGTATATTTCTTCTTTGATTTTTTTTAAAGAAATACGCTTCAGTCAACAACCATGTATTTATACCCCCGTTCACATTTCTTGCAGAAGAATCCATGCATAATAAGATAACGACAGCGTTTCTTCAGTTTAGAATGGGGTATGTAGATGTTCAGGATGCAAAAATCAAATGTCCTTATAAAAGATATGTTTTGTAGAAGAGGGTGTAACAGATTGGTCCAAAGCTCTTTGGAGTTCTTCAGAATCCACATTCTGTTCATTCCGCTTCTTGAGAAAACAATAAAACTGTAGCCCAGATTTGATAGTATTTAGAATGGTGGTTAGTAGTTTTGACAAAGGCTTGTTTGTATGGATTCTTGTGAAGTTTAGGGATTCAATATAAACGAGGGGGGTTCTCATCCCTATCATTAATAGGCAATCTAAATCATTATATTATCCAAACATGATTAGATAGTAATTCGTCTTCTGAAAGATTACATAATGTATAGGTGGGGTTTCCTTCGATATCAAGCAAGCCCAGTCTTTTTGTACGCGGGGATGTAATAATGTGTGCAGACAAGGAGCAAGTTATTAGACGCCTTATCTGTAGGCACAATTACATACTTGTCATGTAAATCTTGAAGTGTAAATGTAACATCAAGGTCGAGGAAAGCTGGCCTGTGTTTTGTTTTCCTCTACAAGCTGCACATTCCTTTACGAATGACGGACCGAATTTATTTAACCCACTTAGAATGTGAATCCAAAGTTGCATGTTCTCGTTTTGCCCGACACATCAACATACTTCTAACCTAAAGTCAAATTCAATCAAACTAGGGCAAAATATTAACACAATAAAGAGTTACACGGAGGCCCTGAAAAAGTACAAGGAGGAAAAGACCACACGTTCCAGAATAGAAAGCGTTGATAGACGGTCAGGTACATATTTGACCTCTTATATTTTTAAGGTAAATTATAAAGTTACTGCATGCTCTAAGTTACCTGAAAATAATATGGCAAATACAACATAACCTTCCGGTTGGATGGACCCTAACCCTATTAGTAAATATCGATTCCGATTCCTTCACGAAGATTAAGATATACCTTGTTTGAAAACTGGCTGACGACTTCATGAAATCATTTAGACAGCGATAACATACGAATGATAGTATTCCAGTAACCCAATATTTCCTGGAATTTGGTTTTATCAACAAAGGTTAGGTACCGTTTTTATCAATATTTGTACCATCCTACATCTTTTTCTTTATGTATGTTACTTTTATTCACATTCATGCAGCTGTGGTTCATCTCGTGGTGTGGTTTAATTCATTCTTTAGAACCACTTGAGCTTTCCATAGGTCATCGTCTGATTTGATTCCCTGACAAGTCTAAGCCAGAGGGAAGGCAAAAAATTGCGATGAATTGACTTCCATTGTAGGAGTTCATAGGTCAGATTTTCTTATTTCATGTCAAGACTACACTATAAGATTGCATGATTGGTTTGTAATTAAATCCGCATTTAAACCAATAATAAAAAACATTACAGAGTACAGTATATTGATAATATAAAATATTCCTTTATAAGTGTATCAAGTGTATAAAGAATCGCATGTCACTTTTAATCTTTCATGGTGATCATTATCATTTCTAATTATTTAATCTAATACATAAGCTTTTTGCTGACGACGAATTATTTCATATCATTTACAAGATTTCCATCTCTTATGCCTGGGACTCGAGTTGATAGCAATACAGCATGACATGTTGTTAATATGAATGTTAAATTTTATAATTCAGTCTCATTTCTGTGTCGTCTTCTTGTCCGATTTTCTAATTGTTTAAGTTATACATTTTTGCATTTGATGGTTCATAGTTTGTCCGATATTTTAGATAATTTATCTATCTATAGAAGCGGCTATGCTGTTAGATCTATGTAATTACCGACGTAGAACATTTAGAGGATTTTAACAATACCTTCTAATTAAATAGTAACATCTACAATGCACGTATACGTTTTTTTATCTCATTCTTTTTAATTGAGAAACACAAAATTACTCTAACTGTTATCACTAGTCAATCACCGAAATTTACAAAAATATATATATGTAGATATGATTTTTTCTAGCGAACTAAACTGTTACGAGATAAGAGACAACATACGAGGTTCCTCTGACAGCGTGCCGTCAGCTTGACTGTAACAATGAAACTGAATTACTTTGTATTCAACATGTACAAAATTGAATATATTTTTTTTTCTATTTGAAATATACGAAGAATGCTGTATGAAATTTCTCTTGCCTGCTATTCTACACCACCCTAGGTGTAAACGTATTCTACACTACCCTAGGTGTAAACGTATTCTACACTACCCTAGGTGTAAACGTATTCTACACTACCCTAGGTGTAAAGGTATTCTACACTACCCTAGGTGTAAACGTATTCTACACTACCCTAGGTGTAAACGTATTCTACACTACCCTAGGTGTAAAGGTATTCTACACTACCCTAGGTGTAAACGTATTCTACACTACCCTAGGTGTAAAGGTATTCTACACTACCCTAGGTGTAAACGTATTCTACACTACCCTAGGTGTAAACGTATTCTACACTACCCTAGGTGTAAACGTATTCTACACTACCCTAGGTGTAAAGCTATTCTATACTACCCTAGGTGTAAACGTATTCTACACTACCCTAGGTGTAAAGGTATTCTACACTACCCTAGGTGTAAACGTATTCTACACTACCCTAGGTGTAAAGCTATTCTACACTACCCTAGGTGTAAACGTATTCTACACCACCCTAGGTGTAAACGTATTCTACACTACCCTAGGTGTAAACGTATTCTACACCACCCTAGGTGTAAACGTATTCTACACTACCCTAGGTGTAAACGTATTCTACACTACCCTAGGTGTAAAGCTATTCTACACCACCCTAGGTGTAAAGCTATTCTACACTACCCTAGGTGTAAACGCTTCAGTCTTATTATATCAGCCAATTAGTGATGCTTTATCAAAAACATACGAAAAGAGTTATCCTTCCTCATGAAACATGATATAGAAAGCCAACCTTTGGATGGTTATTTTATTTTACTGGAAGAGCATACGTACAATAGTGTTGTATATCTTATTAACAAAGGAAAATACACATTCCTGTTCCATTGTTTTGTAGTATTCAATCTTAATATCAATCATGACTGTAGATACCAACAATAAATCAATGTTTTGTAAAATCAGAATCAGTAAAATAAACAACTTTAAACCAAAAAAAAACTGCATTACAATGTCTTTTGTGAAATATATTTACTTTTATTAATCATAAATTTCGATAACATTACACATGCACATCCTATTTTGATTCATGAACTTACATTTATGTGATAACAAACCACTGTGTTACAGATATAAGTGAAGAAAAGTAATGCTCGTGCAGTTTATCGGCAATGATAAAAGTCATTCAAACATGTATGTACATGTATAACAATATAGAATAACGTATCCACACACACAATGAATTATAAAATTATTTACCATGGCATTTTCCGTTTATAGCGATATCATAATACTTAAAAGGAATATCAAGTTATACGTTCATAACATTTAATCTTTATTTACTTTATAAACAGAACATCTTGTTCATTAAAAGCAAAAAGGAAAATTTGTCAAATAAATGAAACGTTTTACACAAATAATTTTCCCGACCAACATGAAATGATTAATATGACGAAGGATCATTAAAATATAAAGCACTTTTTTGATCACGAGATAAGGGCGACCATTCCGGAATGTAATTCTTGTGTGACATCAGACACGCAGTTAGTTGTGGATTTAAATACAATGCAACAGGATTATCATATAAAAAGGCACAGAAGATGCTAAAGTACTATCGAGTAGTTTCGTATGACTGAAATTCAGGCGTATTACAAAAATGCTTTTCGTAGTCACTTCATTTCAATGATACTGAAAATTTCATATTCGTGAACAAGTTTAACAACGAAAGTAACAAACACACCAAAATAAAGATTTTAAATGACAAGACTCCCACGAAAATAACAAATACACCAAAATAAAGATTTTAAGTGACATGACTCTCATTGTCCGACGGACTAATATTCGCTGCAGCTTTGATTTATTGACCAAGGCAGATTTATCACATATAATATTACTAAAAGCAAGGGAGTTAACTCGTATTGACTTGAAAAGTAGCATAAGCATCCACAAGCCAACAACTCCAGAAGACAAGCACTGGCTAAATACACAAGATCTGCATTTTCACGGAAGAGTAACATATTGTCAGTTGATTTTGTCTAAATCTTGTATCAGATTTCTAAAAACGGGAGTATATAAACCTGTTACATTAACAAAATATTCTTATTATTTGCTCTTATATTTTATCTAAATTTTAAAATTAATTTTGAAATATGCACGACAATAACCGGTTTCAATAGTATTTCATTTATGATGACATTCAATACATTGTCACCATGATATGGTGTATAAGGATCTTGTCTATGTTTTATCGGATTCAGTTATCTTTTAGGATTATAATTATTTTATTATTTTTTTCTATTTTATTTTATTATTTTTTTTTTTTTCTTTTTTTTTTTTTTTATGAGAGGGGTTTTATTATTTTATCTTATTATTAAGTGACTCTTGAAGAATAACAAGTTGGTATGGAAGTTTTGAAATATATTTGATTCATGGAGGTAAGATTTTTCATTCGATCTGATAACTCCATGCATCATTGAAAATGTAAACTAAAGATATGACAACCGATTCACACATTCTGATTTTCTTTTTTTACTTTTTCGGTCTTGGAACATTTTCTACAAACGTGCCGACTAGATTTCCGGCTGGGTAATAGCTCGCAACAACAAGAACCTTTCCACCTGAACTCTTTGCTTTGCCGATTCCCATTTTTTTACTTCCTTTCCATACAACCTGCGTGAAATGTCCTGCGAACCAAAAACATTTATTTAATAACATATGACCCTGTCTTTATACATAAATGTACAGGGTTAATCTTTACAGTGCGTTATAATATCACTAGTTAACAATGTGATTAATTCATTTATCTATTTATTCATTTATTTATTCGTTACATCAAACTGAGTTTAACACAAGTCTTTTCAGCTAATATGTGTGAAACAAGCATAGTTACAGAAATGTACGATTCACCTGATCGCACGCCTTGTAGATCATTTATCAAGTATATTATTTAACACACTGGACCCCGATGCCCACGTCCAACCCACGTGATTATATTTGAAATCTGAGATCACATATTTATTATCGGACGATAGACACATATAAAATCTTACTCCAGCAACTTTCACTGATGAATGGAAATTTACAGCCCACGTCTCACACAACTTGTAATACCGATCCAAAGCAAGCGTCTAATACTATTTACCCTATCCTAATGTCCTTGTTTCAGATAACGTGTAACAGAGATATAAATCAGACCTCTGATACTACTTTCACAACTTATTATACCCTCATCCCAGCGTGACATCAAGTCCCGCCTCACACAACTTATTATACCCTAATCCCAGCGTGACATCAAGTCCCGCCTCACACAACTTATTATACCCTAATCCCAGCGTGACATAAAGTCCCGCCTCACACAACTTATTATACCCTCATCCCAGCGTGACATTAAGTCCCGCCTCACACAACTTATTATACCCTAATCCCAGCGTGACATTAAGTCCCGCCTCACACAACTTATTATACCCTCATCCCAGCGTGACATAAAGTCCCGCCTCACACAACTTATTATACCCTAATCCCAGTGTGATATCAAGTCCCGCCTCATACAACTTATTATACCCTAATCCCAGCGTGATATCAAGTCCCGCCTCATACAACTTATTATACCCTAATCCCAGCGTGATATCAAGTCCCGCCTCACAAAACTTATTATAAACTAATCCCAGCGTGACACCAAGTCCCGCCTCACACAACTTATTATACCCTAATCCCAGCGTGACATAAAGTCCCGTCTCACACAACTTATTATACCCTAATCCCAGCGTGACATAAAGTCCCGTCTCACACAACTTATTATACCCTCATCCCAGCGTGACATAAAGTCCCGCCTCACACAACTTAGTATACCTTAATCCCAGCGTGATATCAAGTCCCGCCTCAAACAACTTATTATAGACTAATTCCAGCGTGACATCAAGTCCCGCCTCACACAACTTATTATACCCTAATCCCAGCGTGATATCAAGTCCCGCCTCAAACAACTTATTATAGACTAATTCCAGCGTGACATCAAGTCCCGCCTCACACAACTTATTGTACCCTAATCCCAGCGTGAATTAAAGTCCCGCCTCACACAACTTATTATACCCTCATCCCAGCGTGACATAAAGTCCCGCCTCACACAACTTATTATACCCTTATCCCAGCGTGACATCAAGTCCCGCCTCACACAACTTATTATACCCTAATCCCAGCGTGACATAAAGTCCCGTCTCACACAACTTATTATACCCTAATCCCACCGTGACATCAAGTCCCGTCTCACACAACTTATTATACCCTAATCCCAGCGTGACATCAAGTCCCGCCTCACACAACTTATTATACCCTTATCCCAGCGTGACATAAAGTCCCGTCTCACACAACTGATTATACCCTAATCTCAGCGTGACATAAAGTCCCTATGTCCAGCGTCTCACATTACTTACCGGATCCTAAAGTGCGCGGTTCACTGCTGAAATCGTGTTTTTCTATCTCGCTGTACCAGTATTCAGTCACGTCCTTCCCTATTAGAACAAAAACGTTTTTATCAAATATCCTCGATTTAGTCTGGACTCTTCGCGAACAGAAGTTTACATTTTAAACATATCAATGAGCCGTTTCTATTAAAGAAGGAAAACATTACGCACTTTGAAAATAATATTTCATATCGCATTAATCACAATTAACACGATTTCAAATATTTTTAAGGTAGGTTGTACCAAACATACATAATTTCTCCGAGAATGGCAAGAACGGTACTGTTCCATGAGAATTTCCGATACAAATCCTAAAGAGATCGGAACAAGACAGCCACAATTCTAGTGCTATGCTTTTAACTTAATACAAAGTAACAAAAGAATGATTCACAAAAAGGACTCGTAATAAAGTGAAAAGAAAGTGTCATCCTTAATCGGCAACGTCCTTCAGTAATAGCTTCTTATCCAACGATTGCCAAAAAGGGCATCAAGAAAATTCCGTCACGTCAACATAATCATAATCCAAACTCAAGTTCCTTAAAAAAAGTACAAGGATAATAAGACGATATGTTCTGTAAGAGTAAGCGTTTTCTGCTTCATCGGCGACATCCACTATATAAACCTTGGTCAATCCATGTAAATAATGGCAAGTTCTCATATGAGAACAAGGTATACAACAATAGAATCAATAGGCAAAATAACGAACGAAACATAATTTTCATCCATAAAATAATAGTAATCAACATGCACCTTTTGAAACCCTGTTCAAGTGATCTTATAAAAGGTTTTAAACTTTACTCACCGGAATAATCCGCCGATCCTGATGACCATTTACAGGCGATATTCTCTCCTAATCTATCTCCCTTATGCTGACACTCACTATGCTGGAATGAGTTGGTCGCGGCGAGATGTTCCGCCCACTTTTGGGCGTATTCTGACAGACTTTTGTCGTGCGATAGAGGAGAAACACCATGCTTTTTTCTGAGTTCGTTGTGTGTTTTCACAGCGTCATCAATAAACTCTTTGATTTTTTGTGGTTTCTTCTCTCGTTCTGGGCTCGAGTCCGACGAACTGCTCGACGATCTCTTGCCTTTTTTGTCCTTTTTAAAGAACTGTAATGGAATACAAGGCATGCTTTTGGATAAAAGGATTTAACAAATGTATTTCTATAGCTGTAATACAAAAGTTCTGTTGAAATATCCTTACATCAACGGATACTGCAGTCACAATACCACGCCTTTTTATAACACAGTATATTGCTACAGGTTAAACTGGTGTATCTGGTAAGTATTCCAACTAGTTTTAGTCCCCGTTCCTATGTGTTGTGGTTCGTTAAGCGCGCGTATGGTAGGAATTACTTATCACGGGAAAGTTTCCAAACTTCTCATATAAACTAATATAGACTATCCCAGACACGGTGTGACCGTTCACTGATGTACTCGTGTCAGAACAGTCGTACACAAATATACTACTGACTCTCTAAACTAAATCTGTCCTATACCAACAATGAATTGCAATAAAGAACACTTTTTCCAATCAATTCTAAGATAAATCACTTCAAGATAGGAAAACATTTTCAAACAACTCGACATTTGTAATTTTCACCACGTCATTTTGTCACAGATACGACTGCAGAGTAATCCATGTGTGGTGCAGATTGCCTCTTTTCACTGTATCAGATTGCCTGCTGTCGAATCTATCAACGCTGAGTCGTATGTCATACTCGTACGTCTAATTACAGACGCGGAATCTGTCCAAAACATACCGGCTACAGCAATTACCAGCGAGATAAGTGTTCCCTTACATTAGATCACTTGTTCCTACTATAATGTACACATATTGTACACATAGACTAATTTCCTATAGTCACGGCTTCGACAGACGCTAAATCGTGCGTGTGAATATATAACATAGTTCATTCTGCAGAAATATCAACGAAGGTTAAATTAGTGACGATATACAAAATTATATTCTATGTTTATACAATTCTCATAAAAGCCATTATCCATAACATAAGTCACACAAACAAGTTTAGGTCTTGAGAACAATGGTATGGTAAATAAACACAGGAATACAACTGACCAGAGAAAGTTATCTCACGTGCACGTCATTAAGCACGTTCCGTTACAACGACACCTTGTGGGTCTCTTTATATTGATAACGATACACCTCAACTCGGAGCCGAAGTCTTAAACCCACCACAGAAAAGTTCACTGAACCAGCGAAACTTACAACGATAAGAAATTTCCATTTCCTTGTGTTTTAAGGCAGATTAAATTCAGCTCTGATAAGAAATACGTTAGTTTTTTTTTCTCTGGTGTATTTTAAGATTGTGAGGTCAGAGACTTACATTAATGCATTGTTAGCTTTCCTGTAGGGAAGTTATCAATCTTCAGGGAAAAATGAAAAAGTCGCAAAACCGGAACTTCAATTCAATATGGATATTGAAATTCGATATAAAATGCAGGATATGATTCAGAGTTGGTTCAATGTTTGACTATACTAAAAGGATGCATATAAGTAAGACGGTGGACAAGTAACAGCACGTGGGTAAATGTTGCTGTTTTATCATCTTTGGATTACTGTATAATACCACAATCTCTATGTCATCACTCGGAAAAACAATACAAAAAATCTCATCTGAAAAAAAGTACTTATTATTATCGCTATACAGCCTAGTTTTATAGATTTGATTCCTCCTCTCAATTTTCACAATAAAGGAAATTATTGAACATATAATAAAAATTTACGTAATGTTTTGTTAATCTGCACAATCGTCGGCACGACAAAAGTACCCAACAAATATAATCGAAACACTATGTTTTTCGTTACATTGCGTCTACATTGTGCCAGACATCATTAGAACTGGCTGTACCTTGATACGTGTTACATCGTCCGACACGTGCTGTCCGGTGTGAATTTACACATCATACACAGCTGGCACAACATACAATAACGGGAGTAGATATGTATGTACACCGCCAAGTATCAGTGCTGTATACCAGTACATACAACTTTTAATTCGCCTTCAATCGTTAGTTTATATCAGTGTGTGAATATTCTACTTTCACATTTAGTTAGTCGCTGCTTAACTTCGAAATGTTTACAAAAAAAATTCACTATAGTGAAATACGTCAGTAAATAAATAAATGGAAAAAAATATAAAAAGACTTATTGAAACTTCACAGAAATCAAAATGTCGGTAATAAAGCTGAATTTTAGCTTATAAATCATATAAGCAGCATTCCCTTTAGTTTCGTAACGTCTGCAGTCAAACGACTTTTACTTAAAAGAAAACTAATATGGCATAAGTTTGTTTCTCAGATTAAAAGTGAATCCAATATATCTGTACAACGGAAACTGGTTACATAAATAGGTATCTATTTACCATCACATACTATATATGATTGGCTGAAGCTGTGACAAAGGCACCACATGTATCAGTATTGTGTATTGGGATACTATTTAATGCTATTGTTGTTATGCTTAAAATAATAGATCATGTGTGTAATATATATACTGGCAATATTGAATATCATGCTTACAACTTAGAAATTAAATGTACAAATCTATTATCAGATACTTAAATACTGGTATCAATGTAGATATTATCTATATATATATTATGTACATGATATTTGCATTACATATTACATTTACTGAAATGACGGTTGTCGCAATCCTGACCAAAATATATGCTCAATTTGGATTTTGGATATTATTCGGTTTGTTTGGGGTTTATTTCAATAAAGGAAATATATTCATCAGTTTAATTCATTCTGTTGAACAGAGTTTAATATAAACACATACACATGTGTAATATGATTTATTGAATAAATATGTTAATATAGATTTGTTATCTACGATAATGAAAATGACAACGTCATAGAAATCAATAATCGATATCAGCGATAGATAAAATCGAACTTTACTAATAAGGTGATGTGCGTTACCGGAACTATTGGAATAGATCACGTGACACACTCTAATAAAGTGAAGATGTTTCAGGTGATAATGATGGCTATGGCGTGTCCTTTGTGCCGTAAACCTACTAACACCATATGTTGCGTCTCTGGAGTAAACAAGTTGAGATATTTATCTCCTTATAAGGATTTGCAAATGAGGTGATATCTACTAATGTATGTATTTGATGAAGCTTGCTTACCGCATGGCCTTTTAGTGTTAAACATCATCAATCATATCATGAAATCTCCATTCTACATTTGCCATAACAAAAATTGTGATGGATATATGTTTTCTAAATCTAAAATCACACAAGCTCATATTATAGAAATAGTTTTGAAGCATCTGTGCTGAGAGAAATGAAGAAAATAAAAATGTTGACAATTTTTATGAACAATTATATATATGAATTCTATAAATAGATTTATTGAAAAAATGTAAAATATATATATAAGAACATTTATTTCAATGCAGCTACAAGGGCGGTAACTCTTACTGCTTTCTCCTCTGAAAATGACGTAGGCATATATGAAATAAGCCGACACCAGTAAAACTGAAATGATAATTTTTCCCTCAATATTTTAATGATCGGTATTAAACAACCACCTAATGTTATATTGGTTAGTAAATTGTACATCGTCTGATAGATTTGTTAGTCATAATTAGAAACATGCGCTATATAAACATTGATGAAATTCACCAGTGTTATAAACAAAAATAATATGTTATTGTCTACTCTATATTGTACACAGCAGGTAGTTAGCTACACATTGCGTGTGGTGAAATCATACACATATCACCGAAACCAGCAAACAATACCGTCATCAAACGTCACGTGACACAACATTTTTAACTTACGTCATCATCCTTAACACGGAGATCCTGGATGGGTATGTCGTCCTGATGGAAATCAATTGTTAATGCAAATCAATTGTTATATTATAAATGGAACCCGAGTGATAAGCTAACATCCCTTTAACTATAAATACCTTTATGTGATAAACGTAGCATTAGTTTCTAACAGACTATTGATTTTATAGTCAGTTTGAATATTAAATATTTAAAAACTACCATGCCAATTACAAACAATAACCAACATGTATACTATTAGTTGCTTTAGAATGAAATATTTCTGAAGTGTCGGGGGTGTTATAATATTTCTGTTTTTTGTTCGGTCCCATTTTTGGGGGGTGTTGTTTATATATCTATCGTTTTATGTTTTTATTGAGTATGATTTTGTATTAAAACGCGGATATATAAATTCATTTTCGTCCTTTTTCATCTAAATTGACTAATGAGTTTTTATTGAGTGTTATTTTAGCGTGATGAATTCACATAAGATCTGACGGTAGCGGTTATGATATTTCCTATGGCCTGACATCAAACACAAACTACTGCTTCGCACGTCAATACGGCCACACAAACTACTGCTTCGCACGTCAATACGGCCACACAAACTACTGCTTCGCACGTCAATACGGCCACACAAACTACTGCTTCGCACGTCAATACGGCCACACAAACTACTGCTTCGCACGTCAATACGGCCACACAAACTACTGTTTCGCACGTCAATACGGCCACACAAACTACTGCTTCGCACGTCAATACGGCCACACAAACTACTGTTTCGCACGTCAATACGGCCACACAAACTACTGTTTCGCACGTCAATACGGCCACACAAACTACTGCTTCGCACGTCAAAACAGCCACACAAACTACTGCTTCGCAAGTCACTACGGCCACACAAACTACTGCTTCGCACGTCAATACTGCCACACAAACTACTGCTTCGCACGTCAATACGGCCACACAAACTACTGCTTCGCACGTCACTACGGCCACACAAACTACTGCTTCGCACGTCAATACAGCCACACAAACTACTGCTTCGCACGTCAATACTGCCACACAAACTACTGCTTCGCACGTCAATACGGCCACACAAACTACTGCTTCGCACGTCAATACGGCCACACAAACTACTGTTTCGCACGTCAATACGGCCACACAAACTACTGTTTCGCACGTCAATACGGCCACACAAACTACTGCTTCGCACGTCAAAACAGCCACACAAACTACTGCTTCGCAAGTCACTACGGCCACAGTCACTACGGCCACACAAACTACTGCTTCGCACGTCAATACTGCCACACAAACTACTGATTCGCACGTCAATACGGCCAGCTGCAGTGGAGATAGGGTTTCCACGTTTATCAGCCATCTACATACATACATGTTGTACAATAAATATTTATTGATTCCGCTACGTTCGACATATTTTCATCAGAAATTATTACATATATCTGCTGAGTAACGCTATACCAGTGTTGTTTCTTTCGAATCGTGCAAATTAGTGCGGTTTTACCAAAACCTTGAATTAAAACGATGTCGGGTATGGGGGGCTTTGGATTTCTTTACCAGTTTCATTTTTAAAGTGAAAAAAAAATCCTATTTTATTTCAAGCTCGTAATCACAACTACTTACAATAACACACCAGCAAAGAACAGCACAACCACAAACAATAACACACCAGCAAAGAACAGCACAACCACAAACAATAACACACCAGCAAAGAACAGCACAACCACTAACGATAACACACCAACAAACAACATTACAACCACTAACGATAACACACCAGCAAAGAATAGCACAACCACTAACATTAGCACACCAACAAACAACAGCACAACCACAAACAATAACACACCAGCAAACAACAGCACAACCACTAACAATAACACACCAGCAAAGAATAGCACAACCACTAACATTAGCACACCAACAAACAACAGCACAACCACAAACAATAACACACCAGCAAACAACAGCACAACCACTAACAATAACACATCAGCAAAGAATAGCACAACCACAAACAATAACAAACCAGCAAAGAACATCACAACCACAAACAATAACACACCAGCAAAGAACATCACAACCACTAACAACAGCACACCAACAAACAACATTACAACTACTAACAATAGCACACCAGCAAACAACAGCACAACTACTTACAATAGTGATAAGAAGTACAAATGTTCCATTAGGCGAATAGGTAAAATATGTCTTTTAATTCAAACTTTGAACAAACAGACTGGCTTGGGAGAGATCAAAAGATGCAGAAAGTCAACATGACAACATCATACGTGTCATCTGTTTTTCTAATGCACCATAGTAAAAAAAAGTAGAGAACCACTTTTTACAATTTGACAGCGTTCAATAAACTTATAAAGATGTCGATAAGTTCAAATTAAAATGCCTGTAATGGCTATAAAGGTTTTATTGACAGGAATAATACAGTCGGTGTGTAAGCTGAGTAGTTTGTAGCATGGCTACAAATGTTCTCATGTGTTTTAAGAGGATGATTAAAAGTGAACTGATAGGTTTCTAGACATTTGTAAATACTTTAAAGTCATTTAATGTTTAAATTTGTCACGCACTTTGTATTTTATAGATAAAAAATCTAGGTTCGTTGCCAGCCCTTCATTCCTCCATACTTTATTGCATTTTATCCGATAGAAAATGTATATTTAATTTCTTACCTCTAAGCAATTTGGTTTACAGCGATTTTTTGTGTTTATTTGCAAGTCAGGAAACTAACACTCTTGCCTTAGTAAAAATTAAATGGAATTTTTAATCCGTAAATCATATACCAAAACAGAATACTATATCAAGTTCTTTAATCCACAAAGTCATGTCCATCTTGAATACTTAATGCCAGATACTGACACCAAATGTGGAAGGAATTTTGCTATAGATGTACCAGACTAAAACTGCTTACCCCAAAGGCTCCTCCTTTTTCTTTTTTGTCCTTGTCACCAATTGACTTCATATTTGTTGTCCCGGAATCCCCTGTGGTAATGGTTTCTTTCCTGTTGGTGGTCTTGCTTCCATCTGCTTTGATAATGGTTTCCTCGACAACCGTCTTTGTGACCTTGTTAGCACCACTTCCGGTAGTTTCCGTGAATGTACGGACGGAACGGGACTCTCCACCTCGGCTTGCCATGTTAGAGGGAGTATTCTTATTTTCGAATCGACTAGAAAATGGCACAGATTCCTGTTTGTGATCAACACCTACTTGCCCTGAAAATGACAACAATAAATATTGATAAAGAACATAAGAAATACCGGCATAAATGTAAACAATAAATACTGAGGAAGAACACAATGAATACAAGCATAAATGAAAGATATATTCATTATTCTAAAACAGTTCAAACGACACATAAGTTAATGGCACCGCTTAATACAAATTAAGAGTTAGAGACTATTGAGATAAACAATGAATTCAATTGCATCATACAATTATTTTCCACTTCCAAGACTCGTAATTGAAGCAAAGGATCTAAATTCTGAACCTTTTGAGGCGACTACAAAAAATCTGTGGAGACCGAAGAAATTTCAAAATCTTATGGGAATGTGCAATAGTCCCATAATTTAATAGATTTCGTAATAATTATATATCTGTTAATTTTAGAGACAAGTACATGTGTTTATTCTGAACCATTCTCCTCTTCGAATAATTAAAAACATTGTCATGCAGGTTACGACAAACCCCGGGACTAAAGCTAAGATGCAGCTTTATAATGTTGATATTTTCTCATATTATAGTCATACAAAATAAACATAAGCTTAGAAATAACACGTCCTAATTATTTATGTTGTATTACACGTTCAATTGACATCGATAATTCTGGCTGTCAACTACTTATTTGATAATTTGGTTTTCATAGTTTGTTTTGTGACCTATTGAAACAATATCCTAAATAAACGTCCCCATTGACATTTGTATTAGAGAAAATCAATGGTTATTTATCAATAACAGCCGTGAAATGAAATCTGCACACAGTGTAGATACTATAGATATGTCAGAGATTAACAATACTGACTCTTTATGACGTATGAACCTGATTCTGATGTTTCTGGAGAGGTTTTATCAATACAACCCTATCATATACATAATTCATGAATCCATATACATAATTCATTAGATATGATAATTGAAACACTCATTTACTTGTGTTAGTTATAACGAAATAAAATTTTCTACATTCAGTAGATACTTTCCTTAACATCAGCATTAAGAATAGGGTTCAGTGTCAACATGTGTTTAACAAAAGCGAACAAAGGAAAATAAAACAACGATGTATATTATTCCGCCACATAAATTACCCAAAACGCTTCCTTTTTTACATGATGGTACATTAAATATTTTTTAGATCTATGAAAAAGTGACACACAATGGTAAGAATTTCTATAAAAAAAAACACTTACAGATCGTATTATTTGTACCGGCATTAGGTCCCTGTTAGAATTAACACACACTGACTGCTTTCCGGTCCTGAATTGATACTAGTATTGATGTTTTCGGGGTAGCTGTACATGCCAAATAAGGACTAAGTACTGCAGCTAGAAAATCGATAAAACTGACCTCGTTGTACTATGAGACTATCTAAGTCACTCACTGTGAGAGTAGGTACATACTCTTGTCTGCTGATATGAAGAATAATTTCACTTTAAAGGTTTGTAATCAGCCATCGATGAATCAAAGTTAATACAAAATGTTATGACACACATAGCCATTCATGTGGATAAATGTAATTGCGTACAATTACTGAAAGTTCTTAATATGGCTGATACAATCAAAATATACATTAGTGCTTCTATATTTATATACACAGTCGATAGTACTTTTAAAAGTCAGATGTTCTTGAGTGTATGTCTCTGTCGATTGAAACAGTTACAAAAACAACTAGTAATAACTGTTTAATATCGTATTTTAATCTTTGTATACATAGGTAACATATGGACATATGGGTTCAACAGTATAGCTGTATCGACCAGTACTTGATGTGTAGTGGGTAAATGTTCGCGACAGCTGACCAAACAACGTAACTAACAATTCTGAAGATGTCATCATACAAAATTAATCATATTACATTCAATAATCAGTAAAGATAATGTGTGTAGGTAGCAGTCATGTTTCAATGATCGTGTTCATAGATATGTAAATTTATAAATTTCTGTTAAGATTGTCAAAGTATATGCAGTTGTTCAGAATAACACATTCAGCTTTTCACAGCATTGCTGAAATCCTTGATCTTGATGATCACGTGATATTATAATTCATTGTCGCCATTTTGTTTTGATGTTGAATTGGTTGCAAACGGAATTTTTTTAATGTACAATAATTGACATTAATGCAAATAGATAGTATCAAGGTCGGAATCAACATAATTATAGATAGACATGGACTAAGCGTTATGGAAACCCATAAAAAAAAAAAAACCTGCTGAACGACTAGTATGGGGTCGATTTATATACGAAATGTATGTATGCACTGTCTGCTTCAAGCTGTTGTGGTATTGTTCGGCTTTCGTTGTCTTTACCACCTTCAACCCGTCATATGATTTGCTATCCAATGTAGTATCGTGCAACAAAGAGAAGGATGTGTCATTTGTATTCTATGTTGATATGGCCATCTTGCTTTTTTCTTAACTATTTATTTATTGTTTGTTTTTTCGGGGTGTGTGTGTATATATATATAATCATTAACATAATTACTGGGAAAAAAATACTGCATGGACGGAAATTAAAGTGCAAACAAACTAGATCAGTCTGCTGTATAACAAACTCAATTTTGCCATGTTAATTTATGTTAAATAAGCGTATCACACATCTAAAATTTTGCAAATGATCAAAGTGATCTAAATTGGATGTAGTATAACAAACGAGAATAATAGATTCTATACAACATTAAAAAAGAAAAGTAGGTCATGAACATTATGAAGACCATATGGCGAAACGCAACATTGATTCTGTATGCATGCAGAGAGCCTAACGTGTGAAACATCTCAATTAGTCTAAAGGTGGTTCGGGTACAATGATAATTTATTTGTGATATCTAGTTCTCCCAATGTCAATAACAGTATGTTGTTAATCATAACTTGTGATCAGAATATTTATCAAATATGTCAATGGCACATGAATATCGACCTTTCATTTAAATAAACTGTATTTGTTGGCTTTCGATATAAATGATTTTTTAATGCATTTAGATGTTGATTTTAAATGACAATACTTCAAATAATTACTTTGTGTTTGCTCATTAAAAATTTCATTCATTATTGAAATCGATATTTCCTCGTTTCGATATTTCTATGGCAAATATTTGTTTGTTACGTTCATGAACACACCATTCCTTAGTTTTTGTATATATCTAACTTACCGCTTTGAGATATCTTTTAGTCCAAATACATCCAAATTCAGACACACAATCGCACAATCCCACTAGATATATATGTACTAGTTAGTCTTTCAACCCAAGCTAAGGTGTATAGGCGTGCTAATGTTGGAAACGCCCATAATTTTACCTGGGCATTGTGGGTCAAAACTTCCCACCTTGTCAGAAATTATAACATGGTCAATAAAACGATAAAAGGTGACCCGCTAGAGACAGTGGTATTCAGATCGAAGAGTAAATAATCTGTATGCAAACAAACGCGGTATTCGTCTATTATTAAGACGGACTTCACCATAGTGATGTGAGAGAGGATTTATCTACCTCCAATACATAAAAGAGTTTCGCTCGCTTTTATTGCTTGTATGTTGCCCATTGCAGGAATGTAAGTGTTTCTTTCAAAACAATCAAAAATAAATTAGGCGGGGGTGACAGAGAAGGTTAGGAGTTTGTGTGATTTTGTATGCATCACTGTTATATCACCATATATTTTGTACACTTTTTTATTTGTTTTTGTTTTTATATCTCTCTTTTCTTCCAATGTTATTCCATAGTCTGCATCATCACAATTTAATTTACAACAAACCTTTCAATTCATGTAACAGAGGCCATTTTGCCATCTCAATTCCTCCGCTAGGAGAAGTTCTCTCTAGCCGAGTGGTATATTGCGGATAGTATTTTACCAGGGTAACATACTCCCCCCTCCAGGAAATAACTCGTCCTCGAGTTCCAGGGGTTACAGCGATGCTGATGGGGCATTGCTAAGTACTATTCCCGGGTCCCGACATGGGCGCCAATGTAATAGAGGTCATTTTGCCATCTCAATGCCTCCGCTAGGAATCGAACCCGGGACCCCTGGCTTACTAGTCTGACGCTCAACCAATCGATCTAAAGAGAAGTTCTCTCTAGCCGAGTGGTATATTGCGGATAGTATTTTACCAGGGTTACATTAATAAAGTAGAACACTGTCCACGAGAAACGACAAAGCATTTTCAAACGCCTGTATACGATGATTACCTGTAAATGTATGCGACCCTAGGTAAACCTTATGTGGCCCTTATCTTATTCGCCTTGTTATATATCATATCAATCAAACTTACTGACCATGAATGAGATTAAAGCACACAGGGACTCCTATCGGACACTTAAATCTATTCAGGGCCATGTATATTGTCGATTTAGTGTCATGGATGTTCTTGAGTTGGGTTTTTATAGACATTTATTTACTTTATTTGGTCGGTTTTGTAAGTTTCAATGTGCATTGTGATCACTATCTCCGTATAGTGTATGTATTTCGTTCAAAAAAAGTAAAAATCGAAGTAAGATACCATAGGAGTTTCTGGTTGACAACGTCTTCGTAGAATTGGTGGGGAGGTCTTCTACTGGCTTGTCAATGGGAACTGATTGTATCCCTCTGTTGGCTAACCGGTTTCTAACTTCAATGGAGGCTGAATTTATCGAAGTGCTCATCAAGTTAGGTCACAAAAGCCTTGCAAAGTCCTTGAATTGCACTTTCAAAAATACTGTTGACATCTTAAATAACATTAAATATATTGCCAACTTTGTTCGTATATACGCATCAGAATAGGGAATCATGGTTACAACATACTCTTCTACGTCAACCATGCAGTTTTTTTCTGGCATCAAAACTAATATGGACAGCGCTTTCCGCCAACTTGTCTGATAGCCGCGATCATTTCAGTTTCTCTGTTGTGAATTTTCTGTTTTTTAATAGCTCTACCTTGTATTCGTCAACTGACAGACAAAATCACAACACAGGGTTTTGAGAAATGCAGGTGGATGAAAATCATGAGGAACTTCCTTTTTTATTATCGCTCTTTCTTTCTGTACTATGTTCTCGACAAACTCTCTTATATGACTTTAATGATGATAGTTTTGAATATATTTGAGAACGATATAAGGAAGATAATTATTGGTCCTTGATGATTAACTGTGTGGTGTAAACTTTGCTATTTCACAAGTAATTAAGCAGCTCAATACAATGTTATCTGTTCCACATGTGGTGCACGAATTATCATATATTCTAACATAAGATAAATTCAACACACGTAGAAATCAAATGATTTAATTCAAATACGGTAGGAACTATAATTCCACATAGTTCCTGTAATTTAACAGTTGTTAAAAGGGTCCGAGTTGTAAGGTCTTCAGCATCATGATAGCAGGTTAACAGAGGAAGTCAACAATATGTTTAATATGTTTCCACGGCTTTCTAAATATAGATGGAAGCATCTTTCTGTGAGCCACGTGCTGATTTGGCACTGTGACCTTTGAAATTTGGTTGATTGTCCACGGCGGTTTATTGTCACTGCTCCATCCAATGTTGATTTTCGAAAAAAAAATGCGAGTATAAGAATGTTGACGCACATCCCTGATAGGCTGGGAGTAAGGAAGACGATTACGGAGGCTGTTCGGGATAAATTGATGACACGATATCACGTTATCTGTTGACTGTGTCCAGATATTTGAATAATTTGATTCGGCGAAATTCAAGGGTCTCTCAGATTGAGGAAAAGTTGCTTTTTACGCTGAAATAGAAATCGGGTTAGTAATGAGTTTTTTTCTTAAGAACTTGACATGTTTTGGTTTAAAGAAATATAATCTTTCGATGGATTTGCTCAGGAAATAGGAAACGGAATGAGAGGAGATTAGTATTTATCATGATTTCCAAAATTACCTAGTTTATACCATGTGATTGATTGACTTATAAATACAATTTAGATGTGAGTAATTAAGAGAAAAGAAGAGGAAAGAAGGAAGAACACTCTTTTAATCGAAGTGGATGTGAGTTTTGAACAGAAAAGTGGAAAAAATAGAATCTGTGACGGAAATGACAGAGAACTATAGATGATAAACGTAAATGCCTGACCTGGACCGCCTGTTAATAATCTAAGGACATGAAACAATCAAATGTGCATATCTTTGCTTTTACTTTTTGCCCATTTCATATATGTTTATTCAATTTTGCTCGAAATTTTGAAACACTATATTATGAATATTGTAAATATATATTAATTCTAAATTCAAATTTCTTTAAAATTGTATCTTGAAATTGTTCACTCCATTCATTTATATTTTGGTTTGATAAACTATGAAGACCTACACGAGAAAACGTTCTAAAGAAACTGTGTATTAATTTGAGTGAAGTAATATCACTAGATAGAGAATTGATATTTCTGTCGCTGTTTCTACAATGTAAATAGACTTACCAGACGTCCTATGCCCATTGGCACGAAGGAAAATTCGTTATCCTGTGACATTATTTTGTGGCTGCCTGTCCGCAAATAGTCACTCCCATTGGGTATTTCTCTGGAGTCGCGGAAAGTACACAGGGCCCCTTTTTAACATCTCCTTCGTATTTCCCTTCTCTTGTATTTTTCTTAGCTGTGTGCACGCTATACATTCTTCATTACAATTGGTACTTTCAATTTGCTTTGGGTCCAATAGCATGAACTTCTTTTTCCTGTAAAACTCCAGATCATGATTTGCGGATGAGCAATATAGTGTTTATATTATGACGTGGGGTTGAAGGGTCGCATCATATACATGTTCAGGATCACTGTTCATTATATAGTCCAAATATAGAGACCGACTCTTCTAGCTGTTTTGCTTCGTTTTCAAAACATGGAGATCCTCTTGGATGGTTCTGAACCAGAAATCTAACAAGTAGCTGCCACCTCTGTCTATACATGGAACAACGCCAGATATCTTGCGCTCTCTTTATATGCTTTGGAAACCTTCATGTCCGCTTTCGTCTAATTTGTGTTAGCGGTTCCAGCAGAAACATGTCCGTATCTTCACCACTGATTTCCCTCTCTCCTATCCTGCTCCAGTTCCTCAGGTTTACTTCTATCATCTTTTCGCTAACTTCAGCCATCCATGTTTGTTTTTTCAATGACATGATTCCAGAAAGGGATTGGGTAAGAGTAAGGATGTGCAAACAGTTTCAATGCAAAGAGTGTGATCTGATTGGTCGAAAGTGAGTACACATATCTCAGAGTGTACAAGTGAACAGCACCTTTTATTTTTTTACGAATTCGAATAAGTAGAACCAAATTTATTTTCAAACTGCATCATACAGCTTTTTCGTGCTTCTATGACAAATGTTATTTTCACTACAATGTAAGTAAATACGCGGTGAATGAATTACTTTTATTTTCACCATAAGTGTCATTCCTGAATTAACCGTACCGTGCGTCCCACATTATCCATGAACGCCGATCAAATGATTTAACATTTTAACTACCTTGCTATGTCAGTATGTTAACTTTGTAGTTTTGATAAGTTTACATGTACCTTAAACTTGTTATATGTCAAAGTCGTTATTACGACGTAACAAAATAGTAAATTACGGTGTTAAACATCTTTTGTTCCCCAGCTGGACAACAATCCTCACTTGTAACCTGTATTTGATAGGTAAGTAGATATAAGTTCTTGTGTAAGCATAGGGGCCATAGTTAGGACTAAGATTTTTATATTTACCTTTTTCTGATGAGAGGTCGATTTTTCCGTCTTTTGGCGGAAGTACATTTTCCTGAAAAGCACCAAGCATGTTCCCGGCTGGTCTGTAGTTGGCTACCACTAATATTTTGCCATCTTTTGTTCGCGCCTTTCCTACACCTATCTCATCACTCCCCTTCCATACGACTTGAGTGAAATGACCTGCAACAATTTTGAAATTTAAGCAAATACAACTGCAACGAAAAGTCAGTTAACAAATTACACATCTAATCATGAAAATTTAGTCTGATTCACAATCAAAGGCTACTTTTAACAGTCAAGGAAAGCAAAGCAATTTTCCGTTGTAAGTACAAATTTACTTCAAAAACAACCAAGGGAGACAATTTTATTGAAGTATTGAAAAATGAGTGCATTGTGTTGCCTCACAATGTATTTACTATTCATCCTGCGATAATGGTGGATATTCTGTTGTTGTCATTCTTGGACTTTGCGACAGCTGTCAGTTACAGGATTTTCAAGCAAGAACAACAGCAGTTTCTACTTTCCGCAGTTTTCTCTCTGATGGATATAACAAAAATCCTATTAATTCGAAAAGGAGGCGGTTCACAATTCTCTGACTTCAATATGCTTTCTTTTTGATCACACTACAAGACCACTGTATAATGAACATGATATGATGCGTTTGCCTAGAGAAGTGAATAAAGCGGTCATAGTAAAATTGCATCAATTACTGAAGTTGCCATTGGGAAACGAGAAATACCCACGTGCAGTCAATCAGTAAAATGTGTTCATAGACATAGCGATATACCGAACCGTACCTGTGCCTGAGACTGGCTGTGCGCTTCCAAAAGTGTACATCTTGACCTCGCCGTACCACTGGTCAGTGACCTCTTGGCCTTTGCAATTAAAAGAATGACATGTGTATTAGGAATATTAACGACAGGGTGAGGTAATTACCAGTGGTCGCAAAGTGACCGATCTCATATCATACTTGGTTGGAAAGATAACTGTGTAACTTCTTGCCTCTGAAATTGATGAATTTCTAACTTAAACATGTTTGTGATGCTTAATTTCTTTCCAATTCTTTCGTTGTGTATGATGCAAAGAATTCCATCATTACATACACTAAAACCTCGCAACACGGTCATCATGCTTCAAGGATATTGGCGAAATAATTTTAGCAATATATCGGGTGATGTGCTTCAATACGTGATGGACAGAATCATTACACAGTGAAACTTTGCGATTCTGTATATCATTTATATTTCGCGTTAATACGCGGAGAGATTCTATTTACAATTCAAATCCCTCGTCCTGTTACGGATATTGAAGTCTTGAGGAGTCTTGGTTTCTAATATATGTAGCTCATCATACCAGAAATTAAAGTCATTTCTAAATCAGCGTTCGCGAAATAAAGTATTCACAAAATTTAAGTAATTTCCAGTAAACTTGTTAGCTATGAAAACGATAGAAAAAAAAGTAATAGATAGGAACATGAATCATGTTTTTGATATCATGATTTTACTGAATTGCGAATAAGTAACTGTGATTTTGTAGTGAATTACGAGAAAATAAGCTGTGACATTATATTGTAACACAGAATTACGGATAAATAAGCTAGAAACGTGACATTTTAATGAATGCCTATTACAGTTATATATGGTGAAAGTTGAAATTGGCTTTTACAACTGTAATAACTGGCACCAAAACAGTTTCTTTCCCACATTAAATTCACCTATGGTTTCCATCTAAAAAGCTATTGTCATTTCATACTCAAATCATTGAAGTCGATACATGGCGTTGTTTAGATAGTAAACATTGATTAAATATTTTAAACTAATACTATTTTAAGCATATACAATGTTCTTATCAAGTCGAAGGTGCTTACAATGAAAACGTTTCCCTGGACAGACCAAACATATCGTAATTAAACTCAGCAGTGGTCCTTCATAACTTTAACCCGCAATGCTTTTAACAACTAATCAGGTACAAACATGACTTGGTCCGTTGGTCAGTGAACGTCTGACCACTAGGCATGTGAATAGATATCGACTTACATATGATAGATGGCTTTGTAGATAATACACACATCTCATTCTCTATCTCACAACCGTAAACAACCTTATGTAATCTATCATAACGTTATTAATCAGGTTGTGCTATTGTTTCCCACTACGTTGGTCATGTTGTTCAACAAAATGTAAAACAAATACCAACATGTCAACATAATCCTAATCCGAACTCAAATTCCATAAAACTAGGGCAAAATATGCACAAAAGAAAGATATAAACGGAGATTGCTGAAAAATAAGTACAAGGAGAATAAAAGCTGGTGTTCCGAAAGAGTAAGCGTCTTCTGCTTCATCGACAACACCCACAATGTAAATCTTGGTCAATCCAAATACGTGTCACATTCTTAAATGAGAACAAGTTAAACTAACCATACTCCAACATGTGTTACGTGATTGCATTTCAGATCTACATTGATTTGAATATTCGTCACTATTGTGTACATATAATGACTAGTAAAGACATAGTTTAGCCATTTGTGGTCAAACACACATGGAAATTAGCACTTTGTATTTGTCCCTCGTGTGAGATGGGCGATATTGTTAAGTCAAATGTAAATATGAGCCTATAACATTAGCGTTATATTGGCTGATCTGTACCACCATCCAGTACAAACTGAAACCTATCTAACGTACAGGCGAAATGGGATTTGCGTTTAGTTCCCAAAGCTTGACAAAGTAAAGAAACAAGCTATAAACAGAATTTACACACCTTATGTACACAGTTAATACTTTAAGTGCAAAGGGCAGTTAACCTCATAGAAATAAAAGCATTTGAGCAATAAATAAACTACTCGTCAGGGATATAGAACAGCCTATGTGGAGAATGACAAACTGTTATGCTTAAATCAGGCAGATATATATGGCTTCAAACAATAGTTTACTAATTATCCAGTAAAGATATTGAATAATTAGATTCAGAAGGTTTCACCGGTAATTTTCATATCGTAATATCACAAAACGTTAATATGAATAACTAAAATAACAGAAATATAGATATCTACAACATAGTGACATTATCTATACAGAAATGTACATATCTACAACAATGTGACATTATCTATACAGAAATATATATATCTACAACATAGTAACATTATCTATACAGAAATATATATATCTACAACAAAGTGGCATTATCTGTACAGAAATATATATATCTACAACATAGTGACATTATCTATACAGAAATGTACATATCTACAACATAGTGACATTATCTATACAGAAATGTACATATCTACAACAATGTGACATTATCTATACAGAAATATATATATATCTACAACATAGTGACATTATCTATACAGAAATATATATATCTACAACAAAGTGGCATTATCTGTACAGAAATATATATATCTACAACATAGTGACATTATCTATACAGAAATGTACATATCTACAACATAGTGACATTATCTATACAGAAATGTACATATCTATGTGACATTATCTATACAGAAATGTACATATCTACAACAATGTGACATTATCTATACAGAAATGTACATATCTACAACAATGTGACATTATCTATACAGAAATATACATATCTACAACATAGTGACATTATCTATACAGAAATGTACATATCTACAACAATGTGACATTATCTATACAGAAATGTACATATCTACAACAACGTGACATTATCTATACAGAAATGTACATATCTACAACAATGTGACATTATCTATACAGAAATGTACATATCTACAACAATGTGACATTATCTATACAGAAATGTACATATCTACAACAATGTGACATTATCTATACAGAAATCTACATATCTACAACAATGTGACATTATCTATACAGAAATATAGATATCTACAACAATGTGACATTATCTATACAGAAATGTACATATCTACAACAATGTGACATTATCTATACAGAAATATACATATCTACAACAATGTGACATTATCTATACAGAAATATACATATCTACAACATAGTGACATTATCTATACAGAAATGTACATATCTACAACAATGTGACATTATCTATACAGAAATGTACATATCTACAACAATGTGACATTATCTATACAGAAATATATATATCTACAACAATGTGACATTATCTATACAGAAATGTACATATCTACAACATAGTGACATTATCTATACAGAAATATAGATATCTACAACAATGTGACATTATCTATACAGAAATGTACATATCTACAACAATGTGACATTATCTATACAGAAATGTACATATCTACAACAATGTGACATTATCTATACAGAAATATAGATATCTACAACATAGTGACATTATCTATACAGAAATATACATATATACAACATAGTGACATTATCTATACAGAAATATACATATCTATCTACAATGTGACATTATCTATACAGAAATGTACATATCTACAACAATGTGACATTATCTATACAGAAATGTACATATCTACAACAATGTGACATTATCTATACAGAAATATATATATATCTACAACATAGTGACATTATCTATACAGAAATATAGATATCTACAACATAGTGACATTATCTATACAGAAATATACATATCTACAACACAACAATGTGACATTATCTATACAGAAATATAGATATCTACAACATAGTGACATTATCTATACAGAAATGTACATATCTACAACATACTGACATTATCTATACAGAAATATATATATCTACAACATAGTGACATTATCTATACAGAAATATAGATATCTACAACATAGTGACATTATCTATACAGAAATGTACATATCTACAACATAGTGACATTATCTATACAGAAATATAGATATCTACAACAATGTGACATTATCTACAGAAATATAGATATCACAACATAGTGACATTATCTATACAGAAATGTACATATCTACAACATATGACATTATCTATACAGAAATATAGATATCTACAACATAGTGACATTATCTATACAGAAATATAGATATCTACAACAATGTGACATTATCTATACAGAAATGTACATATCTACAACAATGTGACATTATCTATACAGAAATGTACATATCTACAACAATGTGACATTATCTATACAGAAATATACATATCTACAACATAGTGACATTATCTATACAGAAATGTACATATCTACAACAATGTGACATTATCTATACAGAAATGTACATATCTACAACAACGTGACATTATCTATACAGAAATGTACATATCTACAACAATGTGACATTATCTATACAGAAATGTACATATCTACAACAATGTGACATTATCTATACAGAAATATATATATATCTACAACATAGTGACATTATCTATACAGAAATACACATATCTACAACATGGTGACATTATCTATACAGAAATACACATATCTACAACATAGTGACATTATCTATACAGAAATATATATATCTACAACATAGTGACATTATCTGTACAGAAATACACATATCTACAACATAGTGACATTATCTATACAGAAATACACATATCTACAACATAGTGACATTATCTATACAGAAATACACATATCTACAACAATGTGACATTATCTATACAGAAATACACATATCTACAACATAGTGACATTATCTATACAGAAATATATATATATCTACAACAGTGTGATAGTATCTATACAGAAATTATTTTTCGTTAAATGTTTGTAAATAGTTTTCTGTTTGTGCGTGGTTATTTCTCTGTACATTGGATGTTGTTATCAGTGAAACATCTAGTGTGGTGCCACACCTGGTGACCTTATCCATGTAGAAATCTTGTCTGATTATTGTCTTACAAAGGTGCTGATTTACACGAGCGTGATGCACTCCAACAAGACAAAGCGGGATTGGGCACGTTCACTCATCAGCACATATATTACTCAATAAAAATCGTTTATATCAGTAGATTTATTACATTGATCTTCGTGTCTAGAATCTTAAACTTTTGATAAATTAGTGACACCTGCAGTTTTTCGGTATGGGATGTCCGGGTATCATCGTCTTAATAAAGCAACACAAAAATGTGTAAATTCATTCAAACTGTTTGTGGCTATATAATGTTTGGGTGATGACAAAATACATCCTTTATGGAATAATTGTTCTTATACAAAAAACTTTGTTGACATGTCGGTAGTTTCTTTGTTGTCTTGGTGGGGTCACATACTCAGAACGGGCGACATCGCTCCTTCTTTCCGTCCTTTACACTTGAGAGACAGTATCACTCCACCTTAGGATTGCGATAGTTTCTATGTCAAAGTGTCGTCTAAATTGAATTCAAACTTGATTCTGAGAACCGCGAATGAGCGGTTACTATGTAGATTGGAGCAGTTGTCACACTGCTTGTGTACAATAAAGGCTAATCGAAGGGTAGATTGTGTACAGGTTACGGTAAATAAACATCTCTATCAGATATCTAGTGTGTATCAGCTCTGGTCTGGTGACCGGAGCGTGTGGTCAGATCATCATATTCGTATATATTAGGGCGGGACAGAGAGACGAAGACAAACCTATCTTTGATTCACCTCTGTCACATTCCAAGCGTGTAGGCGTAAATTAACATTTTCCAAATTCATGGGGACTTTTTATACTTCGGCCGGTGGTCACATAAAAGCTAGCTATATAAAATTACTACACTTGTGCGGGGAAAAGACATTATGTGGCCGGTCGTGCTCTCTGGGTAACGCTTCAATGTACATAATCATCAGTTTCTACATCATCTGGGTAAATCGTCTGCAAAATAGGATTTTTGCATTTTGCCTTTCACACTTTACTTAAGAGTCAACGAATCTGTTGTATAACACTACATATATATCATATAGCATAAATACAAATATAGGTCATCTTAGCACGTGATTTGTAAAATGTAAAATAACTTGGACACTTAAATAATAGAGAAATACCCAATAAGAGTATTGTGTTAAACTGATATTAACATCATAGAAACGTGACCATGGATAGCATTTATTATTATTTTTTTCCAGTACTTTAATATCATATCGTTATTGGAATATCCAGTAAAAATCCAGTAAGATGTATTTTGTAAGAATGTATTTATATAGCCATGAAATTTGAGTAAATCTCTCTCTCTCTCTCTCTCTCTCTCTCTCTCTCTCTCTCTCTTAATCAAAAATAACATGTATATAATAATTCTGAGCCATTTTGAAATGTACATGTGAAATTGTGTTTCTTCTAAAGGAAATAATGTTATTGCAACTTGTGCCTAATCCTTTTGCATAACGGGAATAAAATGTGTTTAAACAAGGGGGGAAATGCGAAATGTGGTTTTGAAAAAAACACGGTGTATGACATTAACCGAATTTTAATGGCCACATGAAGGTCAAAACGCGACTCGAAAATATCCTAGAACATAAGTGGACAAAGGAATGAAGAGAACATGAGAACAGGCGTCACATCCTGGAGATCTATTAAAAAACAAGGCATGATGATGCTATTTTCTCATCATACAACAAGGTATTGAGTAAACAAGAAGAAATTGTTCAATGATATCAGTCTGTTCTTCTGTAAAACTACATTGTTGATGTGATCCTCTACATATGGGTATATATAGGTATTGTGTGATCAGGGAAGTGGTTTTCTATTGGACATTTTTAAGACTCCAAACAAACAGCCTAAATTACAATGCCTCAAATTACAGACGTTTCACACCTGTCACTGTAATTATATATCCAGGATTCAGGTATATTTTCATAGTATTTCAATAAGAGAATTCTACAAATAGCTCTGAAAACAGAGCCCATATCACGAGACAACACTACATACCAAACGGCGAAGATTACCTTTGTAGCAAGGTCAATCTACTACAATTTGAAAGTTGTTGGCAGAACAGTTCTTTGACATTACAATCGAAATGTTGTATCTGAGATCCCTGTTAGGATAAAATCAGTTTGATTTTTTCCAGTTCGAACCTTGACTATCTGTATCCTTAATTTGTAAGTACAGTAACAACTACGGACATCATATATATTATGAATTTCAAACCTGTTTTGGCATGCCAAACATCGTGAACGATGTACAATTTTAATTCAAAATTGAAATAACAGTTGAATGAAGAATATTCCAGTTAAGTCATCCATCAGAATAGACAAGAGTATGTCTTTTATATTTTTATTTTACATTTTCCCAGAAACAAACTTCTCCGGGGATTTTAATTTTTTTTTAATGAGAGTGAATGTGCATGAACAGGAATAAAAAAATTACACATGGGAAATGGTGCGTTTATTACAAAGAGTCGTACCTGCCAACTACATCACCTCGATCCATGGGGAAATATTACGACGAATAAAGAGACAGATCATTTTTACAAACCTACTCTATTTCCTTTCTGAAGTTTGGGCAGTTCAAGTTTTTGAAAATTTATCAGTTTTTTTTTGTTTTTTTTTTCCTTATTTTTCTGTGAGCACAAACATTTCAATTGATAATAAATCTATAATATGATTGTTTCCCCTTGATTTTGGCTTACTTGGTTTTTTTTCTTAATTTTGACTTACCTGTGTAATTATCGGGACCTGATGTCCATTTCATGGCAATGTTTTCCCCGATTCTTTTCCCATTACAGTTGCAGTCGCTGTGTTGAAAGCCGTCTGTCTTGGCCAGGTGGTCAGCCCAGCGTTGGGCGACACTAGTGAGTTCCTGAGAATGGACGATTGGTCCAGACTGGTGTCTAGCTCTATAAATGTTATGAGCCTTTACTACCTCGTCAACAAAGCCTTTGTCAGCCATGTTCGCCTTCTGTAAAACAATATTTAACGGTTTGGATTCAAATTTGTAAGCCCACAAAAATCAAGCTGAGAGGTGCAAATATGTAGGGCAAGGAGTTTAACATTACAAAAAATCAATAAACAAAATGCAGGGTCAATATTTCATAAAATAAAATTTGCAAAGAGATTCTTGTTTTGTGGTACGTAAGATTTGCGAGTTACAATGCCTTCGTAACCATGTAGATTATCGATTATTAGACAAAATTTTGCACCGATTTCTAAATATTCCGGACCTGGTACGACAAACATTTTGCAATCGATTATTGAAACAAAAAGTACACATAAACATCTAAATGAAAATACATCGACATAAGATAAATTTCGCTTTTACAGACATACATATAAAAAAATTTATTGGGCTTTGATGTCATTGCATTAGCTTCGCTGAGGTGTCCAAATAAAAAAAGACACACATATGACTGTATGTAATTAAATGCAAGGTTTTCTCTGGTTTGGTTTAAGCATACATGTTGTCGAACAAGAAGATTTGTTACACATTAAATCATCCTAAACACAAGAGAAATGGCAGTTTGACGTTGAAAATTAGGAAAAGTGTGACGTATAAAACGAGTCTTGTAAACCATGTTATCACCAGATCACAAACCAGTCTAATCCGACATTGTGATAGAATAGCACAAAATTACACGTGATTTCGTAATTAAGCATTCCAGCTGAAGGTCGAATATATATATTTGTTAGAATAAGTAGGCGACGGTCAAAATCGAAAAAAATATCATGAACAAACACTAAGTTGAGAAAATACTTTTGTAAAGCAATAGATCTCTATACCTACTTGTCTATGAAAAGCCTTGTCTGTTTTTCTTGAATCTCAACACCCTCCAAAGATACAGTACACAATGGAATTATCGTGTCGGTGCACAGTATTTATACGTACCTTTTTAGGTAAATTAGGTGTATTTAATATGACTAGGTATAGCCAATAGAGTTTTAGCTCCGACGATGACGTCACTATTAATTCAGGTGTGATATTTCTGCTGTCATGTGAGATCATTGTGAACACATTGAGGAACAATTAGTCTGATCGTCATTATTACGAATTTTGCGGAATAAGTACCCGGATGGTGAACTGAAGTAAACAATGAATTTAATCCAGCGGAGTAATGAGCATTTAAGACCTGAATGTCTGAATGTTTTTTTGGTTTTTTTTTCAATGTCTCCTCAACTATACCATACAATACGTGAAAATGACTTAGGTCAAAATGGATAGTAATAAAAAATGCTAAAATCCCAGTCGTTGCCGTGTCAGTTATATGATAGTTTCCTATTCAATACAGATCCTACAGTAATTTCTTGGAATAACAACTCGGATTAACAATATTATTTTTACTAAATATAGCCCAAATAAGGATGAATCCCCCTCCTTATTGGGAAATCTGAAATAAAATAATCAAAAATAAAGTCAAAAACCTGTATTTAAAAAAACGATTCTATTCCCATTTTGACCATTTCCGTCCTACCCCGAGAGCTCCAGAAAATACTCAAAATTTAAACTGTCAAACAGCCATATCAGATTGTTTCTAATCAGTTAAGCTTGTTTCTGATAAAACAAAGCGTACTCAAACGTTTTAATGCCCTGTATCATTCTTTGAGGTTTTATGTGATACTCAGGTTTAATTGTTGACTAAAGTGGATGCCATCTTCAGAAAGGTACATCATCTTGAATGTTTCGTTGGAATTGATAAATAGTTATGAATACTATAATCAACTTAATTATATAATGGAAAACATTTTATTGAAATCGTGCACCGAATGAACCCAACCGAGTACGTACCATACAAAATATCTTCTCGTTTACAGTGCCGAAAATATCGATTACTTTTGCATGAAAATCGGGTATACAGAATGCACTTCTGGTTGGATAAAGCTTTCTCTAAACATATTAAGGAGAACACGATCTTTCGATCATTAATGTTAACTCTATTTAAATTTCAACGTGAATGATTAAAAGCATGTCGGAAGTTCACAGCCCATTCTGTGATAAGGTCCAGCGACCCAGATCGTCATAGCTTTACATTCGTTTATTATAGATATTTTTTATTTTTTTTTATCTTCCTTGAATTGTCACAAAATTCATAATGCTGGCTATGATCAAACAACTAACATGTTGACATCCTAGTCTAATATTTATGATCTGTCTTAGCCAGGATCATAATACAGATGAATTGGTCTACCAGGCGATAGAGAGGTACGTTGGTGTGGGTTGGGGGTGTGGAGGGGAATTCAAATAGACCTGTTATTTAAGAACTGTCCCATTCCTCTCTTTCTCTTCCCTTGTGATCCTCCATGAAGTGTGTCTGGCGGTTTCTCAGCAGCGCCATTTCCGCCGACACACTTCCAGTTTCACAATTGTAATATAATGGAATGTTAAACATGTGGTGGTCTCTGTCAAGCTGTCTATTAGCTAACTCTTTGTCATGCTATGATCGAGTGTTGTCATCGAGGTCCAATTCACTGTCTACACACAAACAATCACTCAGTCATTACAGTTTACATTAGATATGCCTCACAAACTGGCAGTTTTCTGATTCTAGTAACATTCGTAAAAATATTGCCCATTCCTTTGAGAACAAAATGCAATCTGCATGGAGATGAAAGTTGCATGGTTGTTTATTTCATAAAACTACAAGAGTGCGGTGTACTCTGATAGGAATGATGGTATTCACATTTGCAATTATTTACAACTTTATGCCAAATGGCTGTTAAAAACCACAGGGACTTGATCCAGTCATTTTAGCTTTAGGTCTGTTTGTCGAGGGCCAGAGGAGTTTACATGTTCTGGCGTGTTGTCGTTCACCAATCACTCCGTCCCTCCATCGTCGTCTGTAAACAATATCTCTAGCAATGTATGTGTATGATAATTCTGTAGGGAACAGAAAAAGGATCTCAAGTACTGAGTAGGACACGCAATCTTGTTGGTCGTAAAACGGAAATTCAAATTTGTCTATACTTAGGAAGCCAAGAAATACAATGGTTATCAATCATGTCACTACTGCAAGCATGCTCGTGATAAACGTGTTTTATACCTCGCGAACTGCGTTTTCGGGGATATTGATTTTGGCTCCGTACATGCTTGAGTGTGTCCAGCCGTGCATCCGTCCGAGGACTTTTCCAGACTTTCAACTCAACCTCACAAAACTTGCTGTATATATTACGTTAGTGCCCTACTTGTGCCTTTTGCTATTGACATTTCATTTTTTTTCTCATAATTTTTCTGTTACCATGGAAACATAGTCAAAAAGCACAAAGTTAATGTTAACTTTTCTTTCCAGGCTACAACTTACAAAATATTCTATCTCAATTCAGTTAATTTTTTGTGTTATCTATTTATTTTGTTACCATAGAAACAGTGACCAGTGCTCTGAAACCGTTCGGGAGAATTACTCAAAACTTTTTTTACACTTTTCAATCTAGTAGCAAGCAGATAGGACAAATTGCAATTTTTTTTTCTGACCAGTTCTCTTTGACCGGTATATGTAATTACCCGGTACTCAACACTCTGTATAGGCATCAAGTAGTACTCTAGAGAAGTTATCCATTTCAACACTTTTTATGGAACAATTAAAAACAACAAATACAAATTAAACTTGGTGTACTTTTAACAACCAACATAGTTAGGGCCGTTGGGGCCCGGGTGTGTGCTGAACCAACATAGTTAGGACCGTTGGGGCCCGGGTGTGTGCTGAACCAACATAATTAGGGCCGTTGGGGCCCGGGTGTGTGCTGAACCAACATAGTTAGGGCCGTTGGGTCCCTGGTGTGTGCTGAACCAACATAGTTAGGGCCGTTAGGTCCCGGATGTGTGTTGAACCAACATAGTTAGGGCCGTTAGGTCCCGGTGTGTGCTGAACCAACATAGTTAAGGCCGTTAGGTCCTGGATGTGTGCTGAACCAACATAGGTAGGGCCGTTAGGTCCCGGGTGTGTGCTGAACCAACATAGGTAGGGCCGTTAGGTCCCGGGTGTGTGCTGAACCAACATAGGTAGGGCCGTTAGGTCCCGGGTGTGTGCTGAACGAAAAGCTGAATAGAGTTTAAACATGTCTTATTGTCAAAAGAATCAAATGGATTGGACACAAGTTACAAGAATATTATCAAAACCCTATGAATATACTGAATATACATATACACATATATATTAAGCATGGCAGGGCTGGATTTGAATTTACATGAAACTTTAGCATTGTTTTCAGTCAGAGAGAAAGAGAGTGCACGCGCGCGAGAGAGAGAGGGGGGAGAGAGAGAGAGAGAAAGAGAGAGAGTGTGTGTATTTGTGTGTGTGTGTGTGTGTGTGTGTGTGTGTGTGTGTGTGTGTGTGTGTGTGTGTGTGTGTGTGCCTCACTTCGGTTAATATGCATGTTGTACAACCAGATGTATAGATAATGTTTATCAGACTTTATGCAACTTTGCAATTTTATGTACTTAGTCACAAAACTCCTAGATATGACAAGTCTGCTATAAACCGAGTTATTAACCAATGAGATATTCGATGAATAATCAGTCTTGCACTGTATCAGTCATGTTACGCGAGGGCGATCCCAAATACACAGAGGGATTCTCAAAATAATTTACTAATGGTCTGTCGGAAAAATAGTCTCCCTGGTTTATATGTAAATTAAGATAACAAAGTGTCTACGTCCCATATTCTGAAACGACGTCACCTTAAGTGCTGCATACTCATGCACTTGTCGTCTGCTATCGGTAACGCCCAGAAGAGACATTGCTCTGGAATAAGTAACTAATTGTTGCTATTAAGTGTTGATGAACTGGTTATAAATAATGAAATGATATTTTATAACGATTAGATATTATCCTCGTCGTGGAGCTCGCTTTCCTGCCTGCTATACTTCACATTCTAAGCGTAAATCGTATGAAACTGGTGCTCCGGTATATCTATAAAAGATAAGAATGAGGCACTGGTGCTCCGGTATATCTATAAAAGATAAGAATGAGGCACTGGTGCTCCGGTATATCTATAAAAGATAAGAATGAGGCACATCTGTTATGTTACTAACGTAAGTCCTGTTGTAATTAGGCGAGTATATACGCTGCCTCATTTTTTTTATCATGCACGTGTACACTGTACTTTAGTTCACGATTTTGAGAGAATCAATGAGGACAACATCTCTATAAAAAGACCATGGCATTCCTTTCAGTTCATAAACAAGAAAAAAACATTTGCGTGGTTAATCAGTAACGTAATCTTAGATGTCGCGTGACAATGTCAATCAGGAAGTGATGGTCGAGGCAATTTTGTGGGATTTTTGTTTCTTTTCCATCGTTGGTTTCAGAGTTATCTCCCCTCGTACGTTGCACTTTGACAATACCTTGCTTACAATAGAGGTCGATTTCCGTGTGCATGCCGTATCATGGCACGTTAGATATGTTTAACAAGTACTTAACAGACACAGATTACTTAAACAACACGCACACCTACTCACACATGTACCATTTGATAAACAGTTTCAAAGCGTTATTGCAGTTACAGTTAATTTAATAAATCGCGCCGGAAGTTGTAAATATCTTTAAGATAATAGCAGTAATATTATTGCAGTAGTGAGTGTATAAGTCAGAGCCGATCTTGTTGTAAATAATCAGTCTGGGCCGGTTGTGAACACAAAAAATATATACTGAAATGAAATTGTGAAAAGATCAAACTTTACGGTTGACAAAATTTCCAGCAAACTGTTAGCATGCCTTTACGAGGAAACTGTGATCTTCTCATAGTTGAATTTTATTCTTCAAACGAGGCTGAATTAATTGAATGAATTCTCAAAACAGAGCACAAAGGTCGGTTACGGCTATCAATAACATTTTTAGAATATGATGATGTCATGAAATAAAATAAACACGTAAATATTCACCAGGATTTGGAAACACAACCACCACAGAATCTCCTACGTCAACCACTTACTTCGATATTTTTTTTAAACAAAACTAAAAATAACAGTTTCCACCAAGCTTTTTGAGATGCATAATTATCTCTATTTCCATATTGTTAATTTCCCTTTCCTAGGTAGTAACAAACCTACTTCCGAAATAATTTTGTTTTTCTATATAAAAATAAGCCGTTTCCCCAACGTGTGGTGTTTCCCGTCGCTGGCGATTCAATATTAGAGGACCTTTTAAACAGTTTCACGTCTATTTCCGTAAAAATATATCGACAGTTGGCAGACAATGAACAGCACTTGATAAATATAGATTCAGGTTTGTGTGTTTTGTCATCGCAATCTCATGGGGAAATATTTCATTGTGTGTTGTGGGGTGATTTTGACGCTATCAATATGACTGGAGGTTTATTTTTGCTAGTTCCTCATTATCATTTGAAAACGTTACATGCATTAATTACTTGGTTTGAATAGGATTTACTGGACATGTGTCGTCGGTGAAGCGGATGACGCTTACTCTTCCGAAACATCTGACTTGTTTGTTGCAGTTTCTCCCTGTAAAATTAAGGATTTTACGATTTTAATTGTATTTTATGTGAAATCTGCAGTTCCCTACCTGAGTTCGTTGCCATGGCAACTTTGATGGAGTTGGATTTAAGTCCTTCCCACTTGCATCTTTTTTCCAAGTTTCTCTGATCTTTGTCTTTGGCGAAGAATTCTCCGATATACTTGTTTTAGAAGGCTGGTCAAATGTACGCATCAGTCCTTTTGGAGTATATAAATCCGATGTGAATTTATTTGTATGATCATTCAAAGGAAGCGAAGACATTGGTCGGCCATGAATCTTAGAATTGACAGAACCAGCATCCAAGCTTTGTGCAGGAGGTTTGTCCCAGTATGATGAAGGAACTGTTTTTCTGTTAGAACTGGCATAACCTGATCCAAACTTTCCATCCGAAACTGATTCGGTTTTAATTTTATTCCAAGATGGCCTAACCATGAAGTCTGATTTGGTTTCGTTTGCAATGGCAGAATATTTCGTACCTCCTGTAATGGAATTGGTTGGTTTTAATTTTTTCTTTTCGTTTGATTTATTCAAAGATGGCTGTCCGCTGACATCTGGTTTAAATGCATGTGCCAGCATGGGGACATCTCGTGAATTCCGTCCCTGGTATGACGTCACTGAACCCTCCGTGCCTGGTGTTACCGAAACCAATGTCTGTCTGTCCGGGTTTATAGCCAACCGTACTTCTCCGAAATCCGGACGTGCGGAACGACCTTCGGTTTTAATCACATACTTTGATGAATACATCGTTTTTCTCTCTCACGACGCTTTGTTAATCCGACGCTCTGATACACGTGTTCTGTCTTTAATTCCAAACACAAGAAGCTACATGGTATGAAACACTCGATAAGGATTTAATAGCAATTTATACCAACACTCATCCAATTGTGGCGGAGTAAACAAAAATGGGAAAGTGATTGTTAGTCAGATTTGTTGTCACATGCTTTGCCCAAGTGTTCTATACATCCTGTTAGACAAGTACCGGTTTCACGTGACAGTGTTAAAACACGTATATATGTACATGTATATATATGATATAGTCACTGTGTAAGTATTTTATTAACGATAGTGTTTGTCAATGTCCAAGTTAAGGACGACCTTTTACCTCTAGTCATTGTAACAGTAACTTTTTGGGGGAGATTTCCACCTGTTGTACAGGTAACGTATTATCTGGTAGTGCAATGCAATCATTTATGTTATAAAAACGATACTAGTATACACGAGCATTACTACGTCATACAACAAACCGCTAAATAAAGTACAAATACGGTTTCCGCCGTCAGGATCTATCGCAATGTTTCAATTCATTCCGGTTTAAACTCAGCAAAGGAAATCTAGATATACAGAAAAGCTTTTAAAGACACACAATACACGCAAAATAAAGCTTTAATTGTCAATCACTTTTAAGTCTCCAGAATATTAATCAAATCAGTCAGTATCGGTATCCGTATCGGTCCGCGAAAAATGTGGTATAAGATCATGTTGATAGAAGTCAGGGCTGAACCTGCATGTCATGTTTTAACTGATTTCCTACAGTCTCTTCCTTGATTTCATTCTGTATAGGCCTTCAGCATCACTGACGAGTCCTAGAAGGACCAAACAGCTGTATGATGTAACATCACTGACGAGTCCTAGAATAATGAAACAGTTGTATGATTTATCATCACTGACGAGTCCTAGAAGGACGAAACAGCTGTATGATGTAGGATCACTGACGAGTCCTAGAAGGACGAAACAGCTGTATGATGTAGTATCACTGACGAGTCCTAGAATAACGAAACAGTTATATGATGTATCATCACTGACGAGTCCTAGAAGGACGAAACATCTGTATGATGTAGTATCACTGACGAGTCCTAGAATAATGAAACAGTTATATGATTTATCCTCACTGACAGTCCTATACGAAACAGCTGTATGGTGTAGCATTACTGACGAGTCCTAGAAGAATGAAACAGCTGTATGATGTAGCATTACTGAGGAGTCTTAGAAGGAGTAAACAGCTATATGATGCAAAATCACTGACGAGTCCTAGAAGGACGAAACAGCTGTATGATTTATCATCACTGACGAGTCCTGGAAGGACGAAACAGCTGTATGATGTATCATCACTGACGAGTCCTGGAAGGACGAAACAGCTGTATGATGTATCATCATTGACGAGTCCTAAAAGGTCGAAACAGCTGTATGATGTAGGATCACTGACGAGTCCTAGAAGGACGAAACAGCTGTATGATGTAGTATCACTGACGAGTCCTAGAATAATGAAACAGTTATATGATTTATCATCACTGACGAGTCCTAGAAGGACGAAACAGCTGTATGGTGTAGCATTACTGACGAGTCCTAGAAGAATGAAACAGCTGTATGATGTAGCATTACTGAGGAGTCCTAGAAGGAGTAAACAGCTATATGATGCAAAATCACTGACGAGTCCTAGAAGGACGAAACAGCTGTATGATTTATCATCACTGACGAGTCCTGGAAGGACGAAACAGCTGTATGATGTATCATCACTGACGAGTCCTGGAAGGACGAAACAGCTGTATGATGTATCCTCATTGACGAGTCCTAAAAGGTCGAAACAGCTGTATGATGTAGGATCACTGACGAGTCCTAGAAGGGCGATATAGCTGTGTGATGCAGTTTAATTCATTGCTTGGCTCTACTGTATCTGAACATGTATTGAAAGATGATATCAACTTGTGTGTCTTTTGTATAATCGTCTACCTTACCGTTTAGATACTTTTATAGTCCAATTTGTAAATATTATCAAATGATATTCTTGATCCCGCTGTCAAATGTACGTAATATAAGTGACGTTAAGTTCGAATCATCAACTTAAATTATTATTATTTTTTGTATTCTATGAAGTATTTATATACAAACGGCGATAAGCAGACTTAGAAGCTCTACAGAAAGACAATACATATGACATTGTCAATTATACAGTATAAATATATCAACATCATCTTTGATGATTATTGTCCACGGAAGATGTAGCTATTTATATTTACCCTTATAGTGCTGTCACACTGACATATCAAGGGTTAAGTGATAACCACTATGACTCGCTCCGGTTTGTAATCTTTAAGTAGGTTCGAGCTTAAACAGCTAACTCAGGAAATCAACATGATGATAACGGATACATGTTTACAGTATTATCATACATCAAATGAAAGCTTTGTCATATTTATTTCTTTTTATTAAAAAAGAATCCTAAGCTCATCATCAAGAAATAGAAGGCTAAAAAAAGAAATCGTCTCGTTGATTCCAGAGAATGAAAGTAACGCGTCACTATTTTCTGCAGTAAAAATCTAAACTCGACAATATTTACAAATGACTAGGTTATCATTACCTTGCAACTTAAAAGTTTCAGTGTCCAATTGCAGTAATCTATGTCCCCATTTTGGTATGTTTCCAACATCTAAATAACCTTTTCCTAACATGTAGACAAAGGAGCGTAATTAAGGGAATTCCTACGATCCAATACTGGATGCTTTTAGTGGAACATGTGTCCAGATTTATTAATAGAATGTTTAAGGTAGATTTCATTTCAAAATGACCTAGTTGTAGATTTGACAAAACACAACATTTTATTGTTCTAATCATTTGCTGACGTCCTGCGCCTCCTTTCGTGATTGTTAATAAATCCAGCAAAACACAACATTTTATTGTTCTAATCATTTGCTCACGTTCTGTATCTCCTTTCGTGAAGGTGTATAAATCCAGGCAAAACGCGGCAATTTCTTATTATTGTGTGTTGATGTTGTGAATCTCTTTTCGTGAAGGTACATATAGACACTAACATTCATGCTATCCCAACCTCTGGTGTTTACAAGTCACAACTGGGTGATTATTTAAACTGAATTGATTTATTTTGTCCTGTCGACAGTTATCAAAAATTCAAGGACGGCCTACTGTATATGCGAGGTGAGTGTTTGCGTTAAAAGTTTGTACTTTTGGGAGGATGTGACATGTCTGTGTAATCGTCCCTGCGATAGTTCAGAACTGATGTCAGCATTATAGTGCCACCTCACTGAAATACACAGCCGAAGGCCATCAGCATGACGACCCACAAGGTCACATCGTAATGTTATGCTACTAAAACGCTGAACGTCCAGCAAGAAGTACAATAACAATCCCCTCGAATCGTGAAGTTCTTCTTTCCTCGTAGTAACCTTGCATTCCATGTTTGAATTATTTTGAATCGTGATTAATTATATCAACTAATATATTTTTTTATATTAATCCTGTCGGTTAAGATTATTTCTAATCGTCTTCATGGATATGACTACTCGCATCACCCAAGAATAAAAGACAAAATAACACTGTCAATAACGAAGCATTCGTCCTTGTTTAAATCTAGCTATAATCAGAGTACAACACGGGCAATAGTATCTATAGGTAAGCCTTGAACAGTCTTACTCAGGAGTTTTTCCACGTAAATATATACAGCAAGTATGGTTTTGCCCTACAAAGATATCATATACAGATATCTTGCAAAACAGAATGAATGAATGAATCAATCAATCAATCAATCAATCAATCAATGACCATAACGGCCAAGAAAAAGACAGTTCTGCAGAGAAGGGTTACTATTAAATATAACGTGAAGGATGGTTGAAAACAGAAAGGGAGAACAATGGGTGGTTATTCAAGATGGTCGAATAGCACATTGGTAATGCACGTGACTTTTATCTATGTTTGGTGAATGTGTCACCTGCCTGATGATGAGAGTTTCCTGCGGTACTCCGGTTTCTTCCAACAGTAAGACTCTCTATCCAAACCAACATGAGTGGTAGTGTGTTTGACATTTATTTTAAAATAAATACAGTTTATGTCTATCTGAAAGTTTGTTTTCAGTTTTCTCTTTTTATCGTATAAGCCGTTCGTTCAACATTTTAACTATTTTAAATATCGATATGATTCAATATATTTTTGAATAGTGATGTAGCTGTTTTATATTGATCTTAATGGTCATTTTGAATTCAATCACATATTACCACTAGCATCACAAGAGAATACCAGAATGCTGCAGTTGTAATCATTGTAAAATGTCTATAACAGATTTTGACGGAGAATATACACAAATGTTCTTAACTCACAAACGACACATTTTACTTCACGATTCTTTGGAGACATGATTTTATGATAAACCTAGCCTCATCACACGAGGAAATCCAGATCCACTTACTATGTTAACTGAATACTGCTTTTTCTCGTCCTATAACATTTCGACTGATACCGATTTTGTCTGTTTTTGCTTTTTTTTTCCTGTTTAAGACCACGAGATCACTGACTCTATTTATACACTTCCCCGAGTTTGCGGGTTTCAAATGTCTATATTTGACTGTGGTAAATGGTCCCTTTCAACGCTGTTACATTTAAACATTAATTTAGTTAACTGCTTACGGCCACAAGCCTTACAACTTACCTGTCCACGCCTTGGTAACCTAGATGAACACCTGTACATTCGCCATAGGAGTAGGTTTACTTGTATACAGGTGCTTTGAGATTTACATCAAGTCGTAAATCGTTTAAGTTATTGTAGTAATAATACTTTCAGCTTTTAATTAAAGCACGTCATATTGTCACATAATCTCTCTGTTACGAAATATGGTAGGGTATATCTTTACAAAAACGTGATAAGATTTCCGTCTTTCTCTTTATTTTGTTGTTTACAGGTATATAAACCCTTATTGAAATGTAACAAACACTATTCTCTAGTTCTCGAAGATCAAACATTTCCCACAGGTTTTAAAGAGTTAGAATGGATAATGTTTCCAACCATTAGAGCACGACTTTTATAAGACCAAAATAGAATAGACTATAACAATTAGATATCTGACTGCATACTGTCGTCTACTTCAGTAACGCTGGATTACGAGGGTGTTACGATGTAAATCGATAACACGGAAGAATTGTTGTCGAATTCAACTGTCGTATCGATATGACTATGTTTTGGTTAATATTTCCTATTTCAGGATGTGAATGGAGATCCTTACTGGCTGATATCCTTTTCACATGCTGTTTTCATTATTTTAGTTTACAGTAAAAATGTCTTCTAGTCGTCTTGATAACTCTTGTTCAATTGCAAAGAAGAACAGGCCTAAAAATAATGTTTCGAACGGTACGATTCTTACAAAAGTGAAAAGATGAGTTGAATTATAACTAAAAACAATTAATAAAAACATCTCTCGTCGAGTGCATATATCAATCTATTAGAAAGTGGAATATTCACTCACCGTACATAGCTGTCCCGACCCTCGGCCGTTCTGGGCGAGGTAGAACTTTCTCCTACACCACGTGACCCCCGGGTCCCATAACCAGGGTGGTACATCCATATCTACCATATTTAAACACGTCTGACACATTGAAGAGTACGTCCAACGAGCTGTCCGAAGTCACACTGGTATACAGTTGATGTTGCTGTTTACCCTCAGCTGACAGTGGCTGTTTGATGTTGTCTACTGATGAAGTGTCTGGTGAGGTTGTTGGTGATGGGTCTGTTGTTTTAGGTATGGCCGATGATCGTGTGAATATTATCTACTGGTGTTGCTGGTTCTGCTGACAAAGCTGTAGTTTATGTTGTTCCTTTGAACACTAATATTTACTTAAATGATGTTGTTCATGTAAACACTAAACATTAATTGATGATACAGTGAACTCTGAGCTTTATTTAATGTTGTTCCTTTGAACACTAATTTTTAGCTGATTATGTTCCTGTAAACACTAAACATTCATTGAGGTCCAGTCAACTCTAAGCTTTATGTTGTTCCTTTGAATACTAATCTTTAGCTGATAATGTTCCAGTCAACACAAAGCTTTAGCTGATTATGTTCCAGTCAACACAAAGCTTTAGCTGATTATGTTCCAGTCAACACAAAGCTTTAGCTGATAATGTTCCAGTCAACACAAAGCTTTCGCTGATAATGTTCCAGTCAACACAAACCTTTAGCTGATAATGTTCCAGTCAACACAAAGCTTTCGCTGATAATGTTCCAGTCAACACAAACCTTTAGCTGATAATGTTCCAGTCAACACAAAGCTTTAGCTGATAATGTTCCAGTCAACACAAAGCTTTCGCTGATAATGTTCCAGTCAACACAAAGCTTTAGCTGATAATGTTTCAGTCAACACAAACCTTTAGCTGATAATGTTCCAGTCAACACAAAGCTTTCGCTGATAATGTTTCAGTCAACACAAACCTTTAGCTGATAATGTTCCAGTCAACACAAACCTTTAGCTGATTATGTTCCAGTCAACACAAAGCTTTAGCTGATAATGTTCCAGTCAACACAAACCTTTAGCTGATAATGTTCCAGTCAACACAAAGCTTTAGCTGATTATGTTCCAGTCAACACAAAGCTTTAGCTGATTATGTTCCAGTCAACACAAACCTTTAGCTGATAATGTTCCAGTCAACACAAAGCTTTCGCTGATTATGTTCCAGTCAACACAAAGCTTTAGCTGATTATGTTCCAGTCAACACAAAGCTTTCGCTGATAATGTTTCAGTCAACACCAATTTTTAGCTGATTACGTTCCTGTGAACCATCAGTCGACACTAAGCTTTGGCTGATTACGTTCCTGTGAACCATCAGTCGACACTAAGCTTTGGCTGATTACGTTCCTGTGAGACATCAGTCGACACTAAGCTTTGGCTGATTACGTTCCTGTGAACCATCAGTCGACACTAAGCTTTGGCTGATTACGTTCCTGTGAGACATCAGTCGACACTAAGCTTTGGCTGATTACGTTCCTGTGAACCATCAGTCGACACTAAGCTTTAGCTGATTACGTTCCAGTGAACTATCAGTCGACACTAAGCTTTAGCTGATTACGTTCCAGTGAACCATCAGTCTACACTACATCTGATCTCTGCTGATGTTATTGATGATATTTCTGTTGTTTCGGTTTAATTTCTGTTGTTTCTGTTGTTCCGTTCATGTTGATCCTCTCGTTGCTTCTTTTGGTTGTTGACACTATTTTTTTCAATAGTTGTTTCCTTGGCCGTTGATTCAGCAAGGTTTATACTATCGACACGTTTAGTGTGTATGTTGTCAAACGTCTTCTGTTCTAATCAATCATGCACTACTTATAATTAAAACACCTGATTGTCAAATTGTTAAAACATCACAATACGTTCGTCTGAATTTCAAGTCAAAATTGTAATAAGCGTTAGCTCTATGTGACGAGAATAATAATCCGAATCCTTCGTGCGTTTGAAACTCGTTCATATACACTTGCTATCCTCCATGTTGTCAGCATGTGTACAAATTCAGAGAACCCATAAAAAGTCGTTTACGTGTAGGATAAATCAAGCCCGCGAGGACGTTATTGGAGCACACTTTCACACACATACAGTAGGACCTCTACCATGATTGAAGAATGTTTATAGACGATCGCTTAACAATACACATAGTTGACACATATTGTTGTTATATACATACCGTAACACAAACTGTCCCTGTTGTTAAAAATACATGAACATGTCATGGTTGACGTGAACCGTAGGAAAGTCTGATATACATTTAACATGAATAGTGTTTCTCGGCAGGTATAAATCACGTGTAATTTAAGTTTGGTCGTAAATGTTTCCGAGTCACCAAATACTGATCTCTTCTCGCGAATGTCAATATAATCTCTGTCGTGGATGGACAATAAATCTTACATATCATTATAATCAACAGTTAAACAAATATAATCAATCATTCATCGTTCTTCGTGCTGGGAAATTAGCATGTACTCTGACAGAGTCACCCTCTGTGTGCTAGAGTAAAGAATTATTTTATCCTGCTGAAATCTGAATCACTTCAGGATCACTGTTTGCTAAGTTTGCTAATGGGCCACAGTTGATAACTTACAGTCTATACATATCATTGGTAAATTGTAGACTAACACAGACTGTTGAAAACACTCACAAGTCAAAATCCATCCAATGAAGACAGTGTGTAGCAATGCCTTTCAGGATCAATTATTCTAGTTAATAACATCCTTGTTATTCCTCTCCGTCGTGAATTTGGTATTGTCTTAAATGCTGCACAAATTTTGTAGGTTTATTCAGACAACACTCACCAGGATGTGTTCACAATACTTGGTACTCACGATTCTCTACATCAGTACTCGCCATTCAGGTGTGATGAATCCTTCACTTAAACTTGAGAGCCATTACATGTTAATGACATTATGAACGGTGGTAACTGTCACTTCTATACCATCATACTTTCCCGTTATCTTTTCGAATTAATTATGAGTGGACGGCGCACGCGCTTAGTACAGTAAATGTATACCATTGCGTGATATTGTACATCCACTTTCATCTGCAATGGGCGCGTGTGACCATGATGTGCAGTAGTGAATACACACAGGTAAAATGCTAATTTTATTCGTGCTAAAATTTAATTTCAAATTTGAGTTATACTAAAACGACAGCGGTTTGATGTGTGAGCTCATGAAGGTAGAGGTCAACTACAACTGGTTAAGCATGATTTCAGACAGCAAGACATTTAAATCTAAATATACCTGTAAATATAAACAGTTCACAACTTCTGCTGCCAATACCTGTGTTGATTACAGGTTTTAATCGTCAGCAGAAATTACTCTATACTCTGATGTCATACAGGTAAAATAGCCTGCCGATTTCACTACAAAAAACAGTAATGCGAGACAAGTCTCCGCCAACGCAATATATGTCTGTCTATTCCCCACGAGTTTGTCAACAAGATTAACCTGCTTACCGTCGCAATATCTGTTAACATTACATCTACACTGATACAGTACATTATGTACGTAGTCTTCAACAGCAGTACACACATCGTAACGGTCTAAAAATATGTACCAAGATCAAACTCAACACTCGACGGAAAGGTCACCAAAGTGCATAATGTAAGTTTGTTTGAATATTTACAGTACACGATATATATGGCAAGGCTAGCTATAATCTATATTTAAAGCCACTAGAATCGTACCTAATCTTATTGCGCTTAACACAAGCTGATGACGTCATAAAATAAGTATGAGATTAATTAATGTTTGAATATATCTTACTAAATTTGATGTAAATAATAAATTGTAGAAGAATTAAACTCTCGACGATTTATTGGTTACTTTACCATCGATATAATCCGGGTCTCATATTAAGGCTACTTTGTATATTTTAATGGAGTGTCGTATTCCTTCTTGACTGTGAATTTACATGACGCAATAAAATGGATTCTACAAAATCCGTGCGAAACTGAGATGTTTGACCTTTGTTCACAGCAACTATAAATTATTACAGGGTATCGTATCATCGCACCTAGGTCTATTACTGGGGTGTTCTGTAAACACTGTGTTTGTTTAATCTAGCGTGGACTTAAATGTCATTTTACCGGGAATACAACTAGAAGAAGCCGGATTTTATCAAAGTGAATGCTGCAATCACTTCATCAATTTCATTGTCGACTTGAGTAATTACATTTCTATCTCGGCGAACACTATTCACCCAAAAAGTTTACCTCGAAAATAAATTGAAACAAAAGAATTTTAGTTTCCGATAAAACAACAAAAATATTTGAAATTGAAGAGGAAAAATATCCGTTTTATAGACAATATATGTACACGTGTAAATTTGGGGTTGTTTTCTTCTCAGTGACAAGGAATCTTAACTGGTTTTAGTACACCCTTATATAACCAGTCTGTTGATGAAATATCGAAATCTATCACTACAAGGTTTCTGTAACAGAAACTAAACATAATTTATTCGTGCTTAGACGTAAATGTCAATCGTTCCTGTTAGATCTTTAGGATTCACATCTTACAGCTATTTTGTCCTTTCAGCACTCGTCAGTAATACATAGGCCTAGCATATTAAATACCGCTCTGAGGCAACTGGTGAAATTAATCAAGATGTTATATTACCTGTGAAAATGCAGAAGATAATACGTTTAATTAGGATCTTAGATACTGGGAAACTCAATACAGCTGGTTTGTAGTCGGTAGTGGACCTTAATGCTTCTTTTTTCAATGATTACGTTTGTTTCTGTTCATTCATTAAAGTTTATAAATATATTTTTGATGTAGATTGACACCATTAATTGGAACAGATGCAGCGTCTCGTTGTCTATAACTTAGGTTTACGAGTATGGCTGACCACTAGATAATCTACGAGGCATTTATTTGATGTTAAGGTACACTGGACCATTTCCCGAGGCGGAAAACATTTTTTTCTATTTGATTTTCCGAGGACCAGAGTAAACATATGGTGCATGTACATACACTACGGTCTGTTTCAGGAATGTGACCTAGTATTTACCAAACAACAAACACATATATTTGGCGCCACGGGCGTTGGTCGATTCATCATATGGTCCTGCTACATCTAATTCTAAACTTTCAGAAATAACGTCCAACATCTCTACACGGATAACGCTCTAACATCAGTCGTGTACATCATTTGGTATATTACATGGAGCTTTTGTCGTGATAAACGTGAAGAAAATTGCTAACATCGCAACGCAAACTCTCTTCAAACTTTTTAAAATTCTAAAAGAACTGGACCAGCAAACTCTTCCAGGGTGCATTGCGATACCCCAATAACTGTGGCTGTTAAGGAACGACAACTCTGGTAGAAATTGATGGATCAGGTGTTTCGGAAATGTAAGCATCTTCATCGAGAGCATTCCGTGAAAACAGTATTCAATACAAGTTGGTGATGTCACGTCTTCGAGTTATTTACATAATTACGAAACCGTTTAGAATATTATTATTCGATACTCCTCATCAACTTTTATATCTCGAAAACCTGTGTTTATTTCCCACCTCTTTCGACTGAGGAAGCAATACAGCAAACATCTAGACATAGAAAGTCCACAAAAGAGACATCAAAACCAACGTGCTTGGCATACAGCTTAGTTGTAAGCATTTTTATCAACCTACATTTCTCGAAACTAATGACGTAATTTTATTTCTCAACTGTTGATATATTTTGCAGATATTGAGATATTGGTAACAAATCTGTCAATATCGACTTTATTGCGACATGTTATCTCCGTAGGTTTGGGGGGAAATGGTGTCCCTATCTAAATGGAAATATCGCGCCATCGTGTTAATCATATAGTTCAGTTGAAAACTGTCATTGTTTGTTTTGTTGTAGGTAAAACTTGAAAGTAAGCGACATATATAGAAAAGTCTGAACGAAGTATGAATATTTGATTCAAAACACTATTCTATGTGAAAAATATCTATTCACTGATTCTGCTCCAATATTATATCTATGACCAATATCTATCAGCTCGGTAACTGTCTAGTGGTTGTGAAATGTCTTATATCGACAGATATGATACTCGTTAGCCCAACGTACAAAAAATGTACCAACATTACATTTTGGTGTCTAGACATCATCAATTTTAACAACAAAGAAAATACAGACATGGCAACAAAATCTTTATTTTAACTTAAATTCGATAAAAATAGGGAGAAATATGAACGGAAAAAATATTTACTCGGGGACTCCTTAAACGGTACAAGGAGAATAAGACCAGGTGTTTCGGTAGTATAGACGTCTTCTGCTTCATGGACGATATCATCTATGTCAATACTTAATCCAAGTAAGTAATGTCATGTTTTCAAATAAGAATAAGTTATCCAACAACGGAACCAACAGGCAAACTAACAAGCATCAAATACGCCCAGCTTCATATCGTACAACGCAACCACCAGATAAGTTAACAAGCATCAAACACGTCCAGCTTCATATCGTACAACGCATCCACCAGATAAATTAACAGGCATCAAACACGTGCAGCTTTATATCGTACAACTCAACCACCAGATAAATTAACAAGCATCAAACACGTCCAGCTTCATATCGTACAACGCAACCACCAGATAAATTAACAAGCATCAAACACGTCCAGCTTCATATCGTACAACGCAACCACCAGATAAATTAACAAGCATCAAACACGTCCAGCTTCATATCGTACAATGCAACCACCAGATAAATTAACAAGCATCAAACACGTCCAGCTTCATATCGTACAACGCATCCACCAGATAAATTAACAAGCATCAAACACGTCCAGCTTCATATCGTGCAACGCATCCACCAGATAAATTAACAAGCATCAAACACGTCCAGCTTCATATCGTACAACGCATCCACCAGATAAATTAACAAGCATCAAACACGTGCAGCTTCATATCGTACAACGCATCCACCAGATAAATTAACAAGCATCAAACACGTGCAGCTTTATATCAACTATGGCCAATTTTCGTTTTGAAGGCTTTTACTCTCTTTTGTCAACTTTTATGTTTAATTAACAGTTTTATGGAAAAACTGAAAAGGCAAAAACATTTGTGTCTTTTTTATCGCGTTTGATTCAATGTTTTCTGTAATTGATAAGTTTTTAAATGGGCTACATGTAGAAATGAAAAAAAAATATTAGTGTAAGTAAATGTTCAGATATCGGCTGTACGATTCTAAAAAATAAATATTCATTGCTGATTGAATTACTCTCTGAAGCTTGTGTGGCCCATTCCCCAAGCACTACGTACGCCTTAACCAAATAGGAAAACGTGTAACACCATTGAATCAATGTCTATCAATTAATGAAAATCAGGCTGATGATGATGTTTTATTCAGAGTTACATTTTTCTGTTCAGTATCATGTTATTCCTGGGGTTCTTTGAATGTCGATAAAGAAACAGATGTAGTTAGTGACAGAACATATGTACATGTTACCGAAATGTATTTTTATATTGCACTAAAATCGTGTGACAGCATAGTTTACAAGGTATTTGAACGCGTCATCAAATGTCTCAGTCCTTCAGTCAGAGCCATAGTTAAAGCCTTTACACTACAAGGGTATTGGGGGAGGTGGGGGGGCGAGTAACTTTATACAGGTAATAGATATTGTCATTTATATGTAATCATATACTTAAAGTGGTGTGCAAAAGACACGCAATTCCCTTTCAAAACGACTTCAACGATATAATGAACATTGTAAGGTGTATAAAATTCCTTTGTATCATGCAACTGTTTCATTTTATCAATGTCTTCGTTTATGTTAGAAACCAAATTTGAATTCATCATTCTCCATGTAATGGCTCGTAAATCTTAAACATTTTGTCAACAGCATCCTTGATGCCTTGCTTATTACCATGTACGATGAGGTCCTCAGAATAACACTGATAGGGTCGACAAGTAACAATCGTCAATCAATTAATATTTACCACTCTTAGCGGGAAAGTGTGCAAGAGGTCTTAACTGCTGCAGTAAATCCGAGTAAAACCGAGAAGTTGGTCGAGCAGGTGATCCCATCTACGAGTACTGATTGATAAATTATGAGCCTTGTATTGAACAAGTTAAGAAGGGGGTGTCCTTTTTAATCTTTGTTATTCCCTGTCTATTCAAGGTTGTGTACCAGAAGACTGGTGTCATTTGGTCAGTTAATGTCAAAGAGGCATCACTCTTAAGTAAATAAGGCAACTTTTTCATTACTAGCACCTAAGGATATCCATACTGATATGGTAGCAATACTAAGAAATGATGCCCCTTCATTTGCTACAGTGAAAGAAATGGTCATTAATGTATTGTTATGGCTGGAATTAACGATTGTGACTTCAAATTGATTGAGCATCCGCCTTATTTGCCGCCGGTACCCACTGTTCGGTCAGATGATGACGCCATATGTGCAGTAGAGGACTTTCTGAACAGTCAAGAAAAGGACTTCTTTAAAAGTGGCACCTGAGGCCCTTAAACATCGCTGACAAAAGTATAGAGATGCTGAGGAGGATTATGTGGAAAATCAATGCAATATGTTCGCCAAAAGGCAAACCCTTAAATAAGTTCGGAGCTTGTCGGTAAGCCCTGGTATCTGCTCAAGGGAGGTTCCGTTCGAACAAGGAATCTAACTCTGATTGTCTAGGTGAAAGACAAGTGCTTCACCCTATCATCCGGCTAATCAGACAAAGATATGTGGGAAATCGTGATCGTATCAAATTATAATGATATGCGACTTCATTATATCAATTTCAAATCCTACTAACACACTATACACGTATAGTACGAAATTCAATCCGTCACGACTTGGCATGTCCAGGTGACATATGAAAGGAATGTGATAGTGTTTACGTTAATTATTGTCAATTATCATCGCATTCTGTGCACTTTGTTCTGTCATAGCTTTGACTTTTGTGTAAGTATTCCGCGAGAATCGTCCGACATTACAGTAATTTCCATGCTAGTAAGCATTTAGATATCAGTATGTATGCTGGCAGAGACACGTCAGCGACGTACCGTGACCTGATTATATGTGTACGCAAACTTTGAGCGCCGAAAGCGCAACCACGCTAGGGGGGGTTCGGGGGCATGCTCCCCCGGAATATTTTGAAATCTATATGCTTCAAAACAGCTTTTCCTGCATTTTGAGACAGATATACAATACCTTCTCGTGTTATTTTTTTTGTACAAATTGGAGCTTAATTACAAATTATACTTTTTTTTATTTTAAAATATTTTTTGTGGCCACTGTGTACGCACTTGCGTTTTTGCGTATAGGGCGGTACGCCACTGCACGTATGTTGAGTAAAGTCTAATTAGAACTTAGGGCGCTTTCAGGTGAGCAGTTGAAACGGTTGAACCTGCTAAACAACGCCAGTTACAGATCGAGACCGAGGCTGGACTGCCCAATATTTGGCACGTGCAGTTTGAGCCGTACCTGTCTGAAACTAATATGCTGAATATCATTGGTTTTCAGAATTTTAGCATAAGAAATTCTGAAACTTATTCTTAAGTACTTTAAAATGCTCTTGAAATATATCTTATAATATTTTATCTGTATATGTCTAATATCTGAACCATCATATAAATATTGTATAATTACATATATATAAATATTTTGTAAAAATATATAGATATAAATATTTTGTAAATATATAGATATCAATATTGTAAATATTGAAATTTATTTCCTTTGTGTATCCACTGTGACAAATCTGATGAATGTGACAAAAACTTATATGCTAAAATAAAAGTCCTCGCATTCTCAATCCCCATCACGTGTAAGGACTACACATTGATTACTTTGTGAAATGTATCTTCCGGTCACAAATATAGGATGAATCAGTAAAAAATTGAACTTTTTTCGTAATATGTAAAATGTGTTTCCTTATTGTTCTGGGAGCTTAGATACTTAAAATCTGAGGTATGCTGACAGGACGTTCATTTCAATGTAAAAATAACTGGTAACCTAAAAGATCATTGTAATCACATTGGATAAATGGTTCACATGAAATCCAGGCCAGGTAATACACCTCTCTATCCAAACTTAGTACCTTGTTAAAATATGCACCACATATTTTACAATAGTTGCCTATTGTCTGTATAAGCTAAGATCTCGTTTTTGTATTTATTCTGATAGATATGATTAGTCTAAGAAAATGTACACTTACCTCGTCTTATCTAACGCTTTCCTATTGAAGTATATTAATCCAAAAGATATGTTATTAATAAGAGACTATGAATATAACATAGCACGCATGCGCAATTAGGTTCTTTGTATTGACTAATAAAAAGTCGACGCGATAGCTGTTGAGAGCAGATTAAGTTAATTGTCACAAATCTTCCTACCCAGATATTAGGTTTCGTTCTGTCATACAAAGGACATGGTTGGATTTCAAACAAACAGAGGCCGACCACTTTATCTACTTATCAATAGTGTATTCCAGACACAAAGCGACAGATCTACCTGAATTGTCGGTCATTATCTTTACCAATGGTGAAGCGTTTCAAATAGTATCAAAATATAATCTACAAACAAAAGCATTTTTTTTATCATACTAACAACTTTCATTCCTATTTTTATTTTTTAAGACGTTGTATTGTAAAGCTGATGATATGAAGACGATTATTACACTTTCTTACTAACATGGTTGAAATGACTGATTATGCTTGCAAAGAGGTTGATTTGTTTTGCAGTGATGTGATGTGGAAATATTAATTAGTACACTACATTTTTACGTTTAAAAAAACAATAATCCTTCTTTCCGAAAACGCAGATTGTGTAAGTACATGTATACTTCAAATGTGAAAAATATATTTTATATTGAAGATACGACACGCGTAATCGGGATGGTTTCGTACTCAAGAGAAGTAGACTTTTCATCATAGTCAAGTAGATATACATTGTAACGTTTTTGACGTGCATAAGTATACATGTTGGTAGCAGAAAACAGTTAATTTTATATCAAATAAACTGCAATAATTTTTTGGGTGAACAAGGTACGGATTGCCGGCATTTCCTTGTAAACCATAATAATAATTATCATTATAAAACCAAATCTCATTGACTATATTAAACACCGATATCGCACAACACCTGTTCTATAGCCTATATCGAATGCCCCTTAACAACAATATCTTCAATAGTAAAAAACATCTACCAGTTGACAAGTGTATACTGCCTCACATTCAATATTGTTAAATTACCATGCAATCGGAATCAGTAATGTGTGAATTTATCAGGCTTTACACAATAAATTCACGGTTGACTGCGCAAATAATTAGTGTCAGTTTGGGCAGTGTACTGAAATCCAAGAATTTTTTATTCGCTGTTCCTGAACAGTTGCATAACAAAAATAGATATTCTTTTAAAACCTGAATAACTGCCAAGCCAAATAACAATTGAAACAAAGTTTTTTGTAAACATATATATCATTGTTATTAGTTAACAGAAGTACAGGTTAATACGTGTTGTGTCATTAACCCAGCTAGTTGTTATTTCCTACAGTTTTCGCTCTGATTACTAATATTTTTTTCTGTAGTCCAGTTTTCTTATGCTATCTGCCAATTAGGATTAGGTTATTGTCCACTTTCCCTCCTGTATTATTGGAATAGCCTTATTGAATTAGGATAGTTATGCGCGGGCTGTTGTGTGTGTGTGGTGTTGGTGGTGGTGGTGGTGGTGGTGGTGATAGTGGCAGTGGTGGTGGTGGTGGTGGTGTGTGTGTGTGTGTGGTGGTGGTGGTGGTGTGTGTGTGTGTGTGTGACTGTGGTTTGTGTGTGGTGGTGTTGGTGGTGTGTGTGTGTGTGGTGGTATGTTTGTGGTGTGTGCAAATGGTGTGTATGGTGATGGTGGTGGTGTGTGGTGGTGGTGGCTGTGGTGGTGGTGGTAGTGTGTGTGTGTGTGGTGGTGGTGGTGGTGGTGGTGGTGGTGTGTGGGTGTGTGGTGGTGGTGGTGGTGGCTGTGGTGGTGGTGGTGGTGTGTGTGTGTGTGGTGGTGGTGGTGGTGTGAGTGTGTTGTGTATGTGTGTTTGTGGTGTGTGTGTGTGTGTGTGTGTTTGTGGTGGTGGTGGTGGTGGTGTGTGTGTGTGTGGTGGTGGTGGTGGTGTGTGTGTGTTGGTGATTGTGGTGGTGGCTGTGGTGGTGGTGGTGGTGTGTGTGTGTGTGGTGTTGGTGGTGATAGTGGCAGTGGTGGTGGTGGTGGTGGTGTGTGTGTGTGTGTGTGTGTGTGTGTGGTGGTGGTGGTGGTAGTGGCTGTGGTGGTGGTGGTGGTGTGTGTGTGTGTGGTGGTGGTGGTGGTGGTGGTGGTAGTGGCTGTGGTGGTGGTGGTTGTTGTAGTAGTGTTTTGTTACTTTTAGATGTCATATTGTATAAATTACATCACAGAAAATTAGGAACGGTGACGTAATGATTATATCTCAGACCAAGGACTTATACGATTTCAGATCACGGAATTATCGAAGTCCATTTCAGACAACAGAATTTTCATAAATGACGAAAAATCGCAAAGAATACAACCAGGATGATATTAGTACAGTTGGATGGTCGGGTGACGCGGTGGTAATGCCTTTCACCTAGACATCCTGGTACAATATGACGAACAGATATGAAATGGTGTGGGATCACCTACACCCGATCACGTGGGTTTCCACCCGAAATTCTGCGGGTATCTTCCCACAATAAAACCTTTTGCGATCATGCGCATCCATCCGGGTCAAAAACAGTGATTAATATACATGAACAAATTGTAGGCATAAAGCTTGTTAAGCAATTGCTGTAGTAATAATAATAATAATTAATTAATTCAGGATAAGGATGTACAGATTTGTATACAAAACATATTAATATATGGCACATATAACATGTTATACATAATCATGAATAAGTTGTTTGCTACATTTTTAATGGAAATTTAAAAATTTGTAAATAAAGACAAAAGTACATACATCCTAGGATTTCTCAAAAAACCGTTGAAACGCTTATTTCCATTGGGGTCCTTAAAATGGATTTACAAATGTATTTCCATCAATAATATACATAATAACTATCATGATTCTCTTGCATTTTGTTTTGAAAGTGACGTTTCACTTGGATTTTGAACTTAAGCTTGTTTGGTATACTTTTAATATAATCTGGAAGAGAATTTCATTCTTTTGCGCCTGTAATGTAGAATGTTGTAGATTCTTTACCTTGTACTGATGGGAGAATGAAATTATATGCCGAGGATCGAGTATTTTGTAGACATGGATTCTTGTTAAAGGAATTATACATATAGTTTGGAGCCTGAACATTGAACTTATGATTCATTCTGATTTGACAAACCCTATAATTAATGTCTAACATGTTTGTACGCAAAAAATCACTGCATCTTATACTGTGCCTATTTTGAATATTCAAAATAAATCTTATTACTTTGTTTTGTGCTACCTGTGATTTATATATTAGTTTTTTTTGACAAACCTTCAAACCAACCAGCATAGTCGAAATGACAAAGAATCAATGCCGAGCAAAGAGTTTTTCTCGACCTATACGATAGACATTGATCATTTCTGTAAAGAAATTTTAGTCGTTGATCTATTTTTTTAAGAATGGAATCTACAATTTCTTCACCTGATAGCAAATCGTTAACGTCTATACCAAGATATTTTATACACTTCATAACTTCAATGTCATGATTATTGCATAATATTTCAAAATTCATATTTGTTGCTTTATCCAATTTTCTTTTAGGGCCAAAAATAATACTATCGGTTTTACCTAAATGTAGAGAAAGCTTGTTATCCACTAACCATTCTTGACAGGACTCTAACACCAAAGACATTTTTTGCGATATTACTGCTGGGTTTAGATGGGGAAAAAAGTATAGCAGAATCGTCTACATACAACATCAACATGCAGTTAGAATAAATGCAGACTTGCATATTACTGACGTATGTCAAGAACAGAAGAGGACTAATAGATTTAATGAAATAATAAAATTTAATAAAATAGGCTTAAAGTTTCTATTTACTTATCGTTCGTGTAATTCCAGTTATATCATCATCAGCAGCAACCCAATGATAGAGGGGTGTACACACTGCTAGGAGCTATATCTTAAAAAACATATCAGTTAATAAAAATAACATCTTACAAATCACTCAATGAATTTTACCATCTATGATATATGATTCCATAATGAATAAAGGTTAATTCAGAAGCATAAGTTACATGTATCATAAAATTACTTTTCCGAAATTGCTCGTTTTTGCGACCCCTTTACCTCAAAACGCACCCATTTGAAAATGTATCTTTTTTTTGGGTAGGGGATGGGGGTGTGTTCTGGTTGCAGTTTGCAAACCTACCATACATGATACATGTACGTCGATCATGAAAAACAAAATAAAAATTAAAAAAAAACAAAAACAAAAAATCAGTGAATAAAAAAATAAATAGATAAAAAAACCCACACACAAACCAACAAAAAAACAAAGGTAGATAATCTGATCGAACAAAGGCAGAAGCAAACGAACTATAACCCTATATCACACTGTGTAGCAATTCTTATTAGTCTGTAACTCTATCAGGAATAAAAATAAACCTTTTAACTTCAGTGAAAATAGTCCAATATATTGCACAATAAAAATCCGAACGTTTAATATGAAAAAAATCTGGTTTATTGACGTAGATATTCGATATTATTTAATCATTTCTAACGCTCTTGAGTCATTCTTAAGTTTACATACAGTGTTATCTGCTCTATTCCGGATTTGTAAATATTCCGCGTTCGCTTCATAACTTACTCTTTCAAAATGGCCGCCTCCATGAGAAGGGGCTGTTGCCGCTGGTACATAAATAATGAGATTGTGTGAAATATTTTTTGAATGTGACGCTTTCATCTAGGAGAAAATACTCTCTGAAAATCAATGAACGAATCAGGTATTTTGTCTGTAAAATTTCCTGTTTAGATAGATCCTGAGCTTTTTGCAGTACTTTGTTATAATCGTCTGAATAACTAAGATGATGTCATCGATTTTTCGAGCATATAGTTCATAACGCAGTGGTAGCAGCCCTGGTTCAGAATATCAAGACGGGCAAATACAGTGGTACGTCATACTTCAGCTATCGTTATCTACATCTTAATTTATATTTCGGTACATTCTGTTGTTTGTATTTGACATTTGAACTTCATGAGATAGGTGGATTTGTCACTAAAAATAGCCAAAATCGTTCAAACGATAACTTTTGCAATATATTATTATCACATTATTTTCTGACAAGGTAGATAACTTTTTAACGGAAAGATGTTTACTGAAAATTCTGGTCACTTAGAAACTTCATATAGCTTTATGTACTATCATAACCTATAGGCCATATCGACCAAATGTATCTATATTCGGATACTTTTCTATGTGAAAATTCTTGCAACTGTGTGATGTTCCATGACTAAATAGACGTGGCTTGGGCAAAATATTGGAAAAAGCAAAGTTTGAATTGATTTTGGCTTCTTGTAATTTTATCAGACTTGTTTACCTAGCTTTGTTTGGCTGTTTTTTGGTCGAAAACCCATCAAGGAAATGAAGTTATTAATAGAAAATCTGAACAGGAAATAGGCGAAAAGATTGGTTAGAAATGTAACTACATGATATTTGTAACATGTGCATACTGCAGTAAGTAGTCTGAATGGTTGTGACTAGTTTTGTTTTCTCGTGGTCAGCTGCAACATAGACAAAAATTTAATTGTGGATATTCAAAAGTCTTTGGGCAATTTACTTAGTATTATGCCACAGACATAAAGTACATCTGAGCTGATGTTCATTTTTTTTACAATCGACCGAAAAACAAGATAAGAAAGGTTATTAGTTCTGTTGTATACCTTGTTTTCATTTGAGAACATAACAATACTTACTTGGATTGACCAAGGTTAACATGGCGGTGTTATCAATGAAGCAGAAGACACTTCCTCTTCAGCACACCTGGTCTTAATCTTGTACTTTTTCAGGAGTCTTCATGTAATTAATTGTTTTGTTCATATTTTGCTTTAATTTTATGGAATTTGAGCTTGGCTTATGATGATTAAAATGGTATTTTCTTGTTGTTTTTGAATGATGTTCAAAGAAAGTACATAATTTGAATTCTGGTTAGTACCACTTATCCAAACCTTTTTATGACGATTCAGAAGATTTGAAATATCACTCTGAATTTTTCAGTCACCACCACTTGGAAGCTACCATGACAACATGACAATTCCTTCATCCTAAACATTAGTCTCAAGGAGCTACATTCATTTTGACTAAACAGAATGGCACGTCCAAAGGACAAGCGTCCCCTCATTGAGAATGAGCGCTTTCTGTCACGTTGTGCAAAGGAGGAAGAAAAACTCCGCCTCTCATTATCCACCCAGCTAAAGCGGGACATGAACAGGTAACGTATGATTCATGTAACTGTCAAGTGTTCCAATTAAAATGATTTATCTAGCTCACAATAAATTCTCAATACAAAGCTTGTCAGTAATAGACATGTTTTCAATTAAATCAGTTATTGTACAATTTTAATCCTATAAACATTCTTTTAGCAAAGATAATTCCAATACCTGATTGCTATTTCTTTTTCATTTTAATTTCAGATTACTAAGATTTGTTTGTAATGGTGCTTAAGAAACTCAGAGACTTTAAAATTTTCTGCATTTTACAAGATCAGTAGTGAAGAATTGCTACAGACTTTTTGATTGTTCTGTTTGTATCTATCTAAATACAGGCTGTTTGAGACAGGACTACACAGCGACATTACATTGAAGTCTGGAATACAAGAAATTAAACTTCACAATTTCATTGTAAAAACCAGGTTAGTGTCTGATTTAGTTTACATTTGTTTGTTAGATAAAATCTATGTCATGTGTTTGAAAATTTCCCAGTGTGTAGTATGTTTCAGTAAAATATTTAAAATGTGAAAGTTAAAAAATATCTATGGAAAGTCATCTTTAAGAAAGTCTTGTTGGAGATACACAAATTGATTCTTCTTGAGGGCAAAATGCAAAACATAGAGAACTTACATAGACATAGAAATTGACTTGATTAGAGAGACACACAAGTGAACAATACCTTTTAAAACAGTAAACAGTATAGCCAAACAATGAATTAAACTGCATCATACAGCTGTTTTGTCCTTCTAGGACTCGTCAGTGATGCTACATCATACAGCTGTTTTGTCCTTCTAGGACTCGTCAGTGATGCTACATCATACAGCTGTTTTGTCCTTCTAGGACTCGTCAGTGATGATACATCATACAGCTGTTTTGTCCTTCTAGGACTCGTCAGTGATGCTACATCATACAGCAGTTTTGTCCTTCTAGGACTCGTCAGTGATGCTACATCATACAGCAGTTTTGTCCTTCTAGGACTCGTCAATGATGTTAATTGCCTTCATTTTGAAGCCTAGGAAGAAGTCTGAGGAAAATCTAAAGTGATTGAAAACAAAAGTCAAAATCTAGGACAGTCAGTGATGCACATCATACAAAAGTCAAAATCTAGTTTTGTCCTTCTAGGACCCAGTGATGATACAAAAGTCAAAATCTAGGACACGTCAGTGATGCTACATCATACAGCAGTTTAGTCGTTCTAGGACTCGTCAGTGATGCTACATCATACAGCTGTTTCGTCCTTCTAGGACTCGTCAGTGATGATACAAAAGTCAAAATCAGCTGTTTTGTCCTTCTAGGACTCCAGTGATGATAATCAAAAGGTTTTGTCCTTCTAGGACACGTCAGTGATGCTACATCATACAGCAAAAGTCAAAATCGTCAGTGATGGGTGCATCATACAGCCCTTCATAATAAAACAAAAGCTGTTTTGTCCTTCTAGGACTCGTCAGTGATGCTACCCCATCATACAGCAGTTTTGTCAAAATCTAGACTCGGTGATGATACATCATACAAAAGTTTTGTCCTTCTAGGACACGTCAGGTGCACAAGCCCCATAATAAAACAAAAGGTCAAAATCTAGGACTCAGTGATGCACAAGCCCCATCATACAGCAAAAGGTCCTTCTAGGACTGCACAGTGATGATAAAACAAAAGGCAAAATACAGCTGTTTTGTCCCCCATAATAAAACAAAAGGCAAAATCTAGACAGAGGGGTGCACAAGCCCCATAATAAAACAAAAGGCAAAATCTAGACAGAGGGGTGCACAAGCCCCATAATAAAACAAAAGTCAAAATCTAGACAGAGGGGTGCAAAGTGATAATAAAACAAAAGTCAAAATCTAGACAGAGGGGTGCACAAGCCCCATAATAAAACAAAAGTCAAAATCTAGACAGAGGGGTGCACAAGCCCCATAATAATACAAAAGTCAAAATCTAGACAGAGGGGTGCACAAGCCCCATAATAAAACAAAAGTCAAAATCTAGACAGAGGGGTGCACAAGCCCCATAATAAAACAAAAGGCAAAATCTAGACAGAGGGGTGCACAAGCCCCATAATAAAACAAAAGGCAAAATCTAGACAGAGGGGTGCACAAGCCCCATAATAAAACAAAAGGCAAAATCTAGACAGAGGGGTGCACAAGCCCCATAATAAAACAAAAGGCAAAATCTAGACAGAGGGGTGCACAAGCCCCATAATAAAACAAAAAAATCATAATTTTCATGAATCAGATAATTTTAGAACAAATACATGTATATTCTGGATTATACCACTATTTGAGTAAATTAAAACACGGCATGCAGGTTTTGGCTAACCATTGTCTACCACCTGCTACAGTACCTCATAGACACACAAGTGAATAGCACACTTTTCCTGATAAACAGTTGAACATTATCTACTGTAAGAAAACTATTTCAGGAGCCTTGAGATCTACAACAGACTACATGAGGTCTGTACAGAGGCTGGAGGAGATGTACTGGTACTCCCTGAATGGGTCCAAGTTGCTGTACTTAGGGACACTTTGAGGTATTGTTTTGTCTTTAATACAAACATCAGGCTTAGATCGATTTAAATATTTTCTTTTTTGTTACAATTTTGTTTGCTGTACTATTATTGGCCATTGCATCAAATAATCACTGATATTGCTTATAAATGGACTGATGTTATTAGGTTCTAATTAATGATGATGTGTATTGATATTTAGTATGAATTAAAGCAGAATGTTTTACAACATAAACTCTCAGTATCAATGCTGTATTTTGAATATCAGACAACAAGTTGGTTTTTTTTCTCAATAGTTGTCTAATAATAATCTTGGATGTTGTTCCCGATTTTTGTTTTTTGTTTTGAAATACTACTAAAACATAATGATACTTGTATTATTGAATTGATTTATCCCCAGACTACTGTACAGTACCCTAACCATCCAGCCACTTTTGAGTGAGGATTCTGATAATGATATAGGTATCGTTCAAGATGTTATAGGACTTTTAACATTCCGACAGAAGTCTGAACCAAAGGAGGAAGAAGGATCTGCCATTGAAGAAACAGTTGATTCAAGTAAGGTTGACACCCTTTCAGACACAGATAAATTAGAATGTGATAAATGCAATGGTGACAATGCAGATGATACAGAAAATCCAGAATCTTATACTCAAAGTGAGCCTGACCAGTCGGTACATCCTGATTCAGTCAAACCACAGCCAAGTGATCCAAATTTAAATGAAAATAGTGGTGTTAATGGAGTTGTCAATGGTGCCTCTTCTGCAATGGAGCATGAGGAAGCTGAGCTGGAACAGGAAGAATGTAAATCAGAAATCCAATTAAATAATGATGAAAAGGGAGAAAACTCTAAGGCAGAAGATGATGATTACTTAAATGTACAAATGACTCGCTCTGATGCTTGCAAGGAGTTGGAGTCAAATGAAAATATGGGCTCAAGCAAGGGAGATAACTCTTCACTTCAAGATCTGGTCAAGATGACTTATGACCTAAGTATACCATACAAAGCCTGTGATTCCCTAGGGGAAGGACTCCTGAGGGGATACCTGAAGGAAATGGACCATGACTGTGTCATCTCAATCTCTGGAGCACACTTCAAGGCACATAAGTGAGTATTGTACATAGTAAGTTCCACATACTGTAAATACATATAACTGTGGGTACTGTTATTTTCCTGTAAAGGAATAAAATAAAACTTGATCATTTTGCTGGGAATTTGAAATTATTTAGAAAACTCGACATGGTAACTGTCATTTGTCTGTTTGGTTTGACCAAACCTGGTTGATGTACATACTTGGACTGCTGATTAGAACACTAGGCAAGGCGTATATACTATCATAACAGAAATATGTACATTTATATTGGTATATTACACATGTTATATTGGTATATCACACATGTTATATTGGTATATTACACATGTTATATTGATATATTACACATGTTATATTGATATATTACATGTTATATTGATATATTACACATGCTATATATATTACACATGCTATATTGGTATATCACACATGTTATATTGGTATATCACACATGTTATATTGGTATATTTTTATATTGGTATATTACATGTTATATTGATATATTACACATGTTATATTGGTATATTACACATTTTATATTGGTATATCACACATGTTATATTGGTATATCACACATGTTATATTGATATATTACATGTTATATTGATATATTACACATGTTATATTGGTATATCACACATGTTATATTGGTATATTACACATGTTATATTGGTATATCACACATGTTATATTGGTATATCACACATGTTATATTGGTATATTACACATGTTATATTGGTATATTACATGTTATATTGATATATTACATGTTATATTGTATATTACACATGTTATATTGATATATTACACATGTTATATTGGTATATTACACATGCTATATTGGTATATCACACATGTTATATTGATATATTACACATGTTATATTGATATATTGCACATGTTATATTGGTATATTACACATGCTATATTGGTATATCACACATGTTATATTGGTATATCACACATGTTATATTGGTATATTACATGTTATATTGGTATATTACATGTTATATTGGTATATTACATGTTATATTGATATATTACACATGCTATATTGGTATATTACACATGCTATATTGGTATATCACACATGTTATATTGGTATATCACACATGTTATATTGGTATATCACACATGTTATATTGGTATATCACACATGTTATATTGGTATATCACACATGTTATATTGATATATTACATGTTATATTGGTTTATTACATGTTATATTGGTATATCACACATGTTATATTGGTATATTACACATGTTATATTGGTATATTACATGTTATATTGGTATATTACACATGTTATATTGGTATATTACATGATGTATCTGTTAATTACACATTACATATGATGTATATTACAGATGTGATATTGATGTATTACAGATGTGATATTGATGTATTACAGATGTGATATTGATGTATTACAGATGTGATATTTGTGTATTACAGATATGATATTGGTGTGTGATATTGGATGTATTACAGATATGATATTGGGTGTATTACAGATGTGATATTGTGTGTATTACAGATATGATATTGGTGTATTACAGATGTGATATTGGTGTATTACAGATGTGATGTTTGTGTATTACAGATGTGACATTGGATGTATTACAGATGTGATATTGTGTGTATTACAGATGTGATATTGGGTGTATTACAGATGTGATATTGGTGTATTACAGATGTGATATTTGTGTATTACAGATGTGATATTTGTGTATTACAGATGTGATATTGGGTGTATTACAGATGTGATATTTGTGTATTACAGATATGATATTTGTGTATTACAAATGCGATATTGGTGTATTACAGATGTGATATTGATGTATTACAGATGTGATATTGATGTATTACAGATGTGATATTGATGTATTACAGATGTGATATTTGTGTATTACAGATATGATATTGGTGTATTACAGATGTGATATTTGTGTATTACAGATATGATATTGATGTATTACAGATGTGATATTGGGTGTATTACAGATGTGATATTGATGTATTACAGATGTGGTATTGATGTATTACAGATGTGATATTGGGTGTATTACAGATGTGATATTGTGTGTATTACAGATGTGATATTGTGTGTATTACAGATGTGATATTGGGTGTATTACAGATGTGATATTGATGTATTACAGATGTGATATTGTGTGTATTACAGATGTGATATTGATGTATTACAGATGTGATATTGGGTGTATTTGGGTGTACAGATATGATATTGTGTGTATTACAGATATGATATTGTGTGTATTACAGATGTTATTGGGTATATTACAGATGTGATATTGGGTGTATTACAGATGTTATATTGGTATATTACAGATGTGGTATGATGTATTACAGATGTGATATTGGTGTATTACAGATGTGATATTTGTGTATTACAGATGTGATATTTGTGTATTACAGATATGATATTGGTGTATTAGAGATGTGATATTGTGTGTATTACAGATGTGACATTGGGTGTATTACAGATGTGATATTGGGTGTATTACAGATGTGATATTGGGTGTATTACAGATGTGATATTGGGTGTATTACACATGTTATATTGGTATATTACAGATGTGATATTGATGTATTACAGATATGATATTGATGTATTACAGATGTGATATTGGGTGTATTACAGATATGATATTGGTATATTACAGATGTGATATTGGTGTATTACAGATATGATATTTGTGTATTACAGATGTGATATTGATGTATTACAGATGTGATATTGAGTGTATTACAGATGTTATATTGGTATATTACAGATGTGGTATGATGTATTACAGATGTGATATTGGTATATTGCAGATGTGATATTGGGTGTATTACAGATGTTATATTGGTGTATTACAGATGTGATATTTGTGTATTACAGATATGATATTTGTGTATTACAAATGCGATATTGGTGTATTACAGATGTGATATTGATGTATTACAGATGTGATATTGATGTATTACTGATGTGATATTGATGTATTACAGATGTGATATTTGTGTATTACAGATATGATATTGGTGTATTACAGATGTGATATTTGTGTATTACAGATATGATATTGATGTATTACAGATGTGATATTGGGTGTATTACAGATGTGATATTGATGTATTACAGATGTGATATTGATGTATTACAGATGTGATATTGGGTGTATTACAGATATGATATTGTGTGTATTACAGATGTGATATTGTGTGTATTACAGATGTGATATTGGGTGTATTACAGATGTGATATTGATGTATTACAGATGTGATATTGTGTGTATTACAGATGTGATATTGATGTATTACAGATGTGATATTGATGTATTACAGATGTGATATTGGGTGTATTACAGATATGATATTGTGTGTATTACAGATATGATATTGTGTGTATTACAGATGTTATTGGGTATATTACAGATGTGATATTGGGTGTATTACAGATGTTATATTGGTATATTACAGATGTGGTATGATGTATTACAGATGTGATATTGGTGTATTACAGATGTGATATTTGTGTATTACAGATGTGATATTTGTGTATTACAGATATGATATTGGTGTATTAGAGATGTGATATTGTGTGTATTACAGATGTGACATTGGGTGTATTACAGATGTGATATTGGGTGTATTACAGATGTGATATTGATGTATTACAGATGTGATATTGGGTGTATTACACATGTTATATTGGTATATTACAGATGTGATATTGTGTGTATTACAGATGTGATATTGGTGTATTACAGATGTGATATTGGTGTATTACAGATGTGATATTGGGTGTATTACAGATGTGATATTGATGTATTACAGATGTGATATTGGGTGTATTACACATGTTATATTGGTATATTACAGATGTGGTATGATGTATTACAGATGTGATATTGGTATATTGCAGATGTGATATTGGGTGTATTACAGATGTTATATTGGTGTATTACAGATGTGATATTGATGTATTACAGATGTGATATTGGTGTATTACAGATGTGATATTGTGTGTATTACAGATATGATATTTGTGTATTACAGATGTGATATTGATGTATTACAGATGTGATATTGTGTATATTACAGATGTGATATTGATGTATTACAGATGTGATATTGATGTATTACAGATGTGATATTGTGTGTATTACAGATGTGATATTGGGTGTATTACAGATGTGATATTATGTGACATTGGGTGTATTACAGATGTGATATTGGTGTATTACAGATGTGATATTGGTGTATTACAGATGTGATATTGATGTATTACAGATGTGATATTGATGTATTACAGATGTGATATTGGTGTATTACAGATGTGATATTGATGTATTACAGATGTATATTAGCTGCTAGATGTGACTACTTTTCTGCCATGCTGGGAGGATCCTGGATGGAGAGTGAAGCTCAGGAAATCAACCTTGAAGGGTTTGTACTCAATTAAACAAAAATTGACTACCTCATGTTTGTACTCATTTCAACATAAACTGACTACCTAATGTTGGTACTCAATTCAACATAAACTGACTACCTCATGTTTGTACTCGATTAAACAAAAATTGATTACCTAATGTTGGTACTCAATTCAACATAAACTGACTACCTCATGTTTGTACTCGATTAAACAAAAACTGACTACCTCATGTTTGTACTCGATTAAACAAAAATTGATTACCTCATGTTGGTACTCAATTCAACAAAAATTGACTACCTCATGTTGGTACTCAATTCAACAAAAATTGACTACCTCATGTTGGTACTCAATTCAACATAAACTGACTACCTCATGTTTGTACTCGATTAAACAAAAACTGACTACCTAATGTTTGTACTCAATTAAAAAAAAATTGACTACCTAATGTTGGTACTCAATTCAACATAAACTGACTACCTCATGTTTGTACTCGATTAAACAAAAACTGACTACCTAATGTTTGTACTCGATTAAACAAAAACTGACTACCTAATGTTGGTACTCAATTCAACATAAACTGACTACCTCATGTTTGTACTCGATTAAACAAAAACTGACTACCTAATGTTTGTACTCGATTAAACAAAAACTGACTACCTAATGTTGGTACTCAATTCAACATAAACTGACTACCTCATGTTTGTACTCGATTAAACAAAAATTGACTACCTCATGTTTGTACTCGATTAAACAAAAACTGACTACCTCATGTTTGTACTCGATTAAACAAAAACTGACTACCTAATGTTGGTACTCAATTCAACATAAACTGACTACCTCATGTTTGTACTCGATTAAACAAAAATTGACTACCTCATGTTGGTACTCAATTCAACATAAACTGACTACCTCATGTTTGTACTCGATTAAACAAAAACTGACTACCTAATGTTTGTACTCGATTAAACAAAAATTGACTACCTCATGTTGGTACTCAATTCAACATAAACTGACTACCTCATGTTTGTACTCGATTAAACAAAAACTGACTACCTCATGTTTGTACTCGATTAAACAAAAACTGACTACCTCATGTTTGTACTCATTTCAACATAAACTGACTACCTCATGTTTGTACTCAATTCAAAAAAAATTGACTACCTAATGTTGGTACTCAGTTAAGCAAAAAGTGTTTGATTGGCGTAGTATGTGATCAATCATTTATGATTAACACTGTCATTGAAATATTTTTTATGACACCATTCTTTGGTAGAGAAGAAGAAACAAAATATGGGATTGATTGAATTACAAGATAATTACAACAATAACAATAAAATGACTAAAGATTTCATTTCATATGAAGAGCCTGTGATTGTCACCACAGTGGCCTGTGATTGTCACCACAAAGGCCTGTGATTGTCACAACAAGGGCTTGAGATTGTCACAACAGAGGCCTGTGATTGTCACCACAATTGTCACCACAGTGGCCTGTGATTGTCACCACAAAGGCCTGTGATTGTCACAACAGGGGCTTGTGATTGTCACCACAGTGGCCTGTGATTGTCACCACAAAGGCCTGTGATTGTCACAACAGGGGCTTGTGATTGTCACAACAGAGGCCTGTGATTGTCACCACAAAGGCCTGTGATTGTCCCAACAGAGGCCTGTGATTGTCACCACAGTGGCCTGTGTTGTTCACAACAGAGGCCTGTGATTGTCACCACAGTGGCCTGTGATTGTCACCACAGTGGCCTGTGATTGTCACCACAGTGGCCTGTGTTGTTCACAACAGAGGCCTGTGATTGTCACCACAAAGGCCTGTGATTGTCACCACAGTGGCCTGTGATTGTCACAACAGTGGCCTGTGATTGTCACCACAGTGGCCTGTGTTGTTCACAACAGAGGCCTGTGATTGTCACCACAAAGGCCTGTGATTGTCACCACAGTGGCCTGTGATTGTCACCACAAAGGCCTGTGATTGTCACCACAAAGGCCTGTGATTGTCACAACAGGGGCTTGTGATTGTCACCACAGTGGCCTGTGTTGTTCACAAGAGAGGCCTGTGATTGTCACCACAGTGGCCTGTGTTGTTCACAACAGAGGCCTGTGATTGTCACCACAAAGGCCTGTGATTGTCACCACAGTGGCCTGTGTTGTTCACAACAAAGGCCTGTGATTGTCACCACAGTGGCCTGTGTTGTTCACAACAGAGGCCTGTGATTGTCACCACAGTGGCCTGTGATTGTCACCACAAAGGCCTGTGATTGTCACCACAAAGGCCTGTGATTGTCACAACAGGGGCTTGTGATTGTCACAACAGAGGCCTGTGATTGTCACCACAAAGGCCTGTGATTGTCCCAACAGAGGCCTGTGATTGTCACCACAGTGGCCTGTGTTGTTCACAACTGGGGTTTGTGAATGTCACCACAAAGGCCTGTGATTGTCCCAACAGATGCTTGTGATTGTCACAACAGGGGCTTGTGATTGTCACAACAGAGGCCCGTGATTGTCACAACAGTGGCCTGTGTTTATCACATCATAGGCCTATGATTGTCAACTTTTTCAGCTCTCTGATAAATACCAGTGAATATTTATGCTGATATTTTGTTCTCAGAAAATGTTATTTACTAATATGAGCACTGTTGACATCTTCTCTATATAGGTATCAGTATATGTGATTTAATTTTAAAATTTATGGAATTATATATATGTTTACTTACAGGATAAGCCCACCTGTAATGGAGCAAGTCCTTCTCTACCTGTATGGAGGAGTATTAGACATGGAGACATGCTGTCCAATAGGGGAGGTGGTAATGGTAGCTGATATGTATGGGCTCCATGGCCTCAATGCTATCGTCACATACAACCTGAAAAAAACTTATTGTCATTTCTTCCACAAGGTAAATTTTAGGAATTCATCTGAACATGTCATATGTGGTATAATAGAGTTATCTCACTTGAACAAATATCTTGTTGTATTGGGCTGCATCCATGTAACCCAGTTGAAACGGTCCAGGTGGTCAGGTATTATTCCTCTATAACTCAAAATGCACGGTTTGGGAATTTCTTGTCAAGCAATTAACTAAGATTGAGATACCGTCCATTTCAATCATACTAGTACAATGCTCCTGGAAATATGTGAGTATGCAAACCCTACTTTTTAAGCAGAAATTCTGAAAAATTATGATATTCAGTAAGTTAGTTTCAGACAGGAACTGCTGGACCCCTCAAACTGCACATGCCAAATATTGTGCATTCCAGTCTCGGTCCTGATCGGTACCTAACATCTTTCATGCAGGTTCAACTGGTCCAACCGTTTCAACTTCTTACACGAAAGCGCCTTGGTATAATTTTATAATATATAATAATAAAGTTATTTTCGTTGAAGAAATATTTCATTGAATTGGTATCCATAAAGCTTTCTGTTATCATTTAATTGTTAATGGATATTTAGAAAGACTTTGTCTGACAGTCTGATACATTAGTGTGTATTACATTCTTATCTGTCCTGTATATGACCTGGGTTTTTATTTGTATTGCCTCTTTAGCCATGTAGTGGCTGTGAGACAGGAGTTGTTGAAACACTGGCCTCAGCGCTGACCTTTAATCTTTGTGAATTGCGAGACAAGTGTATCGATTGGATCAACAACAATATGGTGAAGGTGTGGAGGACAAAAGCCTTTGCCTCACTTCCTCCTGACATCATGGATATAGTCTGCAACTCTGCTATCCACCATCTGGTATGTTCCTGTACGAGGTACAGAAGTCATTTTTACAACTATTGGCTTATGTCTATATTACAGGGAGTTTTATTAGCTCATCTGGTTTGACAGGTGCTGCATCTGTCCAGTATCAACTTTTTCCTCAGCAATTATGTTACCATAGTTGATGTAGTCAATAAATCTCTTGTAAATTAAACACATGACATCATCAGTATATCTGAAAGTGAAATTAAACATCTTTAAAAAGGCATTGTGACCTGTTTTAATAAGCTCTTCAATAAATTCAGTATTATTTGAAATAAAAAACAAGTCAGCCAACAGTGGGACAGGTAGTATCCATAGGTATTCCAATAGTCTGTTGGAAGATCTTACCACCAAACTCAATGCAGTTGTTGTGAACCAGGAAATCAATCCTTTTTATAATTTAGTTCTCTGTCTATTCAATGTTCTTCTCTGATTATAACTTAATTTTCGTGAAAGAAAAATACAATTTTAATGAGTGTTATACTGAAATATGTACATGAGATGAAGCTTGATAAATTTTCTAAGGTCAAAGATCAAATACAAGCCAGTTTACTCGTCTGTCTGTTGCTGATGACATGCCATTATTTATGGATGTTTATTTCCTTGTGTTTAATATGATAAACATTTCTTCTGTTTTTGATATTTCAGAATATACGGTGTGTGATGGAAGTGATGCTGGATTGTCAGAAACTAAATCGTAACATTCCTCGGCTCAAGTGGTGTGAGCCTGTCCTGTCAGCTGTCACCAGACTCATGGATAGCTCCATCGAATACACAGCGAAAAATTTCATCAGTCTCCTGAACAGTGGAAAATTCCGAGACATTGATACAGTAATGTTAATTTCAGGAACTCAGTTATATTAATCTTGTGTGGGGCCCTGCTGTCATAGAGACTGCTAACAATATAGCGGTATCATGACTTCTGTGAACTGTTAAGGAATAATACTGACAACTTTTATCAATTTTGATTCAGAATTGATTTTAGATATCATACAGCTCTTAATTTTCACATGTCAAAATTTTTCACCAATTTTCTTTTAAAACAATCTATTAATTATCAATTATATTTCAATGAATTAAATTTTTGCTGTCTGGATGTAAAAGTACACCTAATATGCACATGTCTCTTACTTCTCAGACTAAGTTTTCGTGTTCACTTTAACGTTTCGTAAAATAGTGAAGAAACCATCACAATGAAAATAACGGGCCATATGGTATGTATTTTATATTGTTAAAGGATTTCTGTTGTTCGTTCTTTAGACCCTGGCATACCAGATGGGACTACTAGAAGAAATTTTTGGAACAATAATCAAGTCTTTACCTGTGTCTGGAGCCTGCCAAGTGTTTGAACGTCTCCACGCCCTGAACAAAGCATCAACTTCGGAGGAAATGGAATCAGTGTGGAGTGAGGTATATGATACATGTAAATTTGTTGTAGAATGATAGAGGGGGGAATCCTGATGCTGAGAGCAACAGGTCATTTTTGGCAATTTTCAGTTATTGTGTAAAATAAAGTGGGCCATCTGATGTAAACTAAAAAGAAATAAAACAATGAAGGGTTTATTTTCAGTGCTTACTGGTCCAGAGTCCTTGGCTCCCTCTCAATTAGATTGACACTGAATGACTATGTCTCTGCTGGAGTGTTTTAAGAAAAATTAAAAAGACAGATTTGAAATGAAAATACCTTGCTCACTTTTATATTGTAAGATTAAGATACTTCAGTAAACAGTTGTTTCCTAAGATTTCCTTTCATAAGTTTGGTGATTCTTACTTCTGTTGTTACCTCATATGTATATTTTTTTCTGTTCCATCTTTCTCCCTTTTCTCAATCCATTCTCCAACACACAAAAATCCTTTTGTTGATTTCATGTGAACTTAAAACTTTACATTTTGTTGGTTGCAGGAATTCTGTGCTTTTATCCAATCTCTATATAGGAAATGCGAGGACTTTATGAAGCTACACATTCATCAGATGGCACAGACTGAAGACTGGGACTCCCTAAACAAGGACCTGCAAACACATCTTATGAAAAGTGAGAGATCTTTCTGTCTAAAAATCTAAAATAATTCTGTAAAATCAAACCAACATTTTTAAACACTTAGTATATAAATCATCAGATCATGATGTTACATTTGATGTCACTGCAAACTCTCTGAAATACATGTGTATATTTGAGCAGATCTTCTATGCAGCTTTTATACGCCGAAAGACGGACATATTATGGTATGGCGCTGTCCGTCCAGCGTCCGTCGTAAACTTTTATTTGTCTGGAGATCTCCTCCGACATTTTTCAGCCGATCTTTATGAAACTTGGTAGGTTTAATCACCATGATATGAAATTTTGTTTTCCTGAACGGGGTTTTGATCAGACGATTTGAATAAGAGTTATGCCCCTTTACTGTTTTTGATATTCACAGGCATATTTTGTTCCGCTTTGTGGTACTCTTGTTCATTTGGGTACAATAATGAAGGGTTTTTCTTTTTCATATCACTGTATTTGTCATATACATTTGTATTGTACTTTCAGATTCCAGCTTTGTAGTGATAGATATGTCAATCAAGGAAAAGAAAATGGGGCCAAGGTTTATGAGGATGCAAAAAGTAACAATCATTTTAAAATGTTTTCAGTGAATTCTAGAATGTTAAAAGATCTAAAATGATTTATATGTACACTTATGAAATTATTCACATCAATTATTTATGAACGCTAATTATCAATAGTTTATCTTCATGTGTACACAAAAAATTTTAATTGAAGAAGAAAAAATGATTGATGATGTTTTAGAACAATTCCTATGGTAAAGTAGAGTAGTTTATTATGTTGAATGTTTTAGAATGAAGAATTATAAATGATAATTTGTGATGTATTTATCTATATTTGTTAAAAGAATGACAAAAAAATGATTCTCCTGAACAGAAAAAACCTGAGGTTAAAGAACTGAAGACTACCTTGAAAGCCCGACCTATACTAACAAGTGACAGAACACGTAAGCTGTCCGGTTCTAGTACAGGTACAAAGTCAGATGGCAGGACGGACAAAGTAATTGGTAAGTCTTCAGTACAAAGTCGAAATAAACCTGGAAGTAACAGAACCATAGTGGCTCAGAGCAAACAAGGGAAAGTCAAATCACGTATGGAAAGTAAAACTTCAAGCAGCATTTCAGGAGTGACAGCGGATCAACAGGAAAATTCAGACCATATGCCTTGTGCTGACGGAAACCATTGTGAGAATTCTCCAAAGGGAAGTAACTATGATAGCTCAGATGTTCAGGATAAATATGAATCTCATTTAAACTTAGGTATCAGTGATGTAGCAGGGAATGGTGAGCATGACAGGGTGTGTCTGCCTGGGCAAAGTTTCTTTGTAGATTCTGAAGAGGATCTGGGTTCAAGTGAAACGCTGCCTACTGGTCAACAAGCATGTGGGCAGACACTGGATGTTAAAGAAATGTCAGTGAATATAGAAGGTCAGGGGTCAGTGATGTCATTGAATGAAGGTTCAATGACATCATTAAATGCTGAAGGTCATGGACTTGCTGGAGAGACATTAGACCCAAATACACATGACATGGAGATTTCTAGTCAATTAGCAGATCCTTTAGTATTTAGTGTAGAACTTATTCCAATTTTCAATGTCTCATTTTTTGATGGTAGTGAATGATTTTAAGCATGTGCTATTTTCTAATCTAAAATTATTCTTAATATTAAAGATACTTTCTACTAGATATTTGTTCAAAACACACGTACTCCATAGAATACTTTTGTTGAATTCTGTTAATTCTTTCAATCCAAATGTTTTTTATATAGTGTTTATAAATGATTTCTTTCTGTAGTTATAATAAATGGCTTAAAAAGTAAAATGGATCACTTTAAGAAATGCTGATTTAATTCTGCCTTAATTTTTTTATTATTGTACATAATATCCACATTCCAATTAATTAATTAAATCAATTAACACAAGTTGATTCTTCCTTATAATCAAGTGATTTGTCCAATCGTATTTCTGCGTCAATCAGAGGTGTGAATTTCCGCTCTATATATACAAACATACTTTATGTGTTTCATTACATTTAGCCTTCTTTCTCCATGTGAAAGCTTTGATACAGATGTACTTAAATGTAATTGACTTGGTATTAATACATGCTTGTGTAAAAAAAAATCATTATTGAATTCAGCATGCAGCTTCAAATCTTATTGAATACTTATTTTTTTATTCTTCCTATTTGGATTCAGACTCTGATGGACAGGAATGTTCTCCCAAAAATTTGGAGAGTATGCTTTGACGATTGAAACATTTTAACTTAAGTAGTTCCATTATAAGATATCTATCATACAGATTGTATCATGATCTTTTCTTGATATCTTACTTTATTACTTGGGACCATCAAACTTTATCACTGGGTGTTACTAAAGCATAATGCTTGCTGCTTAATGTTACAAAAATTCTTAGAAATGTAGATGTGATATTAAGTTTTATCAATTAAGCCCATATTTCTAGTATCTTGTCTGGGATCTCTATCCTGAGTTATTACTGGAGTTTCATACTTGGGTGAGTTCACCTTGGTCAGGTGGTTTGTCATCAAAAGTAGGCACATTGACTGAAATTTTGACATTTTGAAATTGAAAAAAAAATTGTCTGGATTCCATCTCCTAAACTGCTAGTCACTGAAGTTTGATACTTGGGATGTGGTTTCATTTGAGGAGGCGACATGTTTTGTATCAAAAATAGGTCACTTTTACTTACATTTTCATCTTTGACCTACATCAAGAAAAATTTTTGTCTGGACTCCATCTCCCAAACTACTAGTCACTGAAGTTTGATACTTGGGATGTGGTTTCATTTGACGAGGCGGCATGTATCAAAAATAGGTCACTTTGACCTTCACTTTGATCTTTGACGTATCTTGTAGAAAAAACTATGTCAGTGCTTTATTTCCTGTACCACTAGTCATAGGAACCTCATACCTGGTGTACAGGTTCACCTTGGTGAGGCATGTGTTGGCGAATAACTAATTTGCTGAATTGTCTTGTTTCTTCTGTAACCATGTGATAGGAATTTTGTGATATGAATAAAATGTATAATATTCTGTGATAAGGAGCTTTATAATTACTTTGTCATGTGATTGCTCTGTTATTATGTGAATATACCCATATAAATTTTTGCATATGACCTTTACATATAATACAATACTTTAGTATTATGACGTCAAGGTTACATCCTAAAAATCCATCACATACAGTTACAGGTATTAACATCAGAGATCAAATCCATAGAATCAGAAAAGGAAGCCAGTAGGCTGTCTATACATGGAAATGAATCTATAGAAAAACTGTAAAATTCTGAAAGGATTTGGTCATTAAGATGTTGTGTTTAGTAGATATCTTTTGTGTGATTTATGTGATTTTCCAATTATTGTGATTTGGAATTATTGTGATTTTTCTCGGAAAACAATTCTGTGATATTTATTGTTATTCCTAAATTTTATTTCCGTATTAAATACCTATATATCATATAGTTTTGTTATATACTATAAATGTTGTGAGAAGTAGGTTTGAAAACTTTCAGAAATTATTTCCATTTCTTCTGAAAACTACAAAAATTGATATACTTGTATTTAGTGACACATTTCACTTAAGCTTGTATGATTATGAGTAAAATCAGTTTTCACTGTGTTTGAACAGGGACGTATAATACAGATTATTTGAGTTTGTGTTCCAGACTGCTGTGGTAACAAAAAAGGATGGTAAGTTAGTGTTAAATTATAACCTTTAGTTCAGAATGTTGGGTGCTGATCTTTGTTTTTTATTGTAATCAATGATTGTTGATATTTAATTTTGTGTTTACCTGCTAATACCTATTATATAAGACAATCTTTTTCTATACACAAATACAGAGGCCTTTATGCCTTCAGACTCTGATGTAAAACTGTCAACAGTTAATCATGTAGTGTGACGGCCATTTGATTTATACCATAGCTATATATAGTGTTAGTTTTTACATAATACCCTAGACTGGAATTAACAGAAGCATTAAATTTGTTGTTTTATCCGATATGTAATTTATGTCTGTGAAATATTGATGAATATTGAATGGAATATTTTATAAACTATCATTTCATGAAATGGCTTCTAGATCTGCATAATAGCTTTTCAAGGAAAGGAACCCATTTATTTATATATATATAGTTCAATTAGATTAGAACATTGTGTATCGTTTAAATATGTAAACATAAAAGGCCAACAAGGCAAATAAACTTGATTATCGCTAACATTTTTAAGCTGTGTCTCGGCTATCTTTATGTATATACATTTTATTTTCTCAGTATGGACCCATAACACAAAAATATTTATGCTGTGGGGAATTTTTTCAGTAAAACCACTTTAGAAAACACATTTTTATTTTTTTGTATGTAACCCCTTAAATTTAAATGCAAATTTTAGATAGTTTTGCAATAACTCTTCAGTTACTCTATATATATATATTTTTTCAGAGAAGTAAAATTTTATGATTTCAAAAAAAACATATTTATCGTTTTGTTGCTACTTGATTTGGGGTTAAATCTTGCTCATAAAACTGCTTGTACTATAATCCAGGTCAGCTTTTTACTTTTATTTTTGTCAGATTTGTTGATTTAGGGTACCCACATATTTATTGAAAATAAATCCCCCAGGAAAATTATTGATTTTACAGTTAATTTTTACTGGGTTTTTAATCATTAGCTTAACATCTGATAGGACACTGTAAGATATAATAATTGTACAAGGTATAGGTACAGCTGCTGTTGTTTTAGGATATGTATTTGTTTTTGTTTAAAATTATTATTTTCCACTTCCACAGTGCGATTTACAATCCCATAAAGTTTATTTCATTGTAAAATATATACTGTTGGTTTCATTCAAAAAATACAATTTGAAAGTGTTGTGTCTTTTTTTAGTTTTTCAAGATCAGGGAGAAGTTTCAGATGGCAAGAAAATCATCATAATTTATTCAAGGTTGGGAAAAGTTTAGCAGTACATTTGTTATAGAAATGAAACTGGAACCAAAACAAATCAAAGTTAACAGTTAATACAGATTTTATGATATCACACTTTCAGATTTCACTGTAATATAAAGGACTTCCCTTATTTAGATTCTTCTGATTAATTTTCCATTTTAATTATATAATTAATGTCATGAATGACTTGATCGACATCATTTTATGTTAGTTACCAGACATGTATGTCTCATTTCAACAGGTTACACTGTTTAATAATCCAGATGTGATTTTTTTTCCAGATTTTTAGAAGTTTTATAATGTATTTCTTTTGACTTGATGTTAGACTGATATATTGTCTGGTTGTGTAATGAATGTAGATTAAGAAAATCACAGATTTTGTAATGTTTACAAATAATTTATCTGTGCCAAATTTGTGTTAGTAATTCAATATTAAGTCCATTTTCATTGATGTTCGGTTTAATTTTTATGCTCAAACAATAAGAGGTATTGACATTAAAGTAGATCGATCTCAATCAGTAGGAGGGCAAAGCACAAGAACCATAACTCTCTTAATGCCCTTTGTTATTTTTCATGCTTAAATTTTGTCCCAGTCAGGGAGCATAACCCATCTCTGATAGCCCTTGTTAGATTTATTTCTCAAAAAAGAATACATTATCAATGGTACAACAAGTTTTCTTATCTTTGAAGTTTTTTGTTGTTTTGTTGATTTTATAGATATTTACAAGAACATTTTTTGTTTTTGTTTTTTTTGTTTTTTAGGTCATCTGACCGGAATGGTCATGATAACTTATAGCCATCATGCTTCGTCCGTCATGCACCATCCTGAGATGGTCTTGACCGAGTGTTGTTATTTTTCAAGCATGTCTGAAATCTAAGGTGGCCCCTATGGCTGCAATCTAAAGGTAGTCAACAAAGTGTTATTCTTTCTCAACCTTGTCAAAACTTTGATATGCCAGCCAGGGAGGCTATTTCGTAACATGATTGCGCAATTATGGTTTTCCTGTGCAACACCTATTTCAAACTTCTCAAGTTCCATTAGTGGAATTGTGCTCAAACTTGCATAAAATGATCCTGAGATGGTCCTGACCAAGTGTTGGTATTATTTTGGGTATATCTGAAATCCAAGATGGCGGCCATGGCCGCGATCTTGAAAAAACATGTTTAGAAAAATAACCCTTCTCCCTGCTGAAAGTTTGTGTAGTTAGGCGACCATTAAGGCCCATGGGCCTCTTGTTTTTTTTTTTACTCTGCGATACTTATGTTGGAAAGACATTTTTAAAAAGTGGAATGTGTATTTGTATATTCAGTAGGTACCTGTTTTCTGTGTTCAAAGTGTACCAGTAGACTGAGTTAGTACAAAATGATAAAATACAATGACATGTTCTTTTATTTTCTTTTTGTTACATGTATTAGACAAGGATGTAATTAAAACGAACAGGTAAACTTAAGTTGTATTTTTATCAGTATACACTGGTATCTTAACAATAGTCATTTTTCAAGCAACAGGGATACTGAACTCTACAAATAAATGAATGACTTTAATAACATTTGAAACAAGACCAGGGTACATTTACTGATAATCCAGGAAACCATACAGAATGGTTCATGTATGTATATCAGACATCTATCTGACAAGAAATTTCCAGATTAAGGTACTAGATTGGCATTACATTTCATGTAACCAATTTATGTAGAATTTTTTTCCAGGAGAGTCCAATGCACCATTTCTAAAATTCTGATGACTCCATTTACAAAGAAATAAAGTGGGTTCTCAGAATTTGAGTGAACAGGAACAGCAGGACGGCATTAATCCATGGTGTAAAATATACACAATATAATGTAGTATAGTTTTACTAGTTATTTCTATGTCACAGAACTTTTCATGTATCAAAATAATTGCTCAATTTTCTTCTGCTCCTAATGTGCAAAAAGTCACTTAAACCAGATTTCAAGAAAACAAAAATCTCTGTAATGGAAGTTGAAACATCAATAAAGTGTTGTTCAATATCCTTAGCCAAGTCTTAGTTATCTTTTTTCATTTCATCAAAATTTAGCTTTTAAAACCTAAAAAAAACATTAAATTTTGTAAACTTCTTGTTTTGAGTTTTTGTTTAAATACTTTAATAGCACTATTCACGTCTTTGTTTTCAGTGATGTAGAGGACCAATAAATCTTCAAATTGTTACAGTAATGATAATTATGAAATAATATTTGATTCACTCTGAAAACAAATTTAGTGCAGTATTCTGTCTGTTGGATTTAATGACTTTGACAAATTTTCAAAAACATACAATGTAAAAATGAATTTTCTGAAAATCTTGCATGATGCCAGATCTGTCTAGGATCATAATATCATGCATTTAGTCTACTTGATGGAAGACTAAATATTTTCCAGAGATATGAGATGGTGATAAATACCATCTCGGATGACCTATTTTGATTGCTTTTTTGTCTGGTGTTGTGCATCATATGTTGATCCGTCAATAACTGAAAGGCCCAGTGTCATAGCATTGGGTCAGAAGCATACTGGGATGAAGGGCTACCATGTTTGTTCAAATGAAAGACCTTGACTTTCATTCACAGGGTCACAGGGATCAAATATGCTAAACTACAAAAACAGACAGTGTTATCAGTTCCGTTTAATTGAAAATTCAAACTTAGAAACAGTAAAAAGTTTGTAAGTATGCATATATCAGTTCTGTCTGCCCCAATGCTGTGACTGATGGACAAGTTCTAAAACTGTCCAAAGACCTGAAGACCTCAGATGACCATTATGGCCCATGGGTTTCTTGTTGTTTTTTTTTGTTTTTATACTTCTACTCAATCTGCTTATAAATTCCACAACATTATCTCTCATAAAACACACAGGAAACTTAAAACATCTGAAACATTTTATTTCAAAATGTTGTACATAACAAATATAATCTTTTTTCTGGGAAAAACCATGACTTTAGTTAATACCAAATTTGATATAAGCATTAACTAGTGAATATTGTGGAAAACATGTGTTCAGTATATAATCATTAGACAAAAACTTTTGTTTACTGTAATAACACCATACATTTGTTACATCAGCTTTATCTCTCATACTGTCTGTTCAGATACTACTTAAACCAATTTCATGAAATGTTAATCGTGCAAATGTTCATTAAACGAACATTAAGAATTCTAAGTTTAATTCCTAATGTGGTAAATGAAAATATTTTGAACCAAAAATGATAAAAGTTGCAAAGTCAACAAAGCTGTTGATTGTAACACAAAGCTCTCACATCTAAAAATAATGTCAAAATTAAAAATTGTAAAAGTTTTACAATATCCCAATAGAATTGGTCACAGATTGGCAACAAATTATAACATTAAAAATATTCATATTCTTGACAGATCAACTTGTCAATGCTGGTCAAACTAAAAACAGTTACAAAGTTTATTACATAGAGTACTGCCAGTAGTATATTCAGTAACATTGACCAATTACAATTTGTACAATCCAGGAAATTGTACCATTGGGGTTTGTTTCTACTAAATAAGCAAAAATAAACAAATGTATAGATAAAATCTGATGGGTTGATTTCTGCAGAAAATTTTAATTACACTGTAAATAACTTGTATTGACGACATGGACAAAAACATTGAAAGATTGCAATTGTCATTGTTCTCCCGAAGTCATTCCGAGTCTTTAAAAACATACAATAATACTAGACCTTTTAATACCAAAATGTTGGTATATACCGGGTAGCTTTTATTTAACAAGCTAGGATTTAATTATTTTTAACTGAATCATCTGCTAGTCCTAGATCACACTAATGTTACACTGGAAGGATGAACCCTGCATCGCAAATTAAATAAATTAAAAAAAAAAAAAAACGATCACAACTTAATTTTATTTTATTGATAAAATGGGTTTCAAAGGTAAATGACCATTTAAAAGAAAAATCTTAAGTAAAATATGTATATAAAAAAGTGAAATCAACATAAAGATGGTACAGTTAAAAATTATCAGATTACCTTTTTGATAATACTTTGATTTGGTTGTATATCCATTCAAGATCAGTCATCATAAGTTTGTCATTTATACATAATCAAAACATCCTCACATGTAAATCATATGCTAATACACTCGTTCCACATGGAAGTCGAGATTATGTAATGGTCGCTGGATGTTCTGATTCTGACCGTGTGGCATTGGTCGCTGACCTGGTCGTCGTGGTGGCGCCAGAAACTCGAACATTGATGTCTTATGTTGAGATAACATTTCAGACAAGTCACTAGGCATTGGATCTGTCCAGAAAAAATCATGGTTCAATGCACTGTCACTATCCAGTCGCTTTGAAGGGTCAAGGGTCATCAGTTTATCCAGAAGATCAAGAGCATACTGATCTTTGACATAAGCTTTTAACCTCTCCTTAACCTTGCGCTTCTGACCTTGAGGAAGTTCAAGTTGGGCATAGAGATCAAGTTTATCAACAGTAGGCCATACGTCTTTGGTAATAGACCCACACAACTGGCTGATGAGTTGGAGTTGGTTCTGTTCTGTCTTACCCTGCATAATGGGTGTCCGTGTCCACATTTCTGCCATGATACAGCCACCACCCCACATATCAATGGGTGGTCCATAGTTCCTCTCACCTAGGAGTAACTCTGGAGGGCGGTACCACAATGTCACAACTCGATTGGTGTATTTATTAGGCTGGCCTGCTTTCTGAACACTAAAGGCCCGTGCCAGTCCAAAGTCTGCCAACTTTAGGACACCATGTTTGGTGATAAGGATGTTGGCAGCCTTCATGTCACGATGAAGGATCTTATTACTATGTATAAAGTATAGGCCATTTAACAATTGCTGCATAACCTTCTTGATTTCTCCAAGATTAAACTTCACATTAGCATTGATTAAAAGTCCAGCCAGGTCGTGCTCACAAAACTCAAAGATGAGGAAAAAGGTGCTTTTAAATCGGTTGTATTGAGAGGCTGCAAAAGAACAAAGCATAGAAGAAATACGCAGCAAAACAGTAACAGGGCCAAACATCCATAAAATAATATATTCTGTTTTGATACTGATCACAATTGCTCAGAAGTCTATGAAATAGGAATAAAATTGATCAGATTGATTTATAATCAGTTTCGGGACCAATATCTGTAGATATCTTTTACTTTTGAAAAATACTACAAAAGCATTAAGCATGAAAACAAAGAATAACTGAGGTTCATTGAAAAGATAAATTTGTTTTACTCTTTGGATTCTACTTTATAATGAGCCTTCTCAAGATATTGTTTCTGATTCAGAGTCAGATATAATTCTGGTATACTGCAACAAAATTATTATGCTGTTTTAAGAAGATTCTGACCTTTTGTACGACAGATCTCTATAAGATCTACAACATTTTCATGTCTTAACAACTGCAGGATCTTGATCTCCCTCAAAGCTGTGATTGGGAACTGCAATATAAACGTTACAGATTGGATATATATAAAGGAGAAAGGGACACACTTATGCCTAAATGTTCCAACTTACTTTGCTTCATAATGCTGAAAGCTTTAGAGTGATAATACAATAGTTACATAATGTATGCATTAAAAGATTTGTCAATATCATGTCACAGTCAAATTTCTCGGGGGTTCAATCATCAATTATTATATATTCACACCATAAATGATCTTTAACCCAGAAATTTTGAAAATGATTATTTATCAATAAATGAAGTAATGAATATTCTACTTTATAACACAACTTTTTTCACCACAAGAGCAATAATCCCTCATGGAGTATTTATAATTTGCCAATGAGGAATGTATTATAAAATACATTGTATCAATATACATCCTTAAAAGAGATGAACATAGCTCAATCCCCCTACCTTAGATTGTCCCACAGATAATCCTGAAACAGCTATACTATATAAACCTGACACGAGGTAACAGATTTCCATGAAGTTTTTATGACAGTTAATGTCTTTCTTTGTTCTTACCCCTTCTTTTTCATTTTCCATCAACACTTTTTTCATTGCCACCAACCGTTTGGTTTTTCTGTCTCTGGCCTTAAATACTTCTCTGTAAAAATAAAGAATAAATTAAACAATAATGATGTTGCAACTAGAATTTTTTCATTGAAGAAAATGAAAAATAGGTGGAATGTATAAATTGTACACTTGCAAAATACATATAAAACTATAATTCCCATCACATGCATGCAGTTAATCTAAATGATGATTATGAAATTGACAAAGTTGAATTATCGTGACCAGAATCTACTTGTAAGAAGTTATCTATCACAGTTGGGAGGGCAAACTGTAATTTTAGTGCATCTTTCTTTTTTATCAATTCAACCATAATCCCAAGATTCAAAATTCAATGTCTGGTCAGATTTCTTGGAGCTTGCATTCCAACTGAAACAGACAAGTACTGTTGAATTGTGAACTGACTAGAAGAACAGGATAAGTTTCCCTCTGACCAGATAGGTTGGCAATGTAATGGAAAATAATTCTTCTCTAGCAATCAGCCATTCCTCTTTCATGTTCCTGCATTATAACACTTTAATGTGGACTTAAATAGGGAAACTGGAGCAACCTTTTATCATATTCAGGTCTCTGATCTAACTGAACACACCAACAAAGATATTCATCATACATCAAGAAAATGCACATCACTGATAAAAAAAGTATTCCTTTGTAGATACAGTAATGCCAACAAACAGCCTGACAAAAGAAACCCACCATCACAAAGTGAATCAATTCTATTCAATGTCAATCCTATGATTAACAAATTTCATCCATCATTTGATGATATCCCCTTCCTATCATTTATAATGATAATCTTTGTCACGATATAAATATGTCGTCTTTATCCCAAGGCGATCGATAATACAAATAAGGATAATGGTACTGGTCAGCGTAAACGGAGTTGGAACGGGGTGGGGGGGGGGGTGCAAATTCGACTTTTTTAAAAGTCAGTTAGTTGTTGTAGTCATACAGATGCAGACATTAGAAATCATTAAGTGACTCCAAAAGTTTAGAAATAAGTCTAATATACGGATACACCAATACGTGTTTTGGTTGCATCTTTATCGTAGCGCGCTAGACCTTACCCGAAAGTCCCCTGCCCGATCTTTGCGAGCTTTTCATATTTGCCAGAATCTTCACAGTAAGGGAATTCTAGGTCTTCGTAGCGATATGATGAATGTCCCCCACTCGTTGGGTGGGCGCCTCCCGAGTAACCCGAAGCACCTTCACCACCACCACGCTGCATGTTAGACATGAGCTATTTTCGATATGCTAATAAACAGGAAGTGCCCATTACGTCATCAAGAGTGGAGTGTGGAATATTAGAACCGGAGAGCGGATACGGATCCGTAAAGGCCGAATTAAAAAAAAAAATGATGACTAAAAAAGACAATATTAATATGAAATAGACACTGCCTGAAAAAAGCGCAAGTTGGTCAACAAGGTGCATATTTTGAACTGCCTGATCCATGTCTGCACTGAAGCGGATCTTTAAAATTTATTTTATATTTCGGAAGAGTTTAACAGACCATCGGCACACACACATGTACCGATGCATCATCATCATCATCATCATCATCATCATCATCATCATCATCATCATCATCATCATCATCATCATCAACATCTTCTTCTTCTTCTTCTTCTTCTTCTTCTTCTTCTTCATCATCATCATCATCATCATCATCATCATCATCATCATCATCATCATCATCTTCTTCTTCTTCTTCTTCTTCAGCATCATCATCATCTTCTTCTTCTTCTTCTTCTTCTTCTTCTTCTTCTTCTTCTTCTTCAGCATCATCATCATCATCATCATCATCATCATCATCATCATCATCATCATGTTCTTCTTCTTCTTCTTCTTCTTCTTCTTCTTCTTCTTCTTCTTCTTCTTCTTCATCATCATCATCATCATCATCATCATCATCATCATCATCATCATCATCATGTTCTTCTTCTTCTTCTTCTTCAGCATCATCATCATCATCATCATCTTCTTATTATTATTATTATTATTATTATTATTATTATTATTCTTTCTTCTAGAAAACAATGCATCATCATGATCAGGCGGTGGTTTGGTGGCGCAGTTGTAACACATTTGTCTTTCAACTAGTCGTCCAGGGTTTAATATCTCTAAAGGGATACGGGTTTCCTTGCTTAACTGTTTTATTTGGCCTATCTATTTCCATGGTAACAGATAAAAGAATTTAAATTGTAAACTTCCCCATAGCAAAAGATACTACTAGCTTAATGTGAAAAGTTTTGAGCAATTACCTTGAATGGTTTCTGAGCATTGGGCAAGAAAAACTGAAATTTGTGATGAGGGTCATCTATTTCAAGGGAACAGAAAATTTATTAATAAAGTCTTTGACAACATATCTCGACTATAAAAATTGACAAAAAATCTTCAAAATAAATGTACAAGAGTTTCCATTTCAGAGTTACAGAGATTGCAGAGAGAACTATCTATCATCTTTGCTTTAAAAAAGAAATGAGTTTGTGGTCAAAATATGAAGAAAGATAACATAGTTTTAGTCGGATAACTAGTTTTCATTATTAAAATCAGAATATTTTCAACCACCGTTTTCTTTTCTCTTTGCTATTGAGAGATTTCGTTCTGTTAATTAACAAACCATAAAAATCTTTAGAACCTTTAGTGTGTTAAGCAATGCTGACTTGTCTTGGTAGAAAAAAAAGAGGGTAAAGTTGTAAACACTGCCGAGACTATTCTGTTATACATTCTATTTCAGAAAATCAGAAATCAATATCAATTTATATATTTAAAAGAATTTGTCATGAAAAATTCTCATTAAATTCACCAATATTGCATAAACTGCCTTTTTTCTTGGAAAAATCATCACTAATAGTTACCTCATCAATGTGTCTTATAAGTGTTTGATGTTTTGAAATTTCTAAACATCCAAATACTTGGTCATAATTAATTTCAAACAGTTATGAAAGAACATCCACATCTTGCAATTTGGATGTTGTTAGGCAACAGGACAGGTTTACGCCAAATCGGGACCTTTCGGCTGCTTCCGTTTCTAAGATCTTGGAAAAAATTTCATTAACTTAATGGTGTACTTCATCGAACCGTTTCTCTGGACGGTCAGACAATAAACCAGCTTGTTGTGCCTTAGGGATACTATTCCTTAGTCCTAAAGGGTGTCCATGATGATGTTGGTCACCAAGGAAAGGAAAAGACACTTTGCTTGGCTAGACAGCGGTTTTACTGGCCGAGCGTGGAGAAAGATGTAAACGAGAGAGTTGAAACCTGAGGCCGTTATCAGAGACGCAAGACTCCAGTCAAAACTAAACTGGTTCCCATTCAAAGTTCTAGACCATTAGAAATTGTTTGTTCTGATTTCCTCAGTCTTGAGCGGTCAAAAGGTGGGTTTGAAAACAACTTGGTCATTACTAGTAATTTCACTAGGTATGCCCAGGCAGTGCCGTGCCGAAGTCAGAAGGCACATGTGAAAGCTAAGGCGCTATATGAAAACTTCATCGCCTTCTACAGCTTTCCTGAGTGTTTACATAGTGATCAGGGACGTAACTTTGGAAGCAAAGTAATCAAAGAGCTCTGTAAGCTTGCAGGAGTCTCGAAGTCCCGAACCACACCATACCATCCAATGAGAAACGGTCAAGTTGAAAGGTTCTACAGAACTTTGTTAGCAATGCTCGGTACCCTAGAGCATGACCAGATAGCTGACTGGAAATCTTACGTAGTGCCTCTGGTGCAGGCCTACAATGCCACAAAGAATGACTCCACCGGATATTCACCCCACTACTTAATGTTTGGGTGGCACCCCGCCTGTCAGTTAACGCATTCTTTGGTACAGAACCAAGGAGTGAGGGAGCAACAGAACCAACTTCATGTGTCGGCAAGCTCAAAGATAGGATGGAATATGCCTATAAAGCTGCTCGAGCAGAAGCATCCAAGAATGCTGCCCGCAACAAAGACCGGTATGATTGGTCCATACGGGAATCTCGGCTCAATGTTGGTGACCGTGAACTGGTTAGAAATGTCGATCTCCCGGGAAAGAACAAATTAGCTGACAAATGGGAACAGGATACTTAACTGGTTTTGAAGATACCAGATAGTGATATTCCAATATACCAGGTGAAACTTGAATAGGGCAAAACATGCTGTTGCCCTTTAATTCTATGCCTGTAGACGTTCCTGAGGAGGTAGTTCTTGCCAGAGCAAGACCCTCCGTTCCAGCTCTAGCCGAGAATGAGAATTCATCATCTGCTGATTCCGACAGCAGTGACGACCATGCTCTTATTCATCCTCCGTGTCCAAAGAGGCGTCCCAGGTTCCAGAATGTAAGGCCAGCGGAGCCAGTCCGTGAGGTCATCACCCTGGATGATACTCAGCTCATGGCAAGTGATAGCTCTTCCCGTGAAACAGATTTTGAAGAACAGAAAATTTATTAATAAAGTCTTTGACAACATATCTCGACTATAAAAATTGACAAAAAATCTTCAAAATAAATGTACAAGAGTTTCCATTTCAGAGTTACAGAGATTGCAGAGAGAACTATCTATCATCTTTGCTTTAAAAAAGAAATGAGTTTGTGGTCAAAATATGAAGTGACTTTATTTTTCAGACTTGGTGCTAATACTACCTTTACTTGTGAAGGTAAGGGTGTGATAATTAATGGAGTCTTATATTTATTACTAATCACATTCAGTATGTACAATAGACATTGTACTTGCAGAGAGAGAATACAACACGTGATGATAATAAAGAAAAAGGCAGAGCCTCATCCTTTGTAGCTGACCGAACATTTCTGTCTCTTAAATGATAATTTAGACCTATCGTCAATATTCTTCACATTTATTATGTTGTAATTGATATTTACATTTTAAATTATAATGCTTATTTAATGAATATCAATTATTCATATATTAAACAAACATCAATAACAACACAAGCATAACAGAAATGACTACATACAAGATAAAAGACTAATGGCCTGCTTTCAGAATCTACTAAGTAAATCTAAGTAAAGAAAGTAAACAGCACAATAAAAGTGAATGTTGACAACAAATTTAAATGATCTATTTAGGTATATGGTTTTGTTTACCTTAGAGGCGACTTCAAGAACTCCCTAATGGTGGCGCTTGATTAGTGAAACTTTTTGTATCTGATGATGAAGATAACGTTAAAATTGTTTTGAGGTGGACAAGATTCCATCTGTAAAATGTAACACTATTACAATTCTTATGTATAAACGTATTTTGTTACAATAAATGTGTGATTGTTTACAGGTCACCAGTATGACGCGCTAGTTATAAATGGTCTTACTTATTTCCCCTCGTTTCTAAACGTTTATCTGTTAAGGAAATAGGGAAATGGTTGTAATTAGGGATTTGATACGGATGACTAGGTTCATGTGGATAAGTAACAATAAAAACAGATCTACAATGAAGGTTGTGTGGAGTAAATGAAGTGACAGCATAAGGTGTTCATCTTCGTCTACTAAAATGAGATTTGGGATTATAAGGAAAATACTATTCTTCTGTTCATGTTAAATTAAGTTTGAAACAATGGAACATGTACAGTGGGAATGTGAACTTCAATAAAAAAAAACTACTTGAGACGAATTCTTGTCAGAAGCTTTATTCATAGAAACATCCCGTTTTGAAAATTATGTATATTAAAGAGTAAGTTGAAGATTTAATATTTTTAGAAATTCTTATTATTATGTATTCAGGGTCAGATTATCTTTTATCAGTTGTTGAACCTTGAACTAGTCAACATGGGCTGGTTGAACTGACCTTGATGTTTGTGTTGTAATGGCTGATCAAATATTTGTCGACAGCCAGACTAATGATTGACAAATATCATACAAAACATATAGATAAAAGGTGATAGAGTGTTAATTGTTTTAGTCTTTTCTTCTCTTTTATAAGCATTCATATCACATATACAAGTTGTTTTGTAAAATTAATGAAATTATGAGACAGGTGACATCCCGATAAATGTTGACTTTCCTAAAGCCACGGCCGAAATTTGAAAGATACTTCGGATCGCTTATGAGTCTTAGAAGGACAAAACAGCTGCATGATGTAGTTATATATTGGGTCTGCTAATTTCTTTTATCTTTCAAACACATTTACAGGGATCAATTCAGCTCTGATACAGTTTAAGAATAACGTTCCTGTGGAATAATATATATCCTTATGCTATCATGTCAGAAGTAACTGAAGTAAACCCACTGACTCGCGATCTTAAAAAAGCAGCTTTCCATCAAGCTGTACGATAAGCGTAATGATTTCAGTTAACCTATTGTGATTTTTTTCATTTCTGGAAAGCAGCATTCCTGCATCACCAGCCTTTCGTGTTTACATGTCGCAGTTGTTTCGATTTTCGACTTTCAGACAAACCCGTAACACAGGGTTTCAAAAGATGCAGGGTTGATGGAAATTACATGGTAGTTTTCTGGTCGTCATAGTGGTATCATTAAGAAACATTTGATTTCTTTGTGATGTATGAAACTGGACGTGTTTGATTCTCGTTAGTTTGCCTGTTGGTTCCTTTGTTGTATACCTTGTTCTCATTTGGGAACGTGACATCACTTACTTGAATTGACCAAGGTTTACATGGCAGGAGTCGTCGATGAAGAAGAGGACACTTGATCTTCTGGAACATCAGGTCTTATTTTCTTTATCATTCTTTTGGTTATTTTTTGCTCTAGTTTGATTGAATTGGGATTATGATAATGTTTGTACATGTATTATCTTGGGATTTTTTTTTGTTTTTGTTTTGTTTTATTTTCAAATGATTGTACAATCAGCGTCTAGTTTATAAAATGTGATTGACCAATTAATACCACATGTACATGCTTATCTCATCTCTCAGAACAGGTAACAAGAGCGATGGAACTATTCTACCATGAACGTTTGCTTTTTTTTTACCATTGTCACATCAAATATTTATTGAGTACAAAACCCCATATCTACTTTTGATATCTAATACTTTGTTCGTCAAATACAATGTCAAGCATGGTTAACACGATCAAATGTCATTTTCACAGGCAGTTTATACTGAAACAAAATGTGTAAATATGTGTATGACCCCCTGAATAAAATAAACCTCATTTAATATAACGTTCTTTGAGTTACAAAACTGGAACGAATGAATCACTCTAGCCATTCAGCTCCGAAATCGTCCTTAAATATCGATCATGATGTCTCTTAATACAACTTTCCGATCGATTCATAAAGCAACTTTTGTCATTTGAAATATCTAAAGCATTTTCTTAAATCAATTCTTTCACACTGTAAAGATGAATTATTATTAACCTCATACGACACGTGCAGTATACAATAAGAATTTCCGTTATCACTGGTATACCTATGTTTTGATGAATCATCACCACTGGACCGTGTTTAATGTTTTTGTTTACAGTACACTGTTTGATCGCCTTTCAGATATGAACACTAATTAAGAATCCATAAAGATTTCACAGCCGCCGAAAAACACACGGGAATAATTATTCCTTAGTCAAGTATAAACAGCTTATCAAATATCATATATCAGTATACTATAATAAATATTTCATTGGAGACTAAATTCGTTCACTATTTTCCCTTCCTTTTTAAGAAATATTTGTTTTGACTTATATCAGAATTTTTGGTGTTTAATTAATTAGTACCACCATTGTGTATAGAATAATGAGTAAAACATTTTTATAGAAACAAAAGTATTACGCATAAGTCACCATATTCATATTAAATCCTTTGCCACATTATCAGTTCGATATGTATAATGTGCATGTAGGTAGACTTGAAACACATCATGATACATTGAAGAAAGTCTGGGTCCAGTCTATTCGTAAACTTTTAAGAATTAAAGTGTTTCCAAAACATGATAAAGGGTTTAGAGATATTTGTGGAATGTATACATGAGACAGAGAGACAGAGAGACAGAGACAGTGAGAGAGAGAGAGAGAGAGAGAGAGAGAGAGAGAGAGAGAGAGAGAGAGAGAGAGAGAGAGATGGTAACTGCACAGACAGATATAGGTTCAGTTAATATGATGAATTATGGTAGTTTAATCAGGTCGAAGATGTAATCATATTCTACTGTAATATCCCTAACTTAATACCCACAAAGGAAATTCTTTAATGGCAAATTCACAAGAGACATAATCACAACAAATCTGAAAGATAAGAATCGTGTGGATTTAGATGAATGTAGCTCAAGACAAAAGATGTATCACCGGTCATTTGAGAGTATCAGTTGTTTTGGTTGTACTACTTTTACTTGGAGCCTTTAATGACGTGAAAACATTTTGGTCGTATAGCTTTAAATAAATAATACGTATCTACATTACAATGATGGGAACGTTAACAATAACAAAACAAATATCAAGCAAGCAGAATTCATCCGCTCAAATTCTATCACGTTATTGCAAGGACGTCATTTGAGGAAATTACCTCGAAACGAGACAACAGACACATTGGTAGGAATTTTCTACGTCGTTAGTTTTATATATTCTATGCTAATGTTTTGAAAAAAAGCTAACTGAATGACAAATTTATCTTTTAAGAATTAGTATACCATGCATGCCATTTATTCGACTAATAGTACGCTTCAGAATACGTATGAGGGTTACTTGGTAGGTTGTGAACTTTGTATAGAAGAAGCAGGGATGTCCTATTTCAGCTCTACTATTCCTTGGCTGTGTACCTGAAGACCAGTGCCATTTGGTCAGTTTATGTTGAAGAGGTAGCACGTTAAAGTAAACAAGGCAAGTGACTTTTGCAAAATGGGGAAAATCGATGAAGGGCAGTGATGCAATACTTGCATAAGAAAGTCTAGCACCTAAGGATATCTATACTGGTATGGTAGCGACACTAGAAAATGATGCGCCTCTGTATGCTACAGTGAAATGGTGGGTGGTAGAGCCCTGCGGATAACGCCTGTCCAACAAAGTCTTTCATTGTTGCAACCCCAGAAATGACCAATAACGTCCGTGTGTTGTTAAAACTGACAGGCGAGTTGCAGAGAGACATATAGCCAGTACAATTGAAATTTCACATTCTTACCGTTGGGTACCAAGACAATTAATCTCACTACATCAGACTTCAATCTATTTCCAAAATTGAAATAGGTAATTTCTGGTACCCACTTTTGATTAAATGATGACATCATCCATGCAGTGGGGGACTTTCTGAACGGTCAAGAAAAGGACTTCTTTAAAAGTGAATTGAGGCCCTTAAACATTACTGTTAAAAGTGTTTAGATACTGAAGGGGATTACATTGAAAATAATGAAACATGTCCGCCAAAAGTCAAACCCTTAAATATGCGGCTCACAACCTATCAATCAGCCCTCATAATTTAGTTAATAACTATCTCATGTACAAAACTGAATAAGATAAATATCTGATTTGTTCAGGAATTTTAGAACGAAATCTAAATTTGAGATGATAACCCTCTCCCTTAGCACTCGGAAGTCGATTCACATATAAAAGGATCAGGTCGAAAAAAGGTAGATGTTATAAGGTCCACAGCCTTTAAATAGGCGGCATATCTAAAACTTGTGAGTGATATCATATTGACTAAATGATATATCTTATTTTGTGAATAACATATCCGATTTCGTAAATAAGATAACTAGTGGACAACATATCTTATTTACCAATTTAGAAATATTATTTTGTCAATTGAATTTATTTAGATTAGATATCTCATAAATTCTAAATAAGCTATCTTATAAACAAACATATTTGTTTAAAGATGAAATCTTCTACAATGTATTAACAATTATCACTTATTTGCATTTGTCAGGCACTAGATCAACAATGCTCCATGGCTTAGCATACAATAAATTATATATTCTACCCGGTGGTATCAGTTGAGGTTCTGAATCATAACCTTATATCTGGGAGTTACATGATTATGGATATGGTTGACGTTTATTCAAAACGTATGTGACAATTCTAAACTATCACTCTTTCGCAGACAAAATTGGCCGGATGACTGCAGATGTCGTCGTATAGTTGATCAATAGCTTTGTGAAGTAAATGCCACACCACCGACATGTAACCACAGTCCGCTCCCTGGTTATTGTACCGTCTATCGTTGTCGTTAGGCTGCAATCTGTTAAACTTCGGATAGTCCCCTAAAAGGTCGCCATTCTCCCAACGCCACTCCCCTTCCACTTCCCTGTCGGTTAGACCCAGCAAGTACCCAACCAAACTTGTATCTGCAATGTATGAACTGTCACATAACAACTCTTATTTAACATACGCAGATTAAAACTGAAGTATACTTTGTCTTGTAAGTTCCTTTAGATTTACGAAAGATTACTTAAAATAAAAATAAAAACAACGGTTTGAATAATGTTTGCTACTACTGTACTAATGATTAATTTGGAAAAAAGCGTAACAGACATAGTATATAAAGCCATTTGAATATAGACATGCTATTAATCAATACCAGCTTAAACAACAGAAAGATTTACAGGCTTTGAAAAAAACACATGGAATTGTTGAAGAAGTTTATTTGACGCAAGCAAATTACAGTCTAACCTGTCATAACGGCCACCTTAGTTAGACGGCCACCTGCTTATAACGGCCGTTTTCAGATCCTCCCAATCGTTTTTGCTAATTATTGATACCTAATTTAACGACCACCTGTATAATGCAGCCAGCGGCCACCCTTTTCGTCCAAAACTCGCGATCGAACCTCGTTTAAACGGCCGTATTGACCACAAGTCAATTGAAAAGCTTTCTTGACTGCGAGTCACGAGTGTTTTCGCTTCGTAAAATCAACATTTCGCTAGAATAGAGAGCGGCTATCCGTGACCTGAGTAGAGTAAAACCCAGAAACATTCCCGACTACAGGTAACTAGGACGAGAAATTTTATAAAGAAATGTTTTAATGGATAGAAAGCAAAAACAACGCAGTGGTTCGTTTTCGAAGGTTGTAAGAACAATAAATACAATACTGGAGCGCTTCCACACCGCCGCCATTTTTCGTGCGACGTCATTTTAAAGTTCCCGCCCACTCTAGATACTTGTTTTTACTGGATGTCGTTTAGACATGGCATTAAGTGTTTGATTGAAGACGCAGGCAGATTAAGAATGAATAATTTCTATTTGCGTTTTCTTGGTCGTAAATGTAATATATTCAAACAAATATTAACAATTATTAGGTATAATTTTGCATTAACAAACCAAACCATGAAGAAAATGTTTTGACTTGAATCACATGCGAAAATACAGGTAGAACATTACGATTTTCGATTAAGAATTTTTCAATAGCTTCATTAAAACATGTACATGCCTTCCTTTGAATTTAGTTCTTTTGTATTTATAGTTGTGTCATAAAATAAAGATTGGTCTATCTTCAAATTACTTGCCAACAAGATAATAGATAATAACAGATGCTGTTTTATATCTTATTATTAAACTGTATTCAACTGTCAATGTGCAAATTGCTGCAACTTGGGTTCGAAAATAAGGAACCTCAATTAAGAGGCCACCTCTCTATATAGGCCACTTTCATAATTTCCCAACAGTGGCCGTTTAATACAAGTTAGACTGTATAGCGAATTATCAAACTTTGCGTTTGAGCACAAAGATTAATTTGTACATCCACAAGAATTGCTATATAAACTACATATAGAAACTGTGATTAGCGGAATCATATTTTATTGCAAAACAACCTTAAGAAAACAAGATGGGACTTACATTTTCTTATTTTTTGAGACACGTTGACGGTTGTCAAACGTTAAAGTGCATAGCGCACATGGAAAAAATGTTTAGGAAAATAATGGAAAATAATCATATAAATGACAAATATCTCACGGTTTGCTCTGATGTGATCGTTTAAAGCAAGAGCTGTTGTCTGATTGTCTATGACTGCCATTCTCCCTCTTTCCATGTCACATGTAGATTTGGCGTCGTCAAACGTCTTGCTTTCTTCGTGGACTTTAAAACAGTGACTGTCGATTGTCACGTATCCGTCAGTGCCACACTCTGAATCAAATGATTCTTCAAGTATGAATAAACAATTTATGACGATCATTAAGTTATTTAGATGTTTGAAGTGTGAATTTTAACTGATTAACCAAAATTATGTTTCATGGTATTGTCGGCTGTAGATGAAACTTTTCTGTCTGCCACAATACCATCATATGTAATCATTACAACTGTTGTATAGACATACAAGTTATTATCATGATTTTTATCTTTTAGAAGTGCTACTTGACAACGTCGTCATAGATACTGTTGCCAAAACCCCGTGCAAAAGCACAACAAAACCAGATACTAGTAGTGTAATGCAATATATATCTAGGGCAGAGTATTTGAACCTCTTTGAACAGAAAGACTAAATATGTTGCAAGAAAGGAAAACATTACCAACAGTTATACAAGTGATCATAATATCGGCTGTTATTTTCAACTGCTGGCGTAACAACACATTTGCTGCAGGTTCCGGTGGGATTTTTTTCTGTTTTTTTTTTTTATCTCTCTTTTGAGACATTATTCATTGCGCAAAAACAGCATGCCTTGAAACACCAAATAATATATATATATACCAAAAATAAAATACATAATATTACAGTTGAACCGAAAACGAATAAATAATTAAGCAAAATCCTATATTAAAGCATAGTTTAGAAGCCTTGCTATATACCATTATGATGATAAAAGTTGTATTTGCCAGAATTTAAAGACAAGCTACACAGTTACACTAAATGTTTTATATTGCTTTGTCTTTTTAAAGCATGATCCACCTCCAAAAACACCTAGGCTGGCTTGGACTGGCACGTTGTCCTGGTGAAGCCCCTCAACTGATTTTATTTACATGGCTACCAGTACTCATGAGTTTGGAGGTCGATGTGAATCTGTCCTTTACTATACAAAACTGCTTACATAACCTTCTATATGGGCTTTAAACATCTTCGTGTTGTGGTGTGTTTTAGCCCATTGATTGTATCTGAGTTTACTTTCTACCAAGTAAGCAAGGCTTCACTGATGGTGATCCCCAATTATTTAACACCATACGAACACATCTTCACATGCCTTTGTTGTTTATTTAAGGTATGCTGTTTACGAATACATGAGAAAAGAATGTTTATTATTCCAACTAGAAAAAAACATATACAGTGGTTTGGCAGATCAACCCTCCAAGATCAGAAACTTATCGTTCTATACTTAATTTTATTCATTTGACCAAATCACTTGGGCCTGTCTCTTCAATAAAGTATTGTGAGAAACAACATTGCAGCAGCAATATCAGTAGTCAATACAGAGGCTTATAACAGTTGTTGTACATTTTATTATCCTACAAGGGAAAATGTATGAGGTTCAGAACTGTTGGATATCTCTCTCGTACTAACAACTAGGAGTTTTAAATGAATCCTAACTTTTTTACTCTTTTTAACTTTGTTGTTAGCAACTGCTAATAAGGAATTTCGCAATACAGTGGGTGGCAGGAACCGTTCCGCTGAGATGCTAGATGAATCTAGATGAATGCCTGATGAGTTCCCGGAGAAAAACCACAGACCTGTGCCCAGTACCTGGCGACTGCTCCACATAGGTCTCGTCTCGACCCGCGACCCAGAGGTGGAAGGCAAGTGATAAAGACAGTCAGACGTTTTAAACAATCGGTTATAGCGGCCCCAAAAACGTAATCTGCCCTCGTTATCAAAAATTCTGTTACCAAAATTTGAAGATCAACAACTTACCAACGCTCTTGGTAGAAAAAGTGATATTCATATTTTCTTCTTCGAAATACAACCAGTAGTGGTTAATTCTTTGTTCTGTGGACCATGTGTTGTTGTCTTCTCTGAAAACATGACAATCCAATGATTGATGATTGAAGGCTAGAAATACACAGTCAGCATGATTGGCGCAAAATCTAGCACATTGAAGAATGTTCAATGAATGCTCTAATATCCAAGGTATTTTTGTCACAAAATGGTTTGTAAGATCTGTCCTTTTTCTGTACTGATCATCAGCCAACACCAGGAAAACACCTAAAATTAATAACGATGTATATGAATAATATATAGTTGAAATATTGGGTGAAAACTGTGCCATCTAGTGTTTTTAATTCAATACAGGTCAGTGAAACCATCAAATACTACATGTCATGCTTCTCATGACATTTACCAGAAAAAAACAATACCTGTGAATGTGTAATATCTTAATATCTAAAACGTATCTAGACACAGTGGGAATAAATTAATATGGAAAACTGATAAGGAAACACAAAATATTATAATATTATTAAAATATATTATTAAAAACATGTCTGGTCAATCAAAATAATCAAGCAATTACACCCTATATAATTATCTATATAAACATAAGCTGAAACGTATAAGCGATGAATGGTAGATATAATTCAATATCTAGGTAAAAATACTTCAATAATTAAAACAAAAGAATCCGATTTCATTTCTTTTTTCTAAATAAGTTGATTATTAGTGTCAATAGTCCAAATCACAGATGATTAATCTACCCATGAAACGGACAAAGCCAACAAGATGATCAACGTTTTTTAGTTGTCTAACAAAATATTGATAAATCGATAGGAAGTGATAGATGTTTAAAAAAATGTTTAAAATGATGTTAACATCATTCTTGCCGTACAGTCATTTATAAAATCAACAAAGAGATTTGAAACCAATTAGTGTACAATCAGTGCAACCAGAACTCTTTTCTTTTCTTCAGGTCCCACCCTTCTTTCTTCCTCTCTCCTCACCCACCCTATTTTTCTTTATTGTTATTAATTGAAATAGTAAATTGTCATTGTGTATATATTGTATGTTCCTGCCATCACGTGCTATATATATTTAATCATTTGTGTTGTATTTTCGGGAGAAGGCCTAGTAAGTTGTAAGAACTTGTGCCTAATCCTTTTGTTTATTTATCAATAAAATATGTTTGAATAAAATATATATATATATATATATATGCTCGATTCCATTGTGATACATTGTATCAATAAATCATAAAACATCGAAAGAAATACCTATTGTAAACAAAATAGGTGTGGGAAACGGGAAGTAAGCTATTTAGGAATGACCAATGATAAAGAAATTATCATGAGAACACTTTCCATAAAGCTTAGTGAAAAACTGTCCCTGTCGATCACTATGTAAGTAATGCCACGGTAAGCAACTGATCAGGGAGAGTCTGATACGTTTTTCATTTCTTTATTTTCAATTCTAGTTGGCAAATCTGTATTTACAGAAAAATATAAATCCCAAAGTGAACCTTTAGGAATATATTACTTGTATTTATGAACTTTTCGATAAATTCCGCCTGGTACAAAAACAAAGCCGATGAAGAAAACCCCTCTTGGACAACAATATAATACACAATACTTACATGGAAGAAACACCACTAGTACGACTGCGGTAATCCGCTTCATTGTGAAATTACTATATAGAGGTGTCGTTAGTAATGACTGCCATGACTGAACCGATTCATCAATACATAACCGTTCAAGTTTCTTCGGGGTTTAATGGTGTAGACCGTCATACAACGTCACTTACAAACGTAGTCTTCAGGTGTGTTGAATTTTACGCTGAACTACCTTCTCTGTACTTCACCTGTGTAGAACTGCACTTTTAACAATCAAATATTAATGATTTCATAGAGGTATTGATTTCGTCTCAGGAGGAAATATATTTTACGGACAAACATATTCATTGTGTATACTTATTCAGTTTTCACTTATAACAAAGGGCGAAGCTGATCTTAATTCTTATTTTACGTGGGATATCTTAGAACATACAAAGAATAATGTTTAAGACAACCTATAGATGCTATTAGCCAGCGAATTAACTTTATAACATGCGTCTTGAAAATTACTGTTATTTCTATATATATTCTTATGAAGTGCTTGATCGACATAGTTCAATGCTAATTTCGCTAGCGATAGTTATCATTGTATATAGTTATCATTGTATCTGGCTTTCCATTATATGGCTCCACGACACGTTCAGGCATACGATTTCAAGATTAAGATAAGGGAAAACGATGAATTATTTACCATTATTACCACTGTAAAAGAATGCTCTAAAACATCGACACGTCACCCTCGCTTGTCATCCGTGCCACTGCTGATTATTTTGTTCCAGAATTGTGACTGCGAGTTCCTTTACGATAGAACAAGGGCCTTTAACACTTCACCTTGTAGTTGCTTGTATTTAATTACTCCCAGTAAAGTTTAGGATAAGATCGGTGTTTTTTCTCGTAGCTACTTGGGTTACATGTGCAATTAAGAAAATATTAGTGACACTAGTAACTAAAATTATTCTATAAAAAGATAAAGCCAATTTCAGAAATACTTGTTCCGTTACATTGGTTTTAAATGCAGATTTTTCAAGAATCGCACTAGGATGGGTTAGAGAGTATATTATATGTAATGCTTTGCATTGTTTATATTGTTTAACGTCTCATGAACAGTTAGGGTCATTTAAGGTCAGCCTCCAACTGTGCTGTGTATGCAGGGTGAATACAATTTTATTGGGGGTTGTAATGTTCACCCTAGCCTCCTTGTGATATTGCGGAACTACAGACGATTTAAGTTTTCGTAGTGTTATCACACTGAAGTATACTGTCGCAGGCCTCTGCAGGACACTTCGTGCGGCGTCATATTATATTGACAGCTGGCAAACCAGTCGTTAAAATACCACAATGATGAACGTTTTGCAAGAAATGCATTGTAGCATCTGCCATTTTTAAATACTCTGATATGTCTCGGCCAGGTGACGGAACTCAAAGCCTTTCTAATACAGGAGTGAACTAAAGGCCAAAATGAGACAGTACCAAGAGAGAAGATGGTGTTACTGGCCGTTATATACCACTCGATGACAGAAAATTTCCCTTTAGCTCGATCGGTTGAGCGTCAGACTGGTAAGCAAGAGGTCCAGTGTTTGAATTCTAGCGGAGGGATTGAAATGAATAGTGACTTCTGTTACATTGGCGCCTATATAGAGACTCGGGAAGAATGCTTGGTGTTTCTTTCACAAGTGCCGCTGTAACATTTTGACACTCGAGGACGAGTTATTTCCTAGAGGGGGAGTATGCAACCGTGGTAAATACTAGCCGCAATATTCCGCAATACTAAAGAGAGCTTCTCTTTTGCTCGGTCAGTTGAACGCCAGACAGTAAGCCGGGTTCATATCCTATCGGAGGCATAGAAATATATAATGACCTCTGTTACAGAGAGAAAGACTAAATAAAAAGATAAGGTAAAAAACTACTCTCGACCTTTAAGTATTTCCCACAATTACACGCAATCGCCTCCTGCGACATTTTGCGAGATACACCTACACATATTACTTGTAGATATAGAAGAATTCAACTGGCAAGATAAGGATTAATCACATTAATCTACTGAATGTCGCACTTCTAACAACCGAATACACTCGTCTTATACTAGAAATTGTAGGTTTGGGTTTGAAATATTGCAGAATTTACAAAATATTCCTGCCTCCTGCCTTGCTCTAAGCTAGTGCCTGGAGAACTGAAATCCAGAAGAGGACAGAGAGGAGCAATGATGTGGAAACTTGAAAGCGTTGTTGTCATTTCATTGTAAGTTTTTCCTTGCATAAAGCTTTGCTCAGTAAATATTTGTACAGTTTCTGTTTGATAGAACATCGATGATTGTTGATCCTGAGATCAAGTAGTGTTTTTGTCTCCCTGACATGCTGCAAATGGCACTTGACACACGTGATAAAGTATATTGGCCGACTTGCATGACACTGACTGAAGGTTGTGGTAATTATGGACCTCACATTTGAATGAACTGGTGTTGTGAGTATACGGACAATACTTCTTGCTATTACATGTTTTGAAACACCCAGTTGCAGTGGTTGTTGGTAGCTCACCGCTCCCCACCAGGTCTTTTGGTGTTTTTCGGTCTGTGATATGCTAGTATTGGTGGTTCTCGGACAGTGTTCTGAAGTTTACTGTGCGACAGTAGGATTTACCACTGTTTCTTGAAGATTGTCGACAATAATGGCATGCTGGTGTGAAAGGTCACAACACAAGGTATTCTCCTAGTTTTTGGTCGAACTTGGAATTCAAGTGTACTCTCCCTGTCTAGTTCTTTATCTCTATCGATTTCTCGGTCGATCAGAGCTGCTTTATATCCCCTGTTAAGTAGAGGGGACTTCAGTTCTAAGCAAGGCCATCTAAAGACGTCGTCGTCAGAAACAATACGTCTGATTCTCAACGTTTGGCAGTATGGAATGCTCCTTGTGGTATGAGGTGGGTGGCAACTAGATGGGCGAAGGTGCTGGTGAGTGTCCATGGGTTTACTGTATAAATCCGTGAGTGTTGAGCAAGTGTCCAAGAAAGTGTTTTCTTATCGGAATTCCCAGTAGTAAATTTAATGGTCCTGTGGAATTCATTTGCAAAACAAATAAAATTTTCAAGAGATTCTCGACCGAATGTTTACTTGATCTCAATGTAAACCAGCTGAGTGGCTTCAAGGGGGCTGCTGCAAGTAGCCTGGAGTCAGGGTGGCCCATAAACATATTTGCATATGATGCTGCCATCTTGGTGCCCATGGCTGTACCACTGATTTGTAGATAATACTCTCCGTTGAATGTGAAGTTGTTCACAACGTGACCACTAACTTTAGAGGTTCTACCAAACTGCCTGTTGAAGGATGTTTGTACTCCCTGGTGTCCAATGCTGTACGGCAAGCTAAGATGCCATTCTCATGTGGGATGCTGGTGTACAGGGAGACTACATCCATAGTTACCAGGAGCGTATCTTCAGGTACATTGCTACATGGTGTCTTTTTAGATAGTCTGTGGTATCGTTCAAGTAAGATAGTAGGTCTTCTACATGAGGTCTTGTGTAGAAGCAGATGAACTTTGAGATTGTTTCTGTGGGGTGGTCCTTCTAATTAATGATAGGTCTACCAAGATCACCAGCCTTGTAAATTTATGGGAGGAGGTAGAAATCCTATGCCTTTGGGAAATCGCAGCGTAAAAAACCTGCTGTAACTGTATCTATGTCTCCTATGTTGAATATCCTGTCGATTGTAGGATCGACCTTTCGAGCATGTTCTAACGTCAAATCATGATTGACTTTGCGATAGAGTTCTCATTTGATAACAGGCGATTGGCCTCCTTAATGTAACCATCTTCTCTGTTCATGACAACCACTGCGGAGCCTTTGTCGGCTAGTTTGATCACGATATCGGTGTTCTGTTTTAAGGCCTGCAATGTCTTCCGTTCTTCCATCCCAAGGTTATACGCATGGGTTTCGGTGTTCCGATATCGCCTGTTTTACCGCGCCTACAAAGGCTTCCAGTACGGGATTTTTTCTGGGTGGTGTCTTTCGTGTACTTTTTATCTCAAATGGGTTTACAGGGGCCTCTGTGGCAGAGTCATCCGTTTCTTCGTCTTTGTCAAAGTGTACGCGAAGACGGAGTGATATGTAGAAGCTATCCGTGTACCAATTCTGCGTTGTTTGGATTCCGTGGGATGGGACAGAAATTTAAGCCCTTAGAGAGCATTGAAGTCTCTCGGGCAATCAGGGTGTGGTCAGACAGATTGACAACTCTGTTGTTGCTGACCCTTTTCGTGGTTGACTTTTGTTTGTTTGTGACGTAGTCGTCTCTAAAAACGACAATATATTAAGATATATATTTTTTTCATGATACAATAATAGTACATTATCTGATTGTTTGGCCCCCTTTGATCTCCCTCCTACCAAAAAAACTGTTTATAACGTGGGCCAGTTTATACACCGCCAAAACACTACTGATTCATGCTGTCACACAACCAAAAAGAACCTTTTAAGGAATTTAAACTAATTAAAACTGACAGCTTTAGAAGCCTTCAACATCGAATTAACCAATATCTGAGGTTATCAGTAAGTTGGAAGGAATTTCACCACCCATTCCACCCTTGGTTTGTTGGTTGGCTCGTTGGTTGGGTTGATTGGTTGGTAGGTAGGTTTTCCGTCTCCCGGGATCGTCTCAACGACGAACGTCAGTGTTCTGATAACGTCATTCCATCGGGATCGAGTTTATGGGATTAAATTAGGGTGTTCTATACAAAAAATGCCTTAAAAGGTACAGGGTCACCTGCCCGACCATGTATGATTTCTTTGCGTACTCCGATTTCCTCCAACAGTAAGACCCCTCTCACGCTTCCTTCAGGGCCAACAAGAGTGATAAATTTAAGTTGGAATTTTTTTTTTTCGCAAATGCTGTAAATTAGATAAAGTATATTTTCAAATATATATATAAATAGTGCTTTGTGTCATGTACACCTGTGTTTCAGTGGTAGAGAAATAACCGGTTCTTTGTTTACTATTTCTTCCAATACTTTGTGATTATTGATTACAATGGTTTTACTCTCACATAAGAGGCTAGTAACTTGGAGACAAATAGAGATACATGCATGTGTGTTGCCCTGTTGTATCTTTTATTTCAAATGATAATGATCAACTCTTTTTTTAAATTCCTGTGAATTTTTTTTATTTCAAAAGTCTTCACTGTAATTATCAATTTTGATGTACAATTAATAGACTATTTCAGTCTTAATTTTGTATAAAGATTTTACAATAAGCAAAGTTCTGTCCATCGTATTTAATTTCATTTATACTTAATGCGCAAACGACGTTCAGTCACTGATACGCTGTCATGGTGTATTTCTAAACACTTGTAATTTATGTGATGTTGTAATGCTTTGTCGTAAGAATACTTCTTCAGGGGATGTTTCTTTGTAGACGATAAATTGAGATCTTTTCTTGTGTTTATTTTTTGTGTTGCTGTTTTAGTCGTTATATTGTCTCTAGTAAGCTGAAGATTCATATAATAAAATTGTATTTTTTATCCAATCTAATCGAATCAAGTTTACAAAAATGTCTTGTTGATAGGAGAATGCTTAAAGAAAAAATCTATGAACGGAAAACACTTAAAAATCTGCGTATTCAGTTCTGTACCAATTATCCGGTGTCATAAATTGAGATTCCAACCAATCGCTGTGCTTCAGTAGCCGTTTTAATGTTTCATGGATAAGCTCCAAGAAGTTCCGAAGGAACCTGGTCGATGACAATATGGCTGCCCCCATGCAATAATGTGAGAAGAACTGATTTTATTTTTGTCAGCTGTTGAAGCTAGCCACACAGGAGGGTATCCGTAAATATTCTTTCAAAAGTAATTAGGTGCTTTTTCTGTTTAGCACTATCAATTGCTAAATAATCTTTTACAAGCGAAGGCAAATCGTTCGGATAGATCTCTCGTTTCGAAAACCCGGGAAATTCATCTCTAAAGGGCTGACCGTGTTTTCATACAGATATTCGCTGTACTTTGGCTGCAGCTACCTCACGCACAAATATGCACTTTCCTTCTGATTTGTACGGTCGTTCAGCCAACGTTTCTTTGTTAATTGTAAAAAAATTACATATATTATTTAATATTGTCACTTCACTATTTTTCGTGCAACCCGGGAGGGCGCACATGTGTGGCCAGTAGCTTTAATTACACGAAACATCCGTCAATTATATACATCTAGTGATAGTAGAAATTGTATATATCTCCCTGTCACATAATCCAGACGTTTTATAGTATACCGATCCAAACTGGAAGTTCTAAACTAGAAAATGCATCATCTGTAATCATTCCAGGCAGCCATCTGGGCCTAGCAGAACTATATACTCCTAGAGCGTTATAACGGCCTATTTATTATCAAGCGTAATTGTGCTGATTTTCAACACTTATTTCTAAGGCATTATTTCTTTGATGCACTTTCCACCCTCAAATTAGGGCAGAAGGAACTATTCGGTTTCATCTCTGTTTATGGATTCAAACTTGATGGCAACTATGTGTGCTTGCAGTTTGACCATTAATTATCCCAAATAAAATCATCATATCGATATGATACAGACTCTAAGTAATGATTTATCCCAAAAGAAACTTTCTGGAGCAGTACATGGCTGTGTTGACCTAGCTTTCAAATATGATAGTTTGAGTTCATACAAAACACACATGGATCTACTACAGATATGGTATACAAATGGATGCTAGCAATGATTAGAACAGCAAGTCTGTTTTATTTCCTTTCTGCATTTTGTTTTTATATAAACCAGACATTTTTGTATCTCTGTAGTGGAGAGTGTTGATGGTCCATCAGATTTATGTTACGAGAGTAAACAATAATTATTTTTTCCATTTTTTACATGTAAAAGTTTTGTCCTGATTTTAGGTTACAGAAGTATTTACATGAAACCCTGGATTATTTAAATCTGTATGAAAATGTATGTGTCATTCAAAACCCAGACTTTAAATAAATCCATAATGTATGTATACAGATATGGAAAAAAGGCTGTATAGCAGTGTACCAAATGTCCCTTCGATAAAAATGGAACTGATGCAACAATAAAAAAAGTATCATGTGCATATTGTATAGGGACATTTTGTAACAATTATTTTACAAAAAAGGTACCTGTTTAAGAGACGGCGTTTCAAGTTTGATCTGTCATTTAGTAACATGTTAGTGTTACTTCATTTCAACTGGTCACTTAAGCAGGTCTGGCACAAATGTGTTGAAAGTTCAATAATGACGTAGTGACATAAAGAAGGGCTACAGAAAGCAAAAGTGATTATAATCACTGGAGTATAGAGGATGTGGGTAAGTGCACAAAGTTGAATGAATTTCTTCTTTTTTTTTCAAAGCATCATGTGATAGAAAAATGGCTACCAAGAGGTCGAGGATTGATTTGGACCCTGACTACCAAGATGTAACAGAGCAACAAAATAAACGACAGCGAGTTTTAGAACAAGATGGTAAATATGGCATGCAAACTGTAAGTTACTTATAACGTTTCTAGAAAATTCTGATCCATATCTGTGAGGTAGAAAGTGTGTAAATGTTTGTGTGAGGAAGAAAGTGTGTAAAAGTTTATGAGGTAGAAAGTGTGTAAATATTTGTGTGAGGTAGAAAGTGTGTAAATATTTGTGTGAGATAGAAAGTGTGTAAATGTTTGTGTGAGGTAGAAAGTGTGTAAATGTTTGTGTAAGGTAGAAAGTGTGTAAATGTTTGTGTGATGTAAAAAGTGTGTAAATATTTGTGTAAGGTAGAAAGTGTGTAAATGTTTGTGTGAGGTAGAAAGCGTGTAAATGTTTGTGTAAGTTAGAAAGTGTGTAAATGTTGCTGTGAGATAGAAAGTGTGTAAATGTTTGTGTAAGTTAGAAAGTGTGTAAATGTTTGTGAGGTAGAAAGTGTGTAAATGTTTGTGAGGTAGAAAGTGTGTAAATGTTTCTGTGAGATAGAAAGTGTGTAAATGTTTGTGTGAGTTAGAAAGTGTTTTAATGTTTGTGTGAGGAAGAAAGTGTGTAAATGTTTGTTTGAGGTAGAAAGTGTGTAAAAGTTTGTGAGGTAGGAAGTGTGTAAATGTTTGTGTGAGGTAGAAAGTGTGTAAAAGTTTGTGAGGTAGAAAGTGTATAAATGTTTGTGAGGTAGAAAGTGTGTAAAAGTTTGTGAGGTAGAAAGTGTGTAAAAGTTTGTTGTAGTCGGTGGCTTCCCATAACTTTGTTAAGACCACACAATCATTATGATGATGAATGTTTTATTTGATTTATTAAATGTTTCTGATTTCTTTTTAGCCAAAGTTGCCACACGCCTGAAGATAGAAAATATCATAAAAAAAGAATTTGCTGCTGAAATACATAGCAGAGAGATGGAAATAGATTTGATTGACCAGGTACAGTAGATGGCAAATTTATCCTGAAAATTTACTCTTTCATAATATAGTTTCCTTCTCTAGACAATTGGTAAGCAAACATTTTAGAATATATCACAAGAAATTTTATTTAGCAAGAAACATAAGAGAATGATTCAATGAGAATGAAAAATGAAGCAAACTGGCACATGAGAAGACAGTTATGTTATCAGGATTTGATTTTAGGTTCTGCAAATAGCTAGCACTCCTACTGCTGTCAAAGAACTGCAGATGTTATTTGTTTTTATCCTGCAACTGTCCCTGCCATTGTCGGGAGACACCTGCCAAGTACATTTTTGTTATATTCGACAGTGACAGAAAATAGCTGTATTTAAACATGTGCATCAATTTGACATAATTAGTTTCTTAAATATTTGCTGAAATATTACATTTAGAAAGATGAAAAAGTTGCTGAAAACAGCCATTTCACATGTTGCAATGAATAAGTTGTTTTATGAAAATTATAAAAAATTGTTGTTATATCCAATGAACTTAGGAACTGTATTTCTGCATAGAGCAAATGTTTTGTCAGTCATCATCAGTCAAAACTCCGGCGTTAATGTTGATGTCAGGCAAACAGAGAGTGAACCACAAAACTGTTGAAGTTTGAGAGGCTGACTTTCAATCAATGTTGCAGGATAAATAGAATGCATAGTCAGTGACTGATAATACAGCTTGCATTTTGGCTCAGGACAGGAAGACAAAAGTAGCTCCGCAGCGACTTGCTATTTTTGTCTTACTTCACCCTAGCTAGAATACAGCTTATATTTCATTACACTGCCCATGTATTCTCTATTCCAATACATTTAGTTACATATATTCCAATATGAAATAAGAAATAGCTGTATTGTAGCATAAGCCTAAATTTACTGGTAATATTTCCATATTATTCAAAGATTGTATTTATTACCTTTAAATGTAAATTCATGTTACAATTTATTTCTATTTTTTTATCTATAAAGTTCATTTACACAAAATACAAAATTACCTGGTATAGAAATAACCAATCAGTTGGAAGTTTGAAATGATACTTTTACACTAGCTTACTTATTAATCTCACTATCTACTGGTAAAGAAGTTTAAAAACACTTAAAAAGACCTGGCATATAGAGTTCAGTTATCTATTATGGAAGAAATTTACTTGGTAAATTATGTAATATCTGACAACATAATCTTATTTTGTGGTACTAAGTGTCATCATATCAAGGTACAATTTATCAATTATGAGGGCATTATACAAGGATGTTAATATATCTAAATGAGGCATTATGCAAAGGTGTAAGTGTATTGAAATTAAAGCATGGTATCAAGGTGTTGGTGTATCTGAATAAGGAGCATTATATCAAAGTGTTCATTGGATAAATTTATGTGTTCTCACAGAGGCTAAATCAAAGCAGAATTATCATGGACAGACTAAGAGCCTGCATCGTGGCTAATTACTATGGCTCAGCAGGTCAGACCAAGTTATGGCAGGTAAGACATGTATTGTACAGGTCATATGTCATGTCTGTCATCTATATAAATATATAAATTTTTAATTGAATTTAATTTTCATGACATTTGTTTGTATTACTGAAGATTAAGCTTTAACAAATATTTGCATTTTGTAACTTCTAACACGACCAATTTCATGATTATGTGGTTTTAAGATACTTTTGCACCAATGGCTTCAAACGGTTATAAGTGACCAACAAATCTTAGCATAATTGAGGTAGTACTAGCTTGAACAGACACTCAAAAGGTGATCGATAAAAATGATGCAATGTTGCAGGGTAAGACATCTGACCCGGAACAGGCGCCGTCTATTCATCCAGCAGTGAAACAACATCTAGGCAAGGCACCAAAGGGACACTCCAGTCTAATTTGTGCTGATGACATCAAAACAGAACCAGGAACTGAGCTGCTTTCTGCTGTCTCTGAGAGTGTTACTTCAACTCGGTTGTCATCATCTAGCCATTGCAAGGAGGAGGTAACTACATTATTTACACCAAAGGGAGGTGAATTGTGTGTGTAATGATATAAGCAACAAGAGGAGTTAACTTGGTTTTTTTATGATATTAGTATAAAGGAGAAGTTAACTTGGGTTTGTCGTGATGGCAGCAATTGGTTTTCAGTCAAATGGCACTAAGAAGAGGTAGCCTAGATGTATCAAAATAAAAACAGCAAAGGGAGGTAACCTGCATGTGTCTCAAAGTATATATATAGAGAGAGAGCAAACCAGGAGAAAATGATATCATTATAACATTATAATATTTTCCTGCAAGTTTTCATAAAGAGAAAATCAATATTAGAGCATGTGGAAAGGTAGACTGTATATTTTATATGGGAAAAAATGTTTTCAAAATACTAGTGATGTAGAACTGCGAGTGAAATGATTAGAGGCAAAATTATAATTAAACTCACTAAAATTTAGCATTTTTATATAGAACAGAAATGCTGACCAGTGTTTCTTTGATGCATTTGTAAGAATCCAAATAATATATTTGGTAAAAAGCATTGTTGGATTCATTCTTAGGAATCAGAAGAAGTCAAGGATGTTGTCAAGGAAACAGGTGATGCTATCCCAGCCAGTGGTCGATCAATAAGTGCTAAAGTGAAGAAGAGAATCATTGTTGGCAATGTGTCCAAGTACATTCCAGTGGAGCGACGTGAGGAGAATGACCAGCCCACACACAAGTGGATGGTGTATGTTAGAGGACCCAAGGACCAGCCCCATATTGACCACTTTGTTAAAAAAGTCTGGTTTTTGTTGCACCCAAGCTATAGGCCTAATGACTTAGTGGAAGTCAGGTATGTATATCTGTAGTATTTATAAATAAAGAATCCTCTCCCAGTTGGACATAATCAGTATTTACAGACAGGGATAGGGCAGAACTTGTAGGGAAGGAGAGGGGAGTATGTGTTAGTATATAGATAGTTTACATCAGAGAAACAGAATGAAGATACGATGTTACATTTCTGTCTGTATGCTTTATTTATGACACACTATGATATGATTTACTTATGGAAACAGGTGGATTGTTTTGGTCTATCTGAGGGTGCAAAACATGAAAGTTTAGTTATTTTAAGGAATATGACAACTTCTTGAATGTTCGTATTTTGTACACACCGTCTGAATATATGTCAATAAAGATATAGAATAAAAAAGATCAAACTAATGGTTTTTTAGAATTTCCAACACCGTGTATGTTTTTGCTCGTCTGCGACTTGGTGGATTTCCCTGTAGTGATGTATATTTTGTTTTGCTTTAGTCATCCTCCATTCCACTTGACAAGGAGAGGCTGGGGGGAGTTTCCTGTAAGAGTTCAGCTGCACTTCAAGGATACAAGAAACAAACGCCTTGACATCATCCACCAGCTTAAGGTCAGGTTATGTAATGAATTGATGTTTCAGTTTAACAATCTGAAACCCTCCATGAAAGAAATTTACAGATTTACTATAATTTTATAATTTGCTTAATTTCCATTGCAAATATTTCAAACTTGGATAGAATTATAAGTGAAGGATGACGGCTTGACGTTATGCCCATATTGATCCTGGCTGACCCCAAGGGGCTAATGGATGAGACCAAAAGGGATCAAATTAAGTCCAATTTCAAAAATCTTCCCAACCTCCAGATATGATAGAATCAAATGCTCTTCATGAATGGAAGCATCTTAAGTGCTTCACAAAAATTGTAAATTTCATGGTCCAAGGATCTCCCATATCCTCATGGGGAGGTGGTAAAGTTTATTATAATTTTTAAAGGAAAACTAGATTTTTGAGCATAATTTGTTTATTTTCCATTGCAAATATTTCAAACTTGGTTAGAATTAGGAGTGAAGGATGATGGCTTGATGGCTTGCCCATATTGATCTTGACTGACCCCCCCCCCAGGGGCTGATGGGCAGGGCCAAAATGGGTTAAATTGATTTAAATTTCAAGAATCTTCTTCTCAACACCTAGGTATGGTAGAATAAAATGCTCCTTATGAATGGAAGTATCTTAAGGTGCTGTAATTACCAAAATGAGTCTCACATTTCTTCCTGGGAAGAAAGTTTTTTTCGAACTTTACTGTAGTTTTCATAGAAAAAGTGCATGTTGGAACATAACATTGTTTACTTTCCACTGGAAATAGTTTTATAAGATTTATTAGTATAGGATGACAGTGTTGATGGTATGTCTGTATTGACACTGGCTTACTATCATCATTGTCAAAATTTCTTTTTCATTACTCTTCAAAGCTACCCTTTAACCTTTATATTGAATATTGCTTATCTCAGGTGTCTGTCAATACTGCTAGGCCTCTTGTTAACCATTATGTTTCTTTAAGCATTTACACTGTACATATCCAATTGAATACAGAAGAAAATATTTCACATATATACAGAGTGAAAATATTTTAGTGAAGTGAAAAAAAACCAGTGATACCTGTATTATATATGTGACTTTAGTCAAAAAGAAATCTAGAAATCTTTGCGTTGTCCAACGATCTAGAAAATAATAACATTACATATGGCCTGACTTAGTCCCGGTCCTAGGGTCGGCTTCTTACCAACCAATTTATTTGATGAATATGTGTTTTTGTTGTTGAGTATAAAAACTCTGCTAGACCAACACTCTATTAATATTTCTATTCTGTATGTGTTAAAATAATCTTTATTCAATTACTCACGATGTAGATGTGAAACAGTGTTTTTTTTAACTCTGTACTTCTTTAATTTTATCTGTAGCAGTTTCTCGCTTCGGTGAAGCAATGGACTTGTTCAATATGGTTTTAAATTGTCATTGTAGTTAACCTATATTATGTTTAATATGTACTACATTTCGTTTGGTTTTAAGAGGTGATCTTTGTTTAGAGGGAGTTACACTGTAATGGTATTTAAATAATGATACTTATAAGAGAGGACATTCCTACATGGGCTGCTTCAGCAGAGGAGTGTTCCCCTAAGTATATCTACTGTAACATTCTAAATAATTGTAATGTTTCCTTCCCTGCAGCTGGACAGAACTTACACTGGTTTGCAGACTCTGGGAGCAGAAACAGTAAGAACTAAATGTCTATTTTAGATTAAAGATTATTTCCTGAACAAGTGTACGTTAGATTACCCCAGCACATTAACTTTTTTGGTTTGTTTTACAGAATTACTATTTTTACCATCTATTTTATTCCATCTTGTGTGACACAGAGTTGTAACTTTAGTAAATATATAAACTTTGTTTATCTTACAACAATTGCAAAACAACAGCTTATATTGATTATACTTATTGGCTCAGATGGAAGAGCACAAGGGGTCTTACTGTAGGAGAAAACACGGGCACCATGGGAAACCCCAGGTGGTTGGGCAGGTGACTTACCTTTTCACCTCCACTCTAGTAATAGAACCCCAGACAGCTAGGTGAAAGGCAAGCGTGTTATCACTGGGCCATGTGTAACTTACATAACAGTTTGAAGATAGAAATAGGCAGATTTATAAAGATGATAATAATTCTAATACAAAAAAAAAACCTTATTGTTGATATCTTATAAATCTATTAAAAAATTTGTTTGTAACTCTTGCAGGTGGTTGATGTTGAGCTGGAACGAGACTTAATTCCAGAGAGAACAAAGCAGGGTAAATCTGTGAATAAGAAAGAGACTTCAAAACAGGGCTCCGCCTCAAATGTGAATGGTTATACCAGTGAAAATATGGAGACCAAGCAGGAAGTGTTAGATGTAAATTACACGATCAAGGAGCAAACAACACCAAAGAAAGGAAATATGGCTGACAAAAAAACTCCGCAAAGAGAGACAACTCCATCACAGATTAAATCTCAGGGAAACAATGACAATGGAACAGGCATTGCCAATCTTTCAAATAAGGAAAACTGTTTTATTAAAAGTGCTGTGGAGTCTTCATCAAGTCCTGTGTCTCAGAAATCTAAAAGCGCTGTGAGTGGAACGTCTTTGATAAAGTGTATCAACAATGTACAGGGACTCCCTGTAATTAACCCATCCAACTCTTTTTCTAATACATTAGTGGTTGGAAATTTGCTGGTGAATTCCATGGATGGAAAGACTTTCCCTCAGGCAGGCACCGTCAATCCTCAGGCAGGTATTATCATACCTCAGAGTGGTGTTAACAGGTCCCAGGCTTCTCCGTCACTGCCATCTTCTACCCTGCTACTGTCAGGCTCCTCAGGAGTACAGGTGGTATTGGGCGGGTTTGGATCTATTTCAGCATCAAGTGTACCAAAATCAACAGTGACAAAACCTCCTATTCAGACTGGGAAGTCTCTTCTAAAGAAAATGTCTGATTCCCGATCAGTTACAACTACTGTTAAAACTGCCTCTACATCTGTAGCTTCTCCATCTCTGATACAATCTGGAACAGTTAACAGATTGGCTGGAGCTCAAAGTCCTTCTTCATTTGTACTACAAGGACTGGGCTCACTAAGTGGAACTGCATCTCCATGTGCTACAGAGAGTACTGGAGCAAAACAAGTTAAACCAACTGTGCAAGGTGCTACTGGGACTGCTACCAACATAATCATGGCTGGTCCCACTTCTGGAACAAAGTCACCAGCTTTTCACATAGTTACTTCTAATCAAGCAGAAAGCAGTGGATCACAAGGTCAGATGCCAGCACCTGCAGGCAAGGTGGGTGGAGCTCAGACAAAAGAGTCTGTCAGCCCCATGAACCTACCCACACCACCTCAGACTTTGTATGTACGATGTAAAGACAGCTCTGGAAATATCTTCCTCGTACCACATCATCTACTCAAACAAGTGTCAACCACTGCTAGCAAAACCTCAACCCATAATACCTCCTCCACACCCTCATCTGTTATTTCCAATGTGTCTCCAGGCCCTTTGGCAAGTGTGACTTCTTTTGAAACTGGAGTTACTTCCCTTACACAGAAGTCATTGTTATCTCATACTTCACAGGTGGATAAAACAGAACATAAGAGAATATCTACCAGTGCAATGCCACCTAAAAGTAACATGTCACCCTCATCTTTGTTAATCAAGGTGGAGTCACAAATGTCTACTTCAGGGTCACAACAAAATACCTCAGGTAAATCAGAATCTCACAACTTACGTTTAGTGACTGGTAGTTCTCAAGCGTCACAGGGCTTAACATGTGCTTTAGATCTGAAAAAGCCTAGTACTGTTTTCCATGTTAAGTCTGATACTGTAGATCCAACTAACTCTTCATCAAAGGTTGTGAAAGACCTGTTTGCTGAACCAGACAATGATCATAAATACTCTGTAGCCAATTCTTCCCCTGAAAAGAAGGAGGGAGCCTCTTTTTCACATTCTGTCACAATGTCATCAAAATTGCAGCCAAATTTCCCATTGAATTCTGAAACAAGTACAGCTAAAGAACAAACATTGGATATTGGCTCTACGAAAGCATTGTCTCAGGTTCAACAAGGTCAGGGGTCAGTGTCAGCCTCAGGTCATCTCAAGGTCACACCACAGGGATTGAAGATTGTTGGGAAAGGGACAATAGAAGGCTATCAGGGAAAATCTCCCCCAAGTACGCCACAGAAAATGACCACATTGCTACAAAATCAAGGAAAAGTTCAGACCAGTGGTCAGGGGATCGTATCACAGTCGGTAACATCAACGACTAATTCCCTAGGAACCTTATTACAGACCTCTGTAGCTCCTTCCCGTGGAGTTGGAATTAAAAACGAATGGTTAACACAAATGAAAGGTCTTGATAACGCTCATGTGGAAACAGCTACAAAAAAGGTTGAAACACAAAGTTTGCTTACGGGTAAAACTCTGCTAACATTCAACAATGTTTCAAAGTCAACGCATAGTGTGTCAATAGCACCAAAATCAAAACAACTCTTACCTAATTCAGACAGAAAAACCGTGGTAAAATTACTAAATGGACAGTCTATAGAGTCTTGTATTGGGGATAAAACCTCATTACTCTCAGGAGAAACAACGCGGGCTATTCCTTCTGTGGCGTCATGCATAACAACTGCCAGTACTCAACAACCGATAATGACCTTTACTTCATCTAGAGATCAAGATGTAAAGAATCCACTGAAAAGCGATTCAACAAAGACATCCAGTTTTTCACAAGGCAATCAAGGTAAAACAGTGATGGCTACCATTGGTACACAGAAGCTGTTGATACATGTACCGGAACTGAATCCTGTCAGAGATGACGGACAGCAGATGGCCAATTTTGAGAAATCTCCTTGGCTTGATGGAAATGTAAACAATAAATACTTCATTCAGGATGATATATCTCTAAATAAACAGAAGAAAATTATTTCTACGAAAAAAAAGAAATGTTACGAGACCGCACCCTTCAAACCATCAGAAGTCCCAGTCCTAAGGTAATATTTTCTTTTTGATACAATGTTCTGGTTTTCTGGTTCTTGTCAGATTGTTCGTTTCTAAGTATGGACATGTGGATATACGAAGGTAATACTGAAGCCTATTTGGTAAAGTAAGCACAAATATGTCTACAGGGGCACTTTCACTTCAGATTAACTTTCGCCCATTCAGTTTTTTTGTTAATATGACCTAAATAAATCAGTGGTTTAAGTTTTAAGTAAAAATTAGAATAAAATACATTTTATTATTCTTTTAAGACAAAGTCTAACAATGGGGAAGACAAGTATTTAACTTGAATGGAACGGAGCAAAGGAGAAGAAATAATGCCTCTGGGTGATTGTTTCCCTGTACACTGTATTTTTCTTTGCTACATTTTTTTTTATATATATTTGCATTGTTACTAATGTCTAGAGGTTTTTAAGAGATGCAATTTTTTCCCCAGTGTGGAAGGCTTCCATGATTTGCTGTCTTTGGTGAAGGCAGCAGTGAGGAGACATCCAGTGATTTGTGAGACAGTGGGTGGGTACTAAAGAATTGTACATATCTCATCAGGAATTTCTATTCACAATTAGTTTTAATGATGTCTCCTCAAATACAAACTATTTAATGTAAAATCAATTGTAAAAATTTCTAGTGATATTATTTTTAAAAATGATAATTTTATTTTGAAATTACAGAATCAATTTTCTTTGACATTTTACAAAAGTAACAGGAAAGCAAGCTGCTGAAATCTGATTTTACCTTATATGGTAGTGACTTGTTACAATAGATTGAAGAAATGGTGATGTGGTTAAACATCATGTATTACTATAGAAGTTCCTACAGTGCTATACAACACCAATACACACTTTTTTTTATTCCTGTTTGCCTATATACATTTGTATTTTAGAATTTTAGCTGATTTGCTTTTCCAAAATTATCCCTGCCTGATGATCATATAGCTAAAATTGGTGTTGTGAAGTGACATTATAGAATTTAGTGTGCTTGATGATCATATAGCTAAAATTGGTGTTGTGAAGTGACATTATAGAATTTAGTGTGCTTGATGTGAATTAGGTTTCATAAGATATGTATTTAACTTAATGAATATAAGAAATGTTAATGTATGTCCATTATTGATTTCATTATTAAATCTTAAGAATGTATTTTGGAAATTATAACAGACATTGTTAGAATAATGTTTGGGTGTGTTATACCTCTTTAATCAATTATTGTGCTGTCAGATCGCAGTCTCCATCCATACTGTGCAAGATCTTCAGAAGAATGGCTGTCTTGGAATGTTGGCAAACGTCGAGCTTCAGAGGTATGTAATCGGTACCTGATTGAAATGCCATGCATTTTACATGTGAAGAGATTTGTAGAATTTGTTGAGTTGTCTGTTTGTTCATCCTGTCGGGTCAAAACAAATTTTTTTTGAATATTTCATTTCATACTCTGTATCGTTATCTCAGGAAATAAGTGTCATTTCAGTTATCCAAGTTCATAAAGAATGATAATAATAATAGAGTGCTGTTAACAACAAAAATATTTCATTTTTATCATGTGTAGTTTCAGGTTAGATCCTGATTGTTTCTCATTGACCAAGATGAAAGATTTATTTATAACTCTGAACGTAGTCCTGGCTTGCAATAAAAACAACAACTTTTGCTGTTAAATCAAAATATAGCATGCACATCATTGAGTTGAACTTATTTAAGAATATAAATTGAATAAACATTAATTTACTGATTGTCCTCAAAAATGTTTGGGCGTTTTTCTCCCTCTTTAGAATTTTGAAAAGTGGGGAGGATGTGAAATCATGTGCTGAGAGTCAGATATTTTTATTTTGGTTCTTATAAGAATGACTGTACAATAAGTTGTGTTCTCTGGACTATTTCAGTGGCAAAGGGCATCTTCTGCCAGGAAATTTCTGTTGAAGAGTCTCAATGGTGCAACGTCATTCAAGGGGGAGTCACTCTGGACAACCAAACAGATCATGGTTTGGTGTAGAAACCATGTCTATAGTCCACACTTTCTAGGTCTGTTCACTTGTCAGAATTAATAACCAGTTACCATAAATGTCCAGACATATCCATATTTCTTCCTCCTTTATCAAATTTCACTTTTATATTCAATATGTTGGAAAAGCAGCCGCTAATTATGGAAAAAAAGTAGTATCAGATCTGTTGGCAAAAAAGAATGAAATGAAAAGTTGGAACTCATTAATATTGATGCTTGTCATATTTCAGTAGTTCTTAGCTGTCATCTAAAACTGACAGAATCATTAACGAAAGCAGATTTCAATAGAAAAAATGTCTGTAGTCTGCACTTCATATTTAAAATATGTAATTGGAAATTACTGTGTAAAGTTGCAGAGAACCCACTGATATCTGAAATTGCGTAGATTTGACCCTGAGTTTACAGTATAAAATCAGTATTGTGTTATCAGTGGAGATATAGCAGAGAATGAGCAGAGTAGCAGAATGATTGTCTGGAACAACAGATAGAATATATGAGCAGAAAATCAGATAAGTTACAAGTATGTAAAGATGTGTAGGTTAAGTTACAGTCTTAATATGTTTTTCCAGAGAAAACACTGCATCCGTCCCCTGTGGAACTTAGTGCTGATTCCAGTATGCTGGGTAAAAGATATACATCAGCAACAGACTCGGACGTTGTCTTGTCACACATTAGGGAAATAGATGCTGCTAATGATGCAGACCTTTCAGATGAGAAGGAAGTTGATATAATTTCTGTGGGTAAGTGATAAGTCTGTGTAGGCAGGTGACCTTCCATATATGTAGGTGACAAACATCTTTGGAGAGGTGACATATTTCTGGCAAGGGACATGTTTCTTTGGGGAGGTGACATATCTGTATGAATGGGCCACATATCTCTCTTGGTTGATAATATATTGCTGTTAGAAGATATCTCTGGGTAGGTGGTAAATCTTTGTTATGGGTAGGAGACATGTCTTTATAAGTAGATGATATTTCTATGGGTAGATGATATATCTTTATGGGAGAGAGACATGTCTTCATTGGTAGATGATATATCTAAATGGGAGAGAGACATGTCTTCATTGGTAGATGATATATCTAAATGGGAGAGAGACATGTCTTCATTGGTAGATGATATATCTAAATGGGAGAGAGACGTCTTCATTGGTAGATGATATATCTAAATGATGAGAGAGACATGTCTTCATTGGTAGATGATATATCTAAATGGGAGAGAGACATGTCTTCATTGGTAGATGATATATCTAAATGATGAGAGAGACATGTCTTCATTGGTAGATGATATATCTAAATGGGAGAGAGACATGTCTTCATTGGTAGATGATATATCTAAATGATGAGAGAGACATGTCTTCATTGGTAGATGATATATCTAAATGGGAGAGAGACATGTCTTCATTGGTAGATGATATATCTAAATGGGAGAGAGACATGTCTTCATTGGTAGATGATATATCTAAATGGGAGAGAGACATGTCTTCATTGGTAGATGATATATTTAAATGGGAGAGAGACATGTCTTCATTGGTAGATGATATATCTAAATGATGAGAGAGACATGTCTTCATTGGTAGATGATATATCTAAATGGGAGAGAGACATGTCTTCATTGGTAGATGACATTTCTATGGGTAGATGATATATCTTTATGGGAGAGAGACATGTCTTCATTGGTAGATGATATATCTAAATGATGAGAGAGACATGTCTTCATTGGAAGATGATATATCTAAATGGGAGAGAGACATGTCTTCATTGGTAGATGATATATCTAAATGATGAGAGAGACATGTCTTCATTGGTAGATGATATATCTAAATGGGAGAGAGACATGTCTTCATTGGTAGATGATATATCTAAATGGGAGAGAGACATGTCTTCATTGGTAGATGATATATCTAAATGGGAGAGAGACATGTCTTCATTGGTAGATGATATATCTAAATGGGAGAGAGACATATCTTCATTGGTAGATGATATATCTAAATGGGAGAGAGACGTCTTCATTGGTAGATGATATATCTAAATGATGAGAGAGACATGTCTTCATTGGTAGATGATATATCTAAATGGGAGAGAGACGTCTTCATTGGTAGATGATATATCTAAATGGGAGAGAGACATGTCTTCATTGGTAGATGATATATCTAAATGGGAGAGAGACATATCTTCATTGGTAGATGACATTTCTATGGGTAGATGATATATCTAAATGGGAGAGAGACATATCTTCATTGGTAGATGACATTTCTATGGGTAGATGATATATCTAAATGGGAGAGAGACGTCTTCATTGGTAGATGATATATCTAAATGATGAGAGAGACATGTCTTCATTGGTAGATGATATATCTAAATGGGAGAGAGACGTCTTCATTGGTAGATGATATATCTAAATGGGAGAGAGACATGTCTTCATTGGTAGATGATATATCTAAATGGGAGAGAGACATATCTTCATTGGTAGATGACATTTCTATGGGTAGATGATATATCTAAATGGGAGAGAGATGTCTTCATTGGTAGATGACATTTCTATGGGTAGATGATATATCTAAATGGGAGAGAGACATGTCTTCATTGGTAGATGATATATCTAAATGGGAGAGAGACATATCTTCATTGGTAGATGACATTTCTATGGGTAGATGATATATCTTTATGGGAGAGAGACATGTCTTCATTGGTAGATGATATATCTTTATGGGAGAGAGATGTCTTCATTGGTAGATGACATTTCTATGGGTAGATGATATATCTAAATGGGAGAGAGACATGTCTTCATTGGTGGATGATATATCTAAATGATGAGAGAGACATGTCTTCATTGGTAGATGATATATCTAAATGGGAGAGAGACGTCTTCATTGGTAGATGACATTTCTATGGGTAGATGATATATCTAAATGGGAGAGAGATGTCTTCATTGGTAGATGACATTTCTATGGGAAGATGATATATCTAAATGGGAGAGAGACATGTCTTCATTGGTAGATGATATATCTAAATGGGAGAGAGACATATCTTCATTGGTAGATGACATTTCTATGGTAGATGATATATCTTTATGGGAGAGAGACATGTCTTCATTGGTAGATGATATATCTTTATGGGAGAGAGATGTCTTCATTGGTAGATGACATTTCTATGGGTAGATGATATATCTAAATGGGAGAGAGACATGTCTTCATTGGTGGATATATCTAAATGATGAGAGAGACATGTCTTCATTGGTAGATGATATATCTAAATGGGAGAGAGACATATCTTCATTGGTAGATGATATATCTAAATGGGAGAGAGATGTCTTCATTGGTAGATGACATTTCTATGGGTAGATGATATATCTAAATGGGAGAGAGACATATCTTCATTGGTAGATGACATTTCTATGGGTAGATGATATATCTTTATGGGAGAGAGACATGTCTTCATTGGTAGATGATATATCTTTATGGGAGAGAGATGTCTTCATTGGTAGATGACATTTCTATGGGTAGATGATATATCTTTATGGGAGAGAGACATGTCTTCATTGGTGGATGATATATCTAAATGATGAGAGAGACATGTCTTCATTGGTAGATGATATATCTAAATGATGAGAGAGACATGTCTTCATTGGTAGATGACATTTCTATGGGTAGATGATATATCTAAATGGGAGAGAGACATGTCTTCATTGGTAGATGATATATCTAAATGATGAGAGAGACATGTCTTCATTGGTAGATGATATATCTAAATGGGAGAGAGACATATCTTCATTGGTAGATGACATTTCTATGGGTAGATGATATATCTAAATGGGAGAGAGACATGTCTTCATTGGTGGATGATATATCTAAATGATGAGAGAGACATGTCTTCATTGGTAGATGATATATCTAAATGGGAGAGAGACGTCTTCATTGGTAGATGACATTTCTATGGGTAGATGATATATCTAAATGGGAGAGAGATGTCTTCATTGGTAGATGACATTTCTATGGGAAGATGATATATCTAAATGGGAGAGAGACATGTCTTCATTGGTAGATGATATATCTAAATGGGAGAGAGACATATCTTCATTGGTAGATGACATTTCTATGGGTAGATGATATATCTTTATGGGAGAGAGACATGTCTTCATTGGTAGATGATATATCTTTATGGGAGAGAGATGTCTTCATTGGTAGATGACATTTCTATGGGTAGATGATATATCTAAATGGGAGAGAGACATGTCTTCATTGGTGGATATATCTAAATGATGAGAGAGACATGTCTTCATTGGTAGATGATATATCTAAATGGGAGAGAGACATATCTTCATTGGTAGATGATATATCTAAATGGGAGAGAGATGTCTTCATTGGTAGATGACATTTCTATGGGTAGATGATATATCTAAATGGGAGAGAGACATATCTTCATTGGTAGATGACATTTCTATGGGTAGATGATATATCTTTATGGGAGAGAGACATGTCTTCATTGGTAGATGATATATCTTTATGGGAGAGAGATGTCTTCATTGGTAGATGACATTTCTATGGGTAGATGATATATCTTTATGGGAGAGAGACATGTCTTCATTGGTGGATGATATATCTAAATGATGAGAGAGACATGTCTTCATTGGTAGATGATATATCTAAATGATGAGAGAGACATGTCTTCATTGGTAGATGACATTTCTATGGGTAGATGATATATCTAAATGGGAGAGAGACATGTCTTCATTGGTAGATGATATATCTAAATGATGAGAGAGACATGTCTTCATTGGTAGATGATATATCTAAATGGGAGAGAGACATATCTTCATTGGTAGATGACATTTCTATGGGTAGATGATATATCTAAATGATGAGAGAGACATGTCTTCATTGGTAGATGATATATCTAAATGATGAGAGAGACATGTCTTCATTGGTAGATGATATATCTAAATGATGAGAGAGACATGTCTTCATTGGTAGATGACATTTCTATGGGTAGATGATATATCTAAATGATGAGAGAGACATGTCTTCATTGGTAGATGATATATCTAAATGATGAGAGAGACATGTCTTCATTGGTAGATGACATTTCTATGGGTAGATGATATATCTAAATGATGAGAGAGACATGTCTTCATTGGTAGATGATATATCTAAATGATGAGAGAGACATGTCTTCATTGGTAGATGATATATCTAAATGATGAGAGAGACATGTCTTCATTGGTAGATGACATTTCTATGGGTAGATGATATATCTAAATGATGAGAGAGACATGTCTTCATTGGTAGATGATATATCTAAATGATGAGAGAGACATGTCTTCATTGGTAGATGACATTTCTATGGGTAGATGATATATCTAAATGATGAGAGAGACATGTCTTCATTGGTAGATGATATATCTAAATGATGAGAGAGACATGTCTTCATTGGTAGATGATATATTTAAATGATGAGAGAGACATGTCTTCATTGGTAGATGACATTTCTATGGGTAGATGATATATCTAAATGATGAGAGAGACATGTCTTCATTGGTAGATGATATATCTAAATGATGAGAGAGACATGTCTTCATTGGTAGATGATATATCTAAATGATGAGAGAGACATGTCTTCATTGGTAGATGACATTTCTATGGGTAGATGATATATCTAAATGATGAGAGAGACATGTCTTCATTGGTAGATGATATATCTAAATGATGAGAGAGACATGTCTTCATTGGTAGATGACATTTCTATGGGTAGATGATATATCTAAATGGGAGAGAGACATGTCTTCATTGGTAGATGATATATCTAAATGATGAGAGAGACATGTCTTCATTGGTAGATGATATATCTAAATGGGAGAGAGACATGTCTTCATTGGTAGATGATATATCTAAATGATGAGAGAGACATGTCTTCATTGGTAGATGATATATCTAAATGGGAGAGAGACATGTCTTCATTGGTAGATGATATATCTAAATGATGAGAGAGACATGTCTTCATTGGTAGATGATATATCTAAATAATGAGAGAGACATGTCTTCATTGGTAGATGACATTTCTATGGGTAGATGATATATCTAAATGGGAGAGAGACATGTCTTCAATGGTAGATGATATATCTAAATGATGAGAGAGACATGTCTTCATTGGTAGATGATATATCTAAATGGGAGAGAGACATATCTTCATTGGTAGATGACATTTCTATGGGTAGATGATATATCTAAATGGGAGAGAGACATATCTTCATTGGTAGATGACATTTCTATGGGTAGATGATATATCTAAATGGGAGAGAGACATATCTTCATTGGTAGATGACATTTCTATGGGTAGATGATATATCTAAATGGGAGAGAGACATATCTTCATTGGTAGATGACATTTCTATGGGTAGATGATATATCTAAATGGGAGAGAGACATGTCTTCATTGGTAGATGATATATCTAAATGATGAGAGAGACATGTCTTCATTGGTGGATGATATATCTAAATGATGAGAGAGACATGTCTTCATTGGTAGATGACATTTCTATGGGTAGATGATGTATCTAAATGATGAGAGAGACATGTCTTCATTGGTAGATGACATTTCTATGGGTAGATGATATATCTAAATGGGAGAGAGACATGTCTTCATTGGTAGATGATATATCTAAATGATGAGAGAGACATGTCTTCATTGGTAGATGATATATCTAAATGATGAGAGAGACATGTCTTCATTGGTAGATGACATTTCTATGGGTAGATGATATATCTAAATGGGAGAGAGACATGTCTTCATTGGTAGATGATATATCTAAATGATGAGAGAGACATGTCTTCATTGGTAGATGATATATCTAAATGGGAGAGAGACATATCTTCATTGGTAGATGACATTTCTATGGGTAGATGATATATCTAAATGGGAGAGAGACATATCTTCATTGGTAGATGATATATCTAAATGATGAGAGAGACATGTCTTCATTGGTAGATGATATATCTAAATGGGAGAGAGACATGTCTTCATTGGTAGATGATATATCTAAATGATGAGAGAGACATGTCTTCATTGGTAGATGATATATCTAAATGGGAGAGAGACATATCTTCATTGGTAGATGACATTTCTATGGGTAGATGATATATCTAAATGGGAGAGAGACATATCTTCATTGGTAGATGATATATCTAAATGATGAGAGAGACATGTCTTCATTGGTAGATGATATATCTAAATGGGAGAGAGACATGTCTTCATTGGTAGATGATATATCTAAATGATGAGAGAGACATGTCTTCATTGGTAGATGATATATCTAAATGGGAGAGAGACATGTCTTCATTGGTAGATGATATATCTAAATGGGAGAGAGACGTCTTCATTGGTAGATGATATATCTAAATGGGAGAGAGACATGTCTTCATTGGTAGATGATATATCTAAATGGGAGAGAGACATGTCTTCATTGGTAGATGATATATCTAAATGGGAGAGAGACATGTCTTCATTGGTAGATGATATATCTAAATGGGAGAGAGACATGTCTTCATTGGTAGATGATATATCTAAATGGGAGAGAGACATGTCTTCATTGGTAGATGATATATCTAAATGATGAGAGAGACATATCTTCATTGGTAGATGATATATCTAAATGGGAGAGAGACATATCTTCATTGGTAGATGATATATCTAAATGATGAGAGAGACATGTCTTCATTGGTAGATGATATATCTAAATGGGAGAGAGACATGTCTTCATTGGTAGATGATATATCTAAATGGGAGAGAGACGTCTTCATTGGTAGATGATATATCTAAATGGGAGAGAGACATGTCTTCATTGGTAGATGATATATCTAAATGGGAGAGAGACATGTCTTCATTGGTAGATGATATATCTAAATGATGAGAGAGACATGTCTTCATTGGTAGATGACATTTCTATGGGTAGATGATATATCTAAATGGGAGAGAGACATGTCTTCATTGGTAGATGATATATCTAAATGGGAGAGAGACATGTCTTCATTGGTAGATGATATATCTAAATGGGAGAGAGACATGTCTTCATTGGTAGATGATATATCTAAATGGGAGAGAGACATGTCTTCATTGGTAGATGATATATCTAAATGATGAGAGAGACATATCTTCATTGGTAGATGATATATCTAAATGATGAGAGAGACATGTCTTCATTGGTAGATGACATTTCTATGGGTAGATGATATATCTAAATGGGAGAGAGACATGTCTTCATTGGTAGATGATATATCTAAATGGGAGAGAGACATGTCTTCATTGGTAGATGATATATCTAAATGGGAGAGAGACATGTCTTCATTGTAAAATGATATTTCTATTGGTTGATATTATATCTCTTCTGCTAAGTCATATATCTCTGCAGGTAGGTGATGTTGATTGGTGACGTACCTCAGAAGGTAGATGAACTATCTTTTGGTATGTGTTATATCTTCGGGTAGATGGTGTATCTATATATGTGTAGGTGAGATATATCTGTAGTTAAGTAACATATCCCTATGGTTAGGTCAGGTAATATACCTCTGAGTAGAGTTTGTAAGTTTTCAGACTTTGAGAACTCAAGAATCACGCCCAGAACATGTAGAGCTCATAGATGTAAGTTCTCAAGACTTGGAATACTTAGAGTGATTTCAAGTACCCATCAAGCTTATAGTTAATGTTTACAGACTTTGAGTATTCAAAATTATATCAATGACTTTCCATTCCAGAGCTTGCAAAAGTAAAGGTGAAAGCAGAGGTGACAAAAGAGCTGGTATACTGTGATCCGATCGTCCTGCCTCCATCAAGACAGGCTCGGTTTGTCCAGGACCTATCTACAAAAGTAATTATCATATGATAGTCAGTGGGAAGATTTATATTTCTCTTGATAAACTAGCGTCAAAAGTTTGGAAGTATTTTTAGGTGTTTTGGTTAAAATGCTATAATTGGCAAAGTGCAAGTTAGAAACAGATACAATACATTTCAAGTGCACCCTAGATCATTTTTTTATGTCCCCGCCATTTATGGCCGGGGGCATATAGCGTTGCCCATGTCCGTCCGTCCCGTCCCGTCGCATCCCGTCGCGTCCCGTCCCAAATCAGTATAAACCACCTAACAACTTCATTCGGAAGGCAATTTTCATGAAACTTCATACAAATATCAAGTATGGAAAGACCTCATGCAGTGTTGAATTTCTCGGCATTCTAAAATAAAGATGGCCACCAGGGGGAGATAACTCAAAAAAGAGGAACATCATCTTATTTCTACATAATTTGGTACTTGTGGGTTTTAAGGCATAAGGAACTAATATACTCCCTCATTTTTTCCAGAGAACAAAATTCCAAATTCATGTACGTTAAATCAACTTGTCAATTTAAGTATGAAACTTAAGTTGTACATAGTTGCATACAAATTAACAAAATCATCTCTTTTGGACCTTTCACTATTATTTCACATGGGGGGGCGGGGGCATTCATGTCTTACAGACATTTTCTAGTTATTCCATTTTTTCATTTTTTCCTGGGAATCTTTTGTCCTCCCCTTTTGGATCTCCTATTTTTCTCATTATGGATTTTTTAGAGTGTCAAACATTCAGAAGCCTGTTTGCTGACTTTAAAACCTTTCCCCACAGATAGAGATATTCTTTTCACTCATAAAGGTGTCATATATGTGTATAACATCTGGCTATCAGTCTTATGTCTGGTAATCAGCCAACCCATCACTCATTCCAGATTTGCAGACTTGGGCTATGATAAGCCCACACGCATTAACATGTATATGGCAATTTATATGAGATTGCTAAAAGTTACTAATTAATTGCCCTGTCAATGAAGAGATAACCCTACTGAGTTTTAAAATCTATGATTATACTATCTTATATAGAGTTTTACAATGGACATGTAGCGGCATTTGGACTGTATATCCACAATATTCTGCTGCAGATTTAAAACTACAGTAAGGTTGTCCCTGTATCAATTCATACTGGTTTTAAACAACCTAAACATGATGATTAGGTTCCATATTTTGTGCTTTATTACAGCAAAGTTGGTTACTTGTTCAGCATTTGTGACACAAGTAACATTAAATGTCATGTGATTGACGTCACTCTCGTGACATGTCCTTGTCAGTCGATGTTATTGACATCGTTAACAATCACCGTCTTGGCAAGATATGCAAATGTAAATACACTCTTTACATTGTGGTTGGCTGTTGCTTATTGATTTTGTTACAAATGTTGTGTACATCTCGCATAAATGTAAAATATTTCTATTTAGCTCTTATCCATGCTTTTAGTAAAGAAGATGCATTGACCCTTGAGTTTTAAATTTTTGTTCAGAAAACTGTATATTTGTTTCTGATGAAGATCGATGTTGTTTTTATTCAGATTGGGGTGAAATTTGAGCCGTCAGAGATTGACAGAGAGATTCATGGGTCTGTAGCAGAAGATATGATATTCTCTGTAAGTACATTATATTTTTTGCATGTCTACAGTCAAGTTGTGCAACAACACAATGCTTTCTGTGATACATGAGACAAGCAAGTATTAAATTAAAATTTATGAAATCTTACAGGCTAGGTGCTTCTAACACTATTGAAATTCCCATCAATTATGAACTGTGTCCTAATTTGAACATGATTCTTTGAGACAGGACAATATCACACAATGCAAAGGATTATGGGATCAATGACATCTAATTCTAGCGGTCTATTTAATTGACAATATAGATAGAATACACTTTTGTACCAAGTTTCATGTTGATATTTGTTTATTTTTTCCCTTGATTGTTGGCGACACAAAAGTACATTGACCAGGTATTGTACTAGATAAACATTTTAAAGATGTGATAGCAGATACCTAAAGCACTGTTATTTCGGTTTCAAGTGATAGTAAGTGTGTATAATGTATCAATTTTTGGTGGGCTATTCAAATCACTCTACGTCTGTCATCCGTCATACTACATCCATATGATCTGAAGTTGTGCCCTATCGCTTTTCGTAAAATTTTGGTAGAGTTTTTCCCCTTCTTGTAGAATTCTTTATGAAATATTATGTTAAGAAGATCTCATAAAGTACTGAAGCAATATTTCTCTAAAGTGGCATGCTACATTCCTATCATATATGGTTGTGCCCTTTTGGTAAAATTTTAATAACATTGGTTAGAGTTTTGTAGATATTGTGTCAAGTGTATCTAATAAAGTACTGAAGTAGTATTTCTCAAACTTGGCATACTACATCCCTATGATATGTTATGTGCCCTATCATTTTCCATTTAAACATGGAAATATTTTTGAGGCTTCTGATAGGTTGAAATTAAGATATTATCTGATTAAGTTGAAAATTATATAAAAAGGTTTAGGGGGATGACAGGTACAATGATACCATTTTCAAAAAAAAAAATAAAAATTGTGTCCATTAGGTTGCCATGGTGACCAAATGAAGACCTCTTTGAGGAATCTTCCTGCCTCCAAAACTATCGTTGTTTGGGGAACGGGGAAGTATTTGTCGACTTTCCTGGCCACAGTTCTAGTCATCACTATGTTCAAATTTCTTGTCATTAAGAGCAAAAATTTAGAAGAAAAGAGAAAAGAAGGGAAAATATCCAACCTTCAGAGAGCAAATAAAGATTAAACAATGGTGGACACCCATATTCCTCTAGAATTTCTCATTAGTAACTGGAAAACATCACTCCTAATTTTACCAGTTGCAGCACCCCTGGTTTATAATTTGGAAAGGTCTACATCTGTAACTGTAACATTTTATATATATCATATTCTTAATATATTGAAATAAAGTATTTCTATCAAAACCATCAAACTTTGGTACTATAGTTAAGTAACCAATTCTATATATAAACTGTTGGCCATAACTCAATATATTTCTAAAAGTTTTAAGAATATTCACGCTTTAAATCAAATTATTTGAATATAAAATAAAGGTTTTCTTACATCTATATAATAGCTATTTTTAGCCCACCATCAATAGATGGTTAGCTGTTCAAATCACCCTACAGACGTGGTCCTTCGTCCATCTGTTGTCCATCCATCCCTATTTTTTGTATCACTATTTCTTGAGAAGTACTGGATGGATCTTTCTAAAATTTCATATGTAGGTTTCCCTTGGTCTGTAGTTGTGTCTATTTGATTTTGGGACAGAGAAACATAATGGCTGACAGGCAGCCATCTTGGGTCTTGGATATAGGAGAGTCAGTTTCATATCAAGGATGGGTCTGGGATAGAAGAGTCAATGTTATATCTATGATGGGTCTGAGCTTCCTAGGGATGGAGAGAAGGACGGAAAGGGCCTTTTTAGTGGAGTAATTCTTTGAAATTATCTTTATGCTTGAATGAATGATTGAATTTTAGGACAAAACATCCTAGGGTTAGGAAACATAAATTCTCTGTAAATGATGATCCTGATTGGGTAGATGGGCAGGCCTAAAAAGGGTGATAGATCAAAATCTTTTAATAGATTTTCATTTGATTTAGATGAAACAATTTCAGCAACTAAACCAGGTGAACAATACAGACATTAAGGACCTCTTGTTCAGAGAAAGACAAAATGAAAATTATCTATCCCAATAGTTGTACAAATCATCATCAGATATAATAAGATTTGGATTATACACTGGGTGTATTACATAGGGGTGTGTGTAATACACTCACAGACAACCTGGGTGTATTACATAGGGGTGTGTGTAATACACTCACAGACAACCTGGGTGTATTACATAGGTGGATGTGTAATACACAGACAACCTGGGTGTATTACATAGGTGGGTGTGTAATACACAGACAATCTGGGTGTATTATATAGGTAGGTGTGTAATACACTCACTGACAACTGGGTGTATTACATAGGTGGGTGTGTAATACACTCACTGACAACCTGGGTGTATTACATAGGTGGGTGTGTAACACACAGACAACCTGGGTGTATTACATAGGTGGGTGTGTAATACACAGACAACCTGGGTGTATTATATAGGTGGGTGTGTAATACACAGACAATCTGGGTGTATTATATAGGTAGGTGTGACACTCACTGACAACTGGGTGTATTACATAGGTGGGTGTGTAATACACTCACTGACAACCTGGGTGTATTACATAGGTGGGTGTGTAACACACAGACAACCTGGGTGTATTACATAGGTGGGTGTGTAATACACAGACAACCTGGGTGTATTATATAGGTGGGTGTGTAATACACAGACAATCTGGGTGTATTATATAGGTAGGTGTGTAATACACAGACAACCTGGGTGTATTATATAGGTGGGTGTGTAACACACAGACAACCTAGGTGTATTACATAGGTGGGTGTGTAATACACAGACAACCTGGGTGTATTATATAGGTGGGTGTGTAATACACAGACAACCTGGGTGTATTACATAGGTGGGTGTGTAACACAGACAACCTGAGTGTATTACATAGGTAGGTGTGTAATACACAGACAATCTGGGTGTATTATATAGGTAGGTGTGTAATACACTCACTGACAACCTGGGTGTATTACATAGGTGGGTGTGTAATACACTCACTGACAACCTGGGTGTATTACATAGGTGGGTGTGTAATACACAGACAACCTGGGTGTATTATATAGGTGGGTGTGTAATACACAGACAACCTGGGTGTATGACATAGGTGGGTGTGTAATTCACTCACAGGCAACCTGAGTGTATTACATAGGTGGATGTGTAATACACTCACAGGCAACCTGGGTGTATTACATAGGTCGATGTGTAATACACAGACAACCTGGGTGTATTACATAGGTCGATGTGTAATACACAGACAACCTGGGTGTATTACATAGGTGGGTGTGTAATACACAGACAACCTGGGTCACGGTTACTTAAATATGAGGAATGGGGCCCCGGATAAATATATGATATTATGTGTTCTTTATTTACAACAATTGGGAAACTAGTTTTCATATAGCTGGGGCAAAATGTTTTAGACTTTCTTTTAAAAGGATCAATTTTACTTGAACAAAAAGGAATATTGTGATCTGGATGTGAAAATTGAATACACACTTGTCTCATTATTTCACAGATTTAGTTTTTGCTATCAAGTTAATATACATATGATATATATTGTACCATGAAATATCGAATATATCCCTGTGAAAGTCCTGAGCTACACATTAGTTGGCCTGAATATTACAACATGAGGGGTCCTATTGTGGGAGGAAGTCAGACAACCCATTAAAAAAACACATAGTATTAGTCACCTTATTACATCAATTAAACCCCAGACAAATAGAGAGTGGGGCAAGAATCTAGGTCATGCATCTGATTTTATCTATCACCAGCTTCAGGTAATGGACCAAGAATTCAATGATTTTTGTATGAGAGAAGTAAAGATATCTTGATTGTTGTGTTCCAGGCCATGAAGACCTTCATGAGTGATATGCTAAGAGAGACATATTCTATGAAAGTAAATTTGGGAAGGTGAGACCTCCAAATCATCAGATCAGATGTTACTTTGATTCAAGCATGCTTTTAAAATCGTGATCAGTCAATTACATATCAAAAGATCTGAGTTATGTATGTTTTAACTTGATATAATAAAATAATAGGGAAATATCCATTTTCTATATCTTCAACAGTTGTAGTCTGTTAGAGTAAAGGCATGGACAGCATACTAATTAAATGCAGTCTATTATTTATGTAAACTGACATTAATTTCAATCAGACATAAATCTGTCTCTTGTACATTGTTTCCTATATATAAGTGGTAGATCAGGTTGCAGTGCCTAGATCTTTGTCTGAATTTCTTTTTTCCTTTTTCTGATCAGGTATGCAGACAGCATTGGAGTTGGTGATGTTTATCGCACACTGGACAGGATATCCGAGACAGATTTCCTTACAAATCATCACCTTGGTGTTCAAGCTTCTAATCCCATTTCTTCACCTGCCAAGAGATGACAACAGCAAAAGATTGGAAAATAACAGCTTCACTATTAAAACACTTTTAGAATCCTAGAGACCATTTCATCATTACTTCTACACTGCACAATTTACTGCTAAATATTAGGGGAAATCTCACACTCCCCAAGGACAAATACACTCTAAAGGTAAATTTCTGCTAAATATTAGGGGAAATCTCACACTCCCCAAGGACAAATACACTCTAAAGGTAAATTTCTGCTAAATATTAGGGGAAATCTCACACTCCTCAAGGGCAATACACTCTAAAGGTAAATTTCTGCTAAATATTAGGGGAAATCTCACACTCCCCAAGGACAAATACACTCTAAAGGTAAATTTCTGCTAAATATTAGGGGAAATCTCACACTCCTCAAGGGCAATACACTCTAAAGGTAAATTTCTGCTAAATATTAGGGGAAATCTCACACTCCCCAAGGTGTACACTCTAAAGGTAAATTTCTGCTAAATATTAGGGGAAATCTCACACTCCCCAAGGTGTACACTCTAAAGGTAAATTTCTGCTAAATATTAGGGGAAATCTCGCACTCCTCAAGGGCAATACACTCTAAAGGTAAATTTCTGCTAAATATTAGGGAAGATCTCACACTCCCCAAGGGCAATACACTCTAAAGGTAAATTTCTGCTAAATATTAGGGGAAATCTCACACTCCTCAAGGGCAATACACTCTAAAGGTAAATTTCTGCTAAATATTAGGGGAAATCTCACACTCCTCAAGGGCAATACACTCTAAAGGTAAATTTCTGCTAAATATTAGGGGAAATCTCACACTCCTCAAGGGCAATACACTCTAAAGGTAAATTTCTGCTAAATATTAGGGGAAATCTCACACTCCTCAAGGGCAATACACTCTAAAGGTAAATTTCTGCTAAATATTAGGGGAAATCTCACACTCCTCAAGGGCAATACACTCTAAAGGTAAATTTCTTTTAAACATTTAAGGAATAAGTCCTGGCTAAACCTTTGAAAGGACATCTTTTACATTATTGGGAATGATTTGTGTGATAACGTGCACTCTGTAATGCCGATATCTACATTCTTGAGGAGAAAAAATATTGTTTAATATCGAGGGGGTGGGGGGCGGGGGGATATCACCTTGTACACCTGAAGGACAAATTTCTACACCATACTGATTCAAAACATAGAAAATGTGAGCTTTGATGATAACCATCTTAACACCAAAAATATTGTTTAATATCGAGGGGGTGGGGGGCGGGGGGATATCACCTTGTACACCTGAAGGACAAATTTCTACACCATACTGATTCAAAACATAGAAAATGTGAGCTTTGATGATAACCATCCATTATGGTGAGAGAGAGATGATGCAGGACTGCTAGAAAAAATTAACACCAAATTTATATTTTAATTTCTTTAGCAAAGTCTGTTAGAGTACATCTGAGTGCAATTTGCAATTGGCAGATCAGATAAGCTTTATTATGTAGTAATTTCATGTCAAAAACTCCAAATATTTTCACCTTCATGAGGCAAACATACCTTGATCAAATCAAGTGCTGTCCGATCAATACATAGTGATTTAAAGTTGTCTTAATAATATGGTTAGTGACTGTTAGTCAAGCTCAAATTACTGTCAACATACCAAGTATTATCAGACCATAACCAACTGAACATTTGTGTATCATATGTATGAAATGTCAAATTAAAATATTTTTATTAAGAACTTTGTTTATTGTTGACTTATAATGAAATGGCTGAGGCAGTAGTATCGCCCATTTTTATGTGATGGCTTTTTAGGTCATTTGACCCAAAGGATCAGGATGATCTATAGCCATGTTTTGTCCATCCTTGTGTGTCATGTTTAAACTATTCATACAAATGACATCCTTTCAATAGCCACAAAACCCATGGTACTGATATTAGGCCCATAGAATATTGGGATGGAGGTATGCAAGTTTGTTGAAATGATAACCTTTACCCATTTTCAAGGCTGTAAGGGTCAAATGTGTTAAAATCTTTAAACAACTTAATAACTTCTAGGCCAAGGGTACGGATTGTTGGGATGTAACATGCTTGGATGAAAAAGTTTGCTTGAATGAATGGCCTTGACACACTTTCAAGACCATATTAGGTAAATATTCATATTGAATCACTCCCAGTAAAAACCTATGATGTCACTGGTACTGAAAAGCCAAGAGCCTGTAGCATACTTGTATGAAGGGCTACCAAGTTTGTGCGAATGAGATATTGACCCTCTTTTGAGGAAACAAAGAGTAAATGTGTTAAACCTTTTCATAAATTCCAAATTATGGAAAGCTTCAAATTGTTGATTTCACCAAGTTTCCTGTCATCATTATATGTAGCAGTTATGATTAATAAGCCCGATACCTTGACTGCGATCCTAGTGGTATGAGGCTCTTTGCGCACATATACCTTAAAGGATTCCTTTATTGATAGTTCAAATTGCCACAGTTTAACCATACTTTTGAAATAAAAAAGAAGGGTGTATTTTCATAGCACAAAATGTAACTATTTTGTGGAATCACAAATGCCCATTCGGTAGATACTTGACCTTCGTAATCTCAAATGGAGATTCAACACTCCTTACCCGCATCGGTTTGTTTCCCAGGAAGGTGAGAAACAGACCGGTCTGTGTTGTCATCTTGGGCAAGATACTTCATTCTAATTGCTTTGGATGGCATGCAATGGACCTTCCATATGATGTTCAGTGAGGTAGTCACAGGCTACTACAAGGAACTCTCCCTCACAATGACCCTGGCTGTTCATGGAATGATAAACATTGAACTGCGCAACTTCTACAGAAAACAACTAAACAGCTTTCGTGATCCCTAGTGTGTAGGTAAACACAAAATCAGACGGTATTTGGTATTCAGTCTTGGATCAGACCTTAACTAGGTTGAATCTCGTTGCTATTTGTATGTGATATGTTTTCAGACCATAAAGTTTGATTCATTAATAGCCGGTTGTTGACATAGGAGTCAGTGATTTTTAGCCGAGGTCCTTTTCTTAGTCCACCATTTGTCGAGTGCCTCTTGGCGGATGTTTCTTAAACTATTTGTGTAGTCGTCCATGAACTCATAACCAAAACAACAAAATTACCAAATGGCTGTAATCTTGTATTGGGACAGTTTATTTTTTCACTATTTGTTGTAGATAGAGGTGAAGTTGATGCATGTAAAGAAAAGCAAATTGATTATGTTTAGAGGGACCCAACTATCTGTCATTACAACATTTAATGGATTATGTTTAGATGCCTCCAACAATCTGCCATTAAAACATTTAATTGATTATGTTTAGAGGCCTCCAACTATCTGCCTTTAAAACATTTAAATGATTATGTTTAGAGGCCTACAACTATCTGCCATTACAACATTTAATTGATTATGTTTAGAGGCCTCCAACTATCTGCCATTACAACATTTAATTGATTATGTTTAGAGGCCTCCAACTATCTGCCATTAAAACATTTAAATGATTATGTTTAGAGGCCTACAACTATCTGCCATTACAACATTTAATGGATTATGTTTAGAGGCCTCCAACTATCTGCCATAAAACATTTAATTGATTATGTTTAGAGGCCTCCAACTATCTGCCATTACAACATTTAATGGATTATGTTTAGAGGCCTCCAACTATCTGCCATTACAACATTTAATTGATTATGTTTAGAGGCCTCCAACTATCTGCCATTAAAACATTTAATTATGTTGAGAGGCCTCCAACAATCTGCCATTAAAACATTTAATTATGTTGAAAGGCCTCCAACAATCTGCCATTACAACCTTTAATTATGTTTTGAGGCCTCCAACTATCTGCCATTACAACATTTAATGGATTATGTTTAGAGGCCTACATTTATCTGCCATTAAAACATTTAATTATGTTCAAAAGGCCTCCAACAATCTGCCATTACAACATTTAATTATGTCGAGAGGCCTCCAACTATCTGCCATTACAACATTTAATTGATTATGTTTAGAGGCCTCCAACTATCTGCCATTAAAACATTAAATTGATTACGTTTAGAGGCCTCCAACTATCTGCCTTTAAAACATTTAATTGATTATGTTTAGAGAAGTCCGTGGTAACACATTGGTATATGTGGATATTTCGGCGATGACACCACGGAAACAGATCGAAGTCCGTGGTAACACATTGGTATTTGTGGATATGTCGGCGATGACACCACGGAGATAGATCAAAGTCCGTGGTAACACATTGGTATATGTGGATATGTCGGCGATGACACCACGGAGACAGATCGAAGTCCGTGGTAACACATTTTTTATATGTGGATATGTCGGCGATGACACCACGGAGATAGATTGAAGTCCGTGGTAACACATTGGTATATGTGGATATGTCGGCGATGACACCACGGAGACAGATCAAAGTCCGTGGTAACACATTGGTATATGTGGATATGTCGGCGATGACACCACGGAAATAGATCGAAGTCCGTGGTAACACATTGGTATAAGTTGATATTTCGGCGATGACACCACGGAGACAGATCGAAGTCCGTGGTAACACATTGGTATATGTGGATATGTCGGCGATGACACCACGAAGACAGATCGAAGTCCGTGGTAACACATTGGTATTTGTGGATATGTCGGCGATGACACCACGGAGACAGATCGCAGTCCGTGGTAACACATTGGTATATGTGGATATTTCGGCGAGTGTCAGTGAAGCCATGAATCATGCAGTGCAAAATGTTGATCATCTTGCGTTCACTTTTTGGCAGTGTCGATTTCATGTTAATTTAAATTTGTTTCGATATGCACACAAAGTTTATGTTTGTGTGAGTGCAAGTGAGAATGATCCAGTATGTAACTATCGATTAATGAAACAGAGTTTAAGGGTTTTTCATGTACATGCATTGTGTATGTTTGTTTTACATGTAAATTCTTCAAAAATAAAAAAAAAATAGGAGAAAAAAAAAATGTTAACTGATATACCACCCAGCTTGGTATGTTGATATCGTCGTGTTTTTTCTCACATCAAAGCTTCTGCTGAAAGCACCCGTGTGTTAAAATTCCTATATCACTGAGGTCATATTTGTATAAACACATTATGTTGAAAATCTGACATTTTCTCACATCAAAGGCGTTTGCTGATAGCAATTGGCGACAAGACTACAACAACCATTTTTTTCATTAACATTACGTTTAACGACAGGCCATAATCTCTCCGTGGCTGCTTTAACATGTTTAGCGTCACCCATGCAGACTTTCACCATTTGCTTTATCTTTTAATTGTTCCAATCAAAAAATGTTTTATTGTAGAAACATACAAAGGGATTGGGCACAAGTTCTCCCAACTTACTAGGCCCTCTCCTGACAAGACATTACATACTTTTACAAGCAGATACATAGACACTTTTAAAACCACGTGACAATAATAATGAAACGAGGGGAAAGGAGTGTGGGAAAAGGTGATGACAGAAGTGGGGGTTCTGGTTGCAAATAGCTATCCACCACTAATTTCTTTCAAACCTTTTGGTTGTTTTGATAAATTGCTGAACGGCAAGTAATGTGTTGATATTGCTTTCAAATGGTAGTGCAGGATCCCCCAAATAAGAGTATTGTGATTGGGGACTGGTTGGATATTCAAATTAGAAAGAGTATTAAAGAATATTAACCGATGATTTTGATATTCAGAACAGACAAAAAATAGTGGTAGACATCGTCATTACCATCTTCATAACGACATACAGGAGAGGCACAAATACCTATAGGAAATAAATATTTCGGCGATGACACCACGGAGACAGATCGAAGTCCGTGGTAACACATTGGTATTTGTGGATATGTCGGCGATGACACCACAGAGACAGATCGAAGTCCGTGGTAACACATTTTTTATATGTGGATTTTTCGGCGATGACACCACGGAGACAGATCGCAGTCCGTGGTAACACATTGGTATATGTGGATATGTCGGCGATGACAACACGGAGACAGATCAAAGTCCGTGGTAACACATTGGTATATGTGGATATTTCGGCGATGACACCACGGAGACAGATCGAAGTCCGTGGTAACACATTGGTATTTGTGGATATGTCGGCGATGACACCACGGAGATAGATCAAAGTCCGTGGTAACACATTGGTATATGTGGATATGTCGGCGATGACAACACGGAGATAGATCGAAGTCTGTGGTAACACATTGGTATATGAGGATATTTCGGCGATGACACCACGGAGACAGATCGAAGTCCGTGGTAACACATTGGTATATGTGGATATGTCGGCGATGACACCACGAAGACAGATCGAAGTCCGTGGTAACACATTGGTATTTGTGGATATGTCGGCGATGACACCACGGAGACAGATCGCAGTCCGTGGTAACACATTGGTATATGTGGATATTTCGGCGAGTGTCAGTGAAGCCATGAATCATGCAGTGCAAAATGTTGATCATCTTGCGTTCACTTTTTGGCAGTGTCGATTTCATGTTAATTTAAATTTGTTTCGATATGCACACAAAGTTTATGTTTGTGTGAGTGCAAGTGAGAATGATCCAGTATGTAACTATCGATTAATGAAACAGAGTTTAAGGGTTTTTCATGTACATGCATTGTGTATGTTTGTTTTACATGTAAATTCTTCAAAAATAAAAAAAAATAGGAGAAAAAAAAAAATGTTAACTGATATACCACCCAGCTTGGTATGTTGATATCGTCGTGTTTTTTCTCACATCAAAGCTTCTGCTGAAAGCACCCGTGTGTTAAAATTCCTATATCACTGAGGTCATATTTGTATAAACACATTATGTTGAAAATCTGACATTTTCTCACATCAAAGGCGTTTGCTGATAGCAATTGTCGACAAGACTACAACAACCATTTTTTTCATTAACATTTCGTTTAACGACAGGCCATAATCTCTCCGTGGCTGCTTTAACATGTTTAGCGTCACCCATGCAGACTTTCACCATTTGCTTTATCTTTTAATTGTTCCAATCAAAAAATGTTTTATTGTAGAAACATACAAAGGGATTGGGCACAAGTTCTCCCAACTTACTAGGCCCTCTCCTGACAAGACATTACATACTTTTACAAGCAGATACATAGACACTTTTAAAACCACGTGACAATAATAATGAAACGAGGGGAAAGGAGTGTGGGAAAAGGTGATGACAGAAGTGGGGGTTCTGGTTGCAAATAGCTATCCACCACTAATTTCTTTCAAACCTTTTGGTTGTTTTGATAAATTGCTGAACGGCAAGTAATATGTTGATATTGCTTTCAAATGGTAGTGCAGGATCCCCCAAATAAGAGTATTGTGATTGGGGACTGGTTGGATATTCAAATTAGAAAGAGTATTAAAGAATATTAACCGATGATTTTGATATTCAGAACAGACAAAAAATAGTGGTAGACATCGTCATTACCATCTTCATAACGACATACAGGAGAGGCACAAATACCTATAGGAAATAAATATTTCGGCGATGACACCACGGAGACAGATCGAAGTCCGTGGTAACACATTGGTATTTGTGGATATGTCGGCGATGACACCACGGAGACAGATCGAAGTCCGTGGTAACACATTTTTTATATGTGGATTTTTCGGCGATGACACCACGGAGACAGATCAAAGTCCGTGGTAACACATTGGTATATGTGGATATGTCGGCGATGACAACACGGAGACAGATCAAAGTCCGTGGTAACACATTGGTATATGTGGATATTTCGGCGATGACACCACGGAGACAGATCGAAGTCCGTGGTAACACATTGGTATTTGTGGATACGTCGGCGATGACACCACGGAGACAGATCGAAATCCGTGGTAACACATTGGTATATGTGGATATGTCGGCGATGACACCACGGAGACAGATCAAAGTCCGTGGTAACACATTGGTATATGTGGATATGTCGGCGATGACACCACGGAGACAGATCGAAGTCCGTGGTAACACATTGGTATATGTGGATATGTCGGCGATGACACCACGAAGACAGATCGAAGTCCGTGGTAACACATTGGTATTTGTGGATATGTCGGCGATGACACCACGGAGACAGATCGCAGTCCGTGGTAACACATTGGTATATGTGGATATTTCGGCGAGTGTCAGTGAAGCCATGAATCATGCAGTGCAAAATGTTGATCATCTTGCGTTCACTTTTTGGCAGTGTCGATTTCATGTTAATTTAAATTTGTTTCGATATGCACACAAAGTTTATGTTTGTGTGAGTGCAAGTGAGAATGATCCAGTATGTAACTATCGATTAATGAAACAGAGTTTAAGGGTTTTTCATGTACATGCATTGTGTATGTTTGTTTTACATGTAAATTCTTCAAAAATAAAAAAAAAATAGGAGAAAAAAAAAATGTTAACTGATATACCACACAGCTTGGTATGTTGATATCGTCGTGTTTTTTCTCACATCAAAGCTTCTGCTGAAAGCACCCGTGTGTTAAAATTCCTATATCACTGAGGTCATATTTGTATAAACACATTATGTTGAAAATCTGACATTTTCTCACATCAAAGGCGTTTGCTGATAGCAATTGGCGACAAGACTACAACAACCATTTTTTTCATTAACATTTCGTTTAACGACAGGCCATAATCTCTCCGTGGCTGCTTTAACATGTTTAGCGTCACCCATGCAGACTTTCACCATTTGCTTTATCTTTTAATTGTTCCAATCAAAAAATGTTTTATTGTAGAAACATACAAAGGGATTGGGCACAAGTTCTCCCAACTTACTAGGCCCTCTCCTGACAAGACATTACATACTTTTACAAGCAGATACATAGACACTTTTAAAACCACGTGACAATAATAATGAAACGAGGGGAAAGGAGTGTGGGAAAAGGTGATGACAGAAGTGGGGGTTCTGGTTGCAAATAGCTATCCACCACTAATTTCTTTCAAACCTTTTGGTTGTTTTGATAAATTGCTGAACGGCAAGTAATATGTTGATATTGCTTTCAAATGGTAGTGCAGGATCCCCCAAATAAGAGTATTGTGATTGGGGACTGGTTGGATATTCAAATTAGAAAGAGTATTAAAGAATATTAACCGATGATTTTGATATTCAGAACAGACAAAAAATAGTGGTAGACATCGTCATTACCATCTTCATAACGACATACAGGAGAGGCACAAATACCTATAGGAAATAAATCACCTTCTAGACCACTGCAGTGATGTCTAATTCGTGCTAAAATAACCGAGAGGTGTCTATTACCGAAGTATTTCGGTAAAACACGTGGTACAGGTGTTATCTTACAGTTGAATGTAAAAGTTAATGAGCTACGTTTTACAGAATTACCAAGTCCATTCCATACATTTATTGTAGAAGGAATAAATGACTTTTTAAGAATTGTTAGTAGTGAACATCCAATGCAGTCGTAGAATTGAAAGTAAACATCTTCTTCTACATGGTGTTTACATGCTGCAGTTGGTTCGATATTCAAAGAGCTCTTCTTTTTCGATTTTCTACGCAGAATCCGTTGTCGGCAAAGCGAGGTAACGGTAAAAGTATCTCGCTTTTTTCATACCTCACTTCGTGACTATGTTGTCATGCTTTGTACTTCGGAACGTAATGT